>NC_143013.1:13660698-13960698 GCF_055824585.1 Amblyomma mixtum
GCCCCGAGGCGGCGTTTTGTCTCCGCGAGTCAGATAAGGGCAGCAGCAGCAGGAAGGGGAACTGTCTTTTTTTCCGCGTCGCCTGCCGACCGACGGCAGGCAGCCGGCGTCCTGCCACGAGGCAGGAAGCCTCCGCTATTTATTCCGCCCCTGCTTCTCCCACTCGCCCTTGCACTCTCCACAGCGTCGCCGCCGTTGCTGCAAGGGTCCACTCGCCTCGACGTAGCATCTGTCGCGTTGCTGCAGTGACGCAGCATTGCGGAGTAAGCGGGTCACGAAATGGTCGAACCTCGTTATAGCGGAATGGTTTTTAAAGAACTATCGGATACAACGAAGAAATGACGATTGCCGTTGGAAGCTCGGTCAACACGGGCTATAACGAATCTACTGCTATAACGAAGTAATCGCCGGGCCTCTTCAACTTCGTTGTAACGAGGTTAAACTATGTACCCACTGCGTTCGCAAGTTCCGCAACGGAAGGCCACGGATGGAACGCTGTGTAACCCAGAGTGAAATGGAAGGCGATGGTTGGAAACACCCTGTGTACAGCGTCAACTCGAACACACGTGTTGCGTTTCTGTATGCCTGATACAAGAGTCGCGGAGTGCGAACAACAAACGTCGACAGCTCCAAAAAGTAAAAAGTAGACGGTCAAGCTAGCATGTGCACGATACCTCTACAGAAAAACCAAACCCCTTCGAGTACCAGAAATGAAAATCGACCACAGATGCGTCCACATAACGTGCCACGGCGGCTGTTACAATTGCCAGTGGAAGCCCACGTTCGAAAGACCTACGTACAACGATGGCTCGACGCCGCAAGCGACATGATATGAGAATGGAAGTGGAAGGCGGTTCGAGGAAGTCGTAAGTTTTCACCGGGTTTGCATTTAGACACCGGTGCAAATAACAGCAAACTAATTTCTTGATTCAAAACTGTTAGCAAAGTAGAAGAAATGCAGGTGCAGCAGAAGATTTATATTAGCAAAGACTATTATCACGGCGCCTCAGCATCCGCCGTCAGTCGCGTCCACGCGCTCAAGCAACTCGTCGATTTAGAGGAGCGTAGGGGCGCCGCCGTATATTTTTCTGAGTCTAGCGGAATATTTCACCATCCAGACTACATCCATCTAAGGATAAAGACCCCTACCACTGGTCTCCAATTACTCATACCCTATGCCAGCCGCGGCCATTTTATCCCTCAAGTTGAGCTTCTATGACGGCCCCCGGATCCAGAGATTCTTAGTACCACCCGCTGCATCACAGGTCTGACCGCTGCCTTGGCCAGTTGCTCTGCTGCCTCTGTGTACCGGGGGCCAATAGTTGACATAATCACACTCGGCCTTTCAGTTTCAGTGCAGCTGAAACGGGCCGCGCTTAACGAACACGGAGGGAGTGCTGACCGCGCAGTTCCGACACTGCCCCGCTGTACGCGAGAGAAGCGGAAGTCGTGCGTGAGACATACGTCCAGCGTGTTTCGGGGACACGCCACTTTTGTCTTGGCCGACAAAGGCCCCCCCCCCCCCCGACACGCGCCAGCTCCGCAGCGCTCGCTCGCTGTTTGACCGCAGCCACGTGACCAGCATCTGGACAATGTGGCTCACGTTCGCCTGTCCGCAGATCAACGACAGCCCCTTGAGTCTGCGATGAGACTTTGGCTCTGCAACGGCACATGTCTGCAGAGAACCGGCGGTGGGCTTCTGCCGAGACATCCCGTTTTGTATGTGCAGTAAGTTCTTCAGATGGCTGATGCCTTGTGTGTGGTAAGGCACGAGACATTAACACGCGATGTCAACCAGATTCCAGTCAAAATCGCCCTGTTCTCGCATAGCCTCATTCAGACACGGTTCGTCACCGACCCACCGGCCACCATGCTTAACTCTCAGAAGACTGCCTGCCTCAAGCTATGGGGTACGACGAACTTTTTTTTTTTCGCGTGCATCAATGTCTGCAGTTTATAATTGTGGGGCACATTTTGCTTTCTGTCTCTGCCCAATTGGAAGATGCCACGGCCGGTGGTTCCATGTACTCCTTCAGCATTTATTCCATACGTCTACGTCCTCCTCGGTACGCCGTATAATGCTCAACGCATTTTTCGCGTAACGTTGGCAGTGGTATATAAGAACCAGTTCACCAGATAACGGGTCTTTCTTCATCATAGGCATTCATAAGGGCGAGAATGGCATAGGTCGCCCTACAAAAACTTCCCATTTGTACACACTGAAGTCTCATACACATACGTGTTTACGTTACGCAAGGAAGCATACGGCGCTGATGTGGGGGCTCGATAAGGATTTTTATTTGTCCTTATCATGCCTTCCTGCGCCGTAAAGGTGAATAATCGCTCAGGACCCTTAACGACGTCGACAAAGTGGGCGCTAAACGAGCCGAAGGAAACGTCCCAGGCTGTATCATGTGAATCCGTGGGCGCCTATCCATTTCATTTTCTGTACGACAGTCTCGGTCGCTGTTTAAGTCGTCCACAATTCGAGCTCTCCTCTACATATATCGTACGCGCAAGCCATACACCTGAAATCGTCGGGGAAGGCAATCAAAAGACTGTATATTTCCTTCTAAAATAGGATTGGGGAAGGGAGGTTTAGAGGTGCTTTACAACGGACGCTGCTATATAGGTTCGAGTGCAGGTTACGCTCGCGCCTCCCCCGGAGTCTCAGGGCTGGGCGTCGTCACCGCAGTGTTTCTTTCTTGCGCAAGAGGACGAGGTTACGGACAACTACTACTACAAAAATAGCGTCATCGTCGATTCGTCGTTGCTGGACGCGCGTTCGGCCGCGTCCTGTCGGGACCGAATGGGGGCGAAGAAATCACAAAAGCAGCAGCAGCCAAGCGTGGGGGGGACGGTGGCGGACAGGAGTGCTCGCTACGTGGTGCTGGTGGCGCTTGAGGACGACATCGCGCGCCCTCACCTGTCCCCACGTTTTATCGCCGGCCGTAAAAGAGCGAGCACAGCCAGCAGAGGGAGGACCAGGACGGGTCCGGCGTGGAGGCAGCGGGTCGTAAAAGGTTCGCGATGCTGCGGCGACACTCGGTCTGCGCGCGCGCGCACAACACACACGGACGCATTCTGGGAGATCGACCGACCATCACCGTCACCACCAACACCCCGCAGGGTTGCCGGTCCCGGAGCGACTGCTGCCCGAACCGGCGCCGGAAAAAACTCTCCGTCGGGACTCTGCGCGGCCGAAATTGAGGTCCACCGCGATCGTTTCGTCTATGTCAGGCTCGCACTATACGAGTCGCGAGCCAATCCGAAGCCAGGAGAAGCACAACGCAGAAGGTTCGCGGAAGGAGGCTGGGGGCGGCCGGTGAGGGACGACCTCTGCTACGTGAAAAGACGTCGCGGAAAATAATGAACTCGAAGAAAAGAAGCGAGGTGGGGGGAAAGACTGCGGGCGAGGCTTTTACGATGTCCTTCCTTCGCGGCCACTCAGCGAAGAATTTACGGCGGCGAATCTACATTTGGGGCATGTCGCTCAAACAACGCTGGCCGCACGAAGTATTGTGTGCCCGCGTGCCTCCATTTTCTTGCGTATTCTTCCTTCCGTCACGCAGGTCATGCTTCACGTCCCTTCGAGGACACCAGTCCTCGCAGCAAAAGGTCCTCAGTCTAACGACAGAGGCATTGTCCGCTGCTTGTAGCACCTGAAGCGTACTGCAGACGGCACTGTTGTCCGAAGGAACCATTCGTATTGCCAAGGCGACGATTTGTACCGACCGCTAGGAATTCCATGTTGTGTATAGAAATTCACTCACTAATGAGTCCAAAGACTACCGTTTCCAACACTTTATAGAGCTGGAAAAATAATCACTAAATACTGCTTTTACGTTCCTGGTGATGATGCGTAACATTTAGGACCCTCCAAAACCATATTCAAAGCATGCAGTTTGTGCAGCATCAGCCCACATCCTTTAGGTGTCGGCATTCCCTTGCATTAATTCACCAATTGACGTCATGTCAGGCTCTACCAATGCATTGCGCGCCGCCTTCAGCAGGACCGATGGACGGTTTCTAATAGATGCTTGTAAATTAATTTTTTTTTGTTCCGTCATAGAGGCTACTGAAGGACCATCGTTCCAGCCTCGTTCGGCAATGGCTACGCCCGGCACCCAGAAAAAAAGAGGGCCCAGGGAAAGGGGGAAGGGAGGAGCAGCAGGGAAAGAGCCGGACGTCTTTGGCGTCGCCAGCGAGACGCGATCGGCAACGCCGAGGAGGACGCACGCGACGTGTCCCGAGACATGAGGACCGCGCGGCGGCCGGTTAATTGGCGACCGGCAGAGCGTTGCGCGCTGGGGTTGACCGCCGGCTGTTCCTCCTTCTTAGGAGACGGGCACAGGAAGAGAGAGAAGGAAGGAAGGAGTATAGAACAAGAAAGAAAACACTTCGTTCCGGGACAAAGCCGATAAACGAGGAGCTCGATGGCGCGGAACGAAAGGCGGCCGCCGTTATACCTCTCTCTCCCCCTTTTATTCTTTGTTTTTGTAAAGGAGGCGATGCTGCCGTACTTCGGCCTTCGGGAAACAGCCACCGGAAGGAACGAGCGTGCATGCGCCTTTCCCTCTCTCTCTACCCGCCGCTGTGGCACATTTCACGATGCGCGCGCGGTGACTTGGCGAAGCCTCCTCCGTCACAGGCGCGCGGTTTTACACAACAGTGTCGCGTTTCTTCTCATATGTAGTAACACTACGCTCCTGCACGATCTCCCAGATCGTTCGTGCCGCATGAGACATACTACGTAGCTACGGATGCAGTTACAAGCCTCTTGGATAACAGTTTCCCCAAGTTCTTCGCCACAGTGATCTCTGGGTTTGCATAGGGCGTATACCTCACCCACAGCAGTGGCCCAGCGGCCTCGGTGTTCTAGAGCTGATCGGAATACCACGAGTTAGTGGTTGCCACGTTCGACGCAGGCAAAATTTAAAAAAAAAAACGCGTGCACTTCGTTTCAGTGCACGACGCGGAAGCCCATGCGGTCATGAATTAACACGGCTATGACGTCCGTTCCATGCATACGTCATCAACGCACGTAAAAATGCGTTTGTTTTTTGCTTTTTAATGAGCTTGACGCGAGTGGCGATACGCTATCCGCTGTCGCGCGTGCAACACTAGAGAAAACACTTCTTGCTGCTTTTCCAACAACACCGCGTAAATACGGACAGCTACGCGCGTGTGGTAGCTCAAGCACTGTGCACGTAATTGTAGCAACAGCTCAAGAGCGCGTATTTTGAGCTGACTTCTCCCTTCACAAATGAACAACGGTGAGGCGGAACGCGAGCCAGCCACCCGAGTCCCCCCAGACACCGTTTACTGCCCCTTCCTCTTTGTCGATGCGATCGGTCTCGTTGAAGTTGTTGGGATGCGTTTTGAAATCCGGAGACCACCGTGCCACTTGGTTAGCACTTTGAAACGCGTCAGCGTGCGTTCTGTTTTGTTTGCTTTTCGTGCTTCGTTCCCTCCAGGCTTGCCAATTTTCTCCGGTGCGGTGCGCAGAGACCGTTCGACGGGATCGCACGCTGGGCAGCTCGCGGCGGGAGTCCTCCCTCCCTCCTCGCATGTCGGGCGCAGTTCGCGTCGGTGCCTTATGCCGCGCTGGGCGCAGACTCCGCGGAACGCACAGTGGAATGCCAGGACTGCCGACGCGAGGGAGCGCACGGCGGAGCTAGACGCCGTGGTTCCTGCGGAATGCGGCCGGCTCGGTTCCTGCACGAAGCGCCGCCGGGACCTCCTGTGGACATCCCGAACATGCTGGCGCCTTGTGCGCGCGTCCAGGATAGGGTCCCGGGGATGCCTTCGGGAAATGCGCCGTTAAGCGGTAGCGCGTGCATGTCAGCCTGTGTTCAGACTGCAGCCGTAACGGACGCATTCTAAGCAATGCGTTCTAAGGAACTCCGCTGCAGGAGTTCCCATTGGTCAGTACGGTTGCTTACGTCACTTTTAATGCAGAATTGCTTTTGGGCGAAATAGCAGAATGCAGAACTGTACCCGAGCGAAAAAAATGGAAGAAAACGTCACTACCCTGTGCAACGCCGTCCTGGACGACCAAGCGTCAAGCTAGTCAAGCCACGGGAAAGCAGTACCGAAGAAGGACACGAAGTGCCAGTAGCGAGAGAAGATGGGTTCTTCTAGAACCGTCACGAGTTCGCAAGGGTTAACGTCCTGTCCCCTAAGCAAAAAAAAAAAAAATGGTTAGAATGGGAATCGTTACATCGTCCAGCCCTCGCTGTTAACAGTTAGCCTGTGAGAGATTAACTGTGATCCCTTTGCAACCATTTAATTTCTGGGGAAGTAACTGTTGCTCTTTTAGGGACTAATAGTTGCTGCGACGCTGTTAGTCACCAAAGGACCGACCTTCAAGATGCATTTAGACCTTCCTGCCTTTAGGGTGTACATGAGGCGTATGCTTGCCGAAGGTCACCATCAGCTATCGCACGCCGCGGTCGGGTCCACGGGCACCCGCAGGACCCCTGTCCTCTCACGTATCGCCCTCCATTCCGGTCGCAGACATGCTCACCGTGCGCACACACACACATGCGTATGCACGCAGGGGTTTCAGGGGGCAAACTGGTTTCTCCCTCGCCAAGCGTCGTCGGCGAGCCGAACAAAGCAGAATTCCTGGCTCGGCCCGTTGTCCGACGACACTATTAATCTCTCGCCGGCGTGTGTGTGTGTGCGTGCGCTCTCCGGTGAGCACGCGGCGGCGGCGGCCGCCAGCTCAGCGCCAACGGAACGCCCACCCTTCTCTCCCTTACGACGCCGCCGTCGCCGCTGTTATGAGATGCGGAGGCAGAGCAACTCTCCTTCTTCACCCTTTCCCAGCCGCTGCCTGCGGCGCCCTCCACGTCCTTACGAGCTGGCCGCCGTGGACGGCTGGCGAGTGCCGCCAGCGGAAGATACTCGATACCCTCCTTAATGTGCCGAATGCGATGAAGACCGACCTCGTGCATGCAGGGGAGTCGCGGAGATCGCTGACCGGTCGTCTCTGCCTTTTTCTCGAAATTCTTCGCAACCCTGACACGGATCGCACAACTACGCGCATCACTCCTCACTTCATTAGCAGATTGTGTGAGCATAAGTTGCAGAGCTGGGCAAACTATGGGTCAACAAATTCCGATTGCGCGAGTATTATAAGCTTTTAATTAGTCCAGTGTAGCTTCTCTTTCATCCTGTCCAACTCAGATAGTCGACAACACGGCCTCTTATGAAGCGAAAGCAAGTTCCTTGCTGGCAGCGTTCATTTAGGTCACCCATAGTAGGATGTTGCGAAGAGTATACCTACGCTCATGAAATTTGTGTTGTTCAGCGCGGGCCTTTAGAAACATGAATCCGAAAGTATGCTCGAAAGATTTGGCCCCGCCAGCAGCAGTAACTGGAAAACGAATCGCGGCTGATTTGCGTCATATTACTGTCTTCATTCACTTGCTTGTGCATTGCGATGTTATTGGATGTTGTTATAGGAGATGCGCAAACATGGTCGGACACTGTCGCAGCGGACTCGAAAGGCTCCATCCTCGAGCATCAAGAATATAATCCGAGAAACTCCTGGCTACGTCAGGTACGCTTTGGCGTTCCATAGATAACTAGTTAAAAGCGAACGCAATTAGCCGCGCCTTGTCGTTCAAGTGGTTAGTCGCGAATTCAGCCGTATAAGGACGCTAAGCTGCTCGACATAGCGGCGTCGGGCAGCCCATTTTACGCGCACAGCTAGCCGTCCCCAGTTAGCGGAGAAGAAGGCGAAAAAAATAAAATACAGTGCGAAACAAGCAGGGAGGCATTAATGATTGGGCAATTATCCGAGCAGTTTTCGCATGCTCAGCTATCTGACTATAACCCAGTTCTGGAGGCCCGCCAAGGCGAGGCAGTCAACAGTCGCGAGGCCGACCGAAGCCGCACCCTGTCCTCTGAGACGACATCGAGGTCGTCGGGCGAAAGAGGGGGGGATATTCGGTCGAAACGGGCGCCTGTCGGCGCACCGCTATCCCCGCGCGTGCGTCGGCGGAAAAGAACGGCTTCGAAATTAAGTCATTTAGCGCGTTGCTCGCCCCAATTAATACTGCGGTCCACTCTCGAGACTTCTGACGGACCCGCTCGGCTTTCGTAATCTGCATGCATTATTTTATGCGTCGCGTGAAGCTCTTTACCAAATGCAAAGCAAGGATATCTTCAAAGAGCAGTCGGGAAATTCAGGCTGCGCGAAAGCCCCGCAATTAATGCTGGTTTGAGAATGTCGAACGCAAAGGAATGCCGAATAATTATTGGCTAACGCGAATTATGACGTCACGCCTCGGTTAAGAAAGCTTATTACGCTTCTCTCACTAGTGTGTAAGCCCAAGTTAATAAGCTGAAACGGTAAAGTTGATACGTGCACTATGCAGAGCTAACAATGGTGACAGCCTATTTGTTGACTCCTCTTGATAGCATACCGCGCTTATGGAGTCTAAATGCATGGTCACCTATAAACTTCGATCTTGTGCGAGATAATGCGGTTCAACCGCTACCACGATGGTTGCTAACACCATGAAATAAACTTACAGAAATCGCGGTGCATTGAGGCACAGAAACATTCTCAAACATATTTCACCGCCTTTTGAAGCGCAGAGTATCGAATTTGTAATCACTTTTTGCGCAAACAGCCTCTAACCACCAGTGCTGGCCACACCATTCGTTAAAGATAACATAATAGGTGCGCTGATGGCGCTGTAGAGGGTAAAAGCAGTGCCTCTGGTGCACGCTTTACCCCCTCTGGTTGCGAGCAAACACGGTTGCCGAACGCCGTGACACATTTCCACACGCCTACACTGAACAGAACGAAGCCGGTTAGGGCGAATCGCGTTCCCGGTTTCGCCACCAGCCTTCTTCGCACAAGGGTCACAACGTGAGCGCGCGTGCCAGTGATACCGCAATGCGTGTGTGCACAGAGCTCGGGAGACGGACGGCAGGCGAATTGCGCGCGCTCTCGTCGGGTCCTCTTCAACCGGATCTCCGGCGTCCGCACTGTCGACGCGCGCTGCCAGCCACGCAACCCCGGTGCACATGCAACGCCAGCGCAACGGCCGCGGCGGACAGGCCTGGGATGCAACGAGCGGCGCGCTCTGGAAAACGTGCCCGGGTGCGCGGCCAGATGAGAGTGAGAAGGGGCATCACGAACGAAAGAGAGAGGCCCGATCGGGCCGCCGCACGGCTCCCGACCGAACGTCGGAGCGACCCGGGGGTGTTCGCCGCATCGCTGCAAATGAGCCTTTTCGCTCCTCGTACGCGCGGCACGAAGGAACGACGTCGCGGGCAAAACGAGCTGCTTGCCCTCCTCGTCCTCTCTATCGAGCCGAGCCAGCCGCTTGCTGCTTCTTCCCCCCCCCCCCCCTTTCACAGCCACCACCGCACCAGGCGTCCCTCCCCTTTCTCACTCTCCCTCCCGTGTATGCGAACTGTTGTTGCGGCAACCTGCAATTACGAGGTCAGGCCAAAGCCAGGGTCGCACTGGGTCCATCATCGCCTCTGGTTGGTGCCCTTCTCCCCTCTCCTTTACGCTCGCGCATAGTACGAACCCAGCCGAGGTGGAGGGCCGGTGGCGTAGAGGGGGCATGCCCAGTGTACACCACGGCGCGAGAAACGGCGTGAGCTTCGTAGCTTGCGTTCTTTTGGCGCTGCTTGTTGCTGATGCTCTTGTTCTCCTCTCCTCCACGGTACGTCGGTGTGCATGATGCGGCGATGGCTGCCTGTTGGGCGCGCAGCGAGGCTGCCCTCTAGCGTCGAACGGCCTCACTTAACAACCCGGGCGCGGGGGAGGGAGCGGTGGATTGCCCCTCGCGTCATGATCGAGGCATAAAGCCAGATGAGCTGCTGCTGCTGCTGCTTTGTGTGCTTTGCGCGCCCCGCGTTTTGGAGAAATTGTTCTGCTCGTTACGTAAGTGCAGAACGGCCGCCACTCGACGAGGAGGAAGAGCGGCGCTGATTGGTCTGGCGTTCCTGCTATGCTTGTAAAACTTATTGCCATCGACCACTTACTTCCTCGCTGGCGCGTCGTTTCACTTCCAACGTACCAAGCTACCCGGAATGAAATGAAATTTTGTGATAAGAGTGATACGCATGTCGTTCCGAGATTGAGCTGCCTTAACTGACGGTTCTAGCTAAGGCCTGGCCCTTGCGCACTCCTGACGATGCAGTCCGTCCAGCGAAGAAAATTAATTACAACGGCTGCAGGCTTTGAACGAATCAGCTGAATATAAATGAGTGAAAAAAAAATGGAAGGGACGCTTAAGCTCCTCCTTGAAGGCACGACGTGATAGCTTTATCGAGTTAACGCCCATATATGCGGAACTGGTCATTCTGGATTTTACATTCATAGATCCCTGGGGGCCCTCGTACAACTCCCTGCGCCGGTGCAGCGGTTAAGAGATGCGCCACTGCTCTGCAATAGCAGGTGCTGCCGCCGGTGGGGCTTTTGCGACACAGGTTGCTGTTCCCGAGCAACCAGTGATTAACAATCCGGCGGGCTGCTTGTGACGACCCCACAAGGTCACGCGACCTAGGTGGCCTACGTAGGTTGCTTCTACGTGGATATCTCGCTCACAACGCCGACGACAATGACGCCGTATTCTCTGCAGAACCCTTAAGCTATCGCGTTAAAATGTTGATGTTCACTTGGGACATATTATGCATCCCGTTACTCTGGTGTGGACCTCACCAGTCATTGTGGACGTGACGCGCCAACTTTCCCGCGGCCTATTCGAAATCCGCTTTCTAAATATGTAAGTCTCTTTGGCAGAAAAAAAAAGTGTAAAATTTCGCGCCAAAATTCATGTGCAGACGGTCAGCCGAGTACCCTCGACCCGTACGCTTAACCGGCATGGAACCGTGTCTACCGTCCCGACAGAAGCGGATGCAGACGCCTTGTTGAAGGGAGCACGCCAAACCAATGGGTGCGGAAATGGACGTGGGCGCGAGCCCGCTAGCAGCCATCCTCTCGCCCTCAGCACCATCATGGGCACGGCTGCATATATACTCCTCACCTGAATGGTGCGTAGCGAAGTATGAGAAAACCTGCGATTGTTGCCGAGTATGTACGCGCAAAAAACGGCCCCGCTTTGCGAATATTACGGCGCCGAGAAAAGGTCATTGAAAAAGGAAGCCCGCCGGACACAAGGGGGCCACCCAATCACGAAACGCAGTGAGCTGCCAGACCTCGAGCCGTCGTGAACGGACCATCTAGAGTTGCACAGAAGGGGAAAAAAGACCGCAACGCGGGTGTGTGCGTGCGGGAGGAGGTTGGTGGTGGTGTGTGTGTACGCGTGGCCGCAAAGGGAGATGGTATCGCCGCGTGATCGCATGTTAGCCGCCACCGTGGAAAATATGAGCGCGCGCGCGCCCTGAATGAAGGCGAGAAAGAAATGCGCCATTCACAGAAGCGAAAGGATGGAGTGCAGTGGCCTCTATACAAAGGCCCATATGGCTACGCCCCGAAAGAACGAGACTGAGTGAACTCAGCGGCGGTGCCTCCTTTAGACGACCTCTTGCTTCGCGTTGCCGAACGGAAGTCATGAGCGCCCGACGCGAGAGGATATATGGGGGCACCTCTGGAAATAGATGCAGTAAACGTTGCAGTGGTAGCCGTAAGGGCATGGGAGTCCTGACTAGAGTATCTGTGAGAAAACGGCCGACAGCAAAGCTTTGGGGCTTAGGTTTCCCTCATAGTTTGCCAAAGTTATATCCTTCGCCAATGTTGAGGTCATGGTTCCCATTTGGTGCCTCTTGGCCGGAAGGGACATTGAGCGAAGACAGCGTATAAATGCGGATTGCAGGAATTGCCGAGAAGAGAAGACGCGTAGCACCGCAATTCTTTCCGATCCCGTAGACCATGACGCCAGAAACCCACTGGTCAAGAACACAAATGAGCGCGAGGAAAACGAAAAATGAAAGGCGTAATACTTTAGTCCCAACTTCAAACGGAAAGGCCGCATGTTTAGTTACGTCCTGGACTTTAATGCCTCACGGGTGTGTAAAAACGTTGGCATATAGCGGTTACAACCGGAGACTTCGCGTGACGTTCGAACTGAAGGGAATGGTCCGTCCTCAAATGTCAGCAAGTTCTCAACTGGTGGAGCGCCTTCCTCACGAGCCACGTCTCAAGGCGGCATCGTTCTCGGCCCTTGGTCTGTTGGCCACGGCAAGATGCGATGTTGCGTATAGAAAGCGTTGCACCATTAATCCTCTGTTATTGTTACGTATAGAGCGGCGGGTCGGGGCGCGGCGCGTGTCGCCGCTCACCTCCGAACGCCGAGATGTCAGACCGCGGTCCCGCTGCGAGCGCCTGGCTGCCGTTCCAGAAGTACGGCGCCGTGGATTGGTCGAGGGACGCGAAGGGCAGCGACAGTTCTCGGCGAGAACTAGTGGCGCCGCTGCCCGAGCTGCTCCCGCTACCGCCTCCGCTGGCGCCTGCGAGGACGACCGCGGCTTTGGTGCGAGCGCCGCTTCAGCGCGCGCGTCAAGCAATGCCCACAAGACGACGACGACGGAGGAGGGGGCACACAACACCGGGAGGAGGGCGCAACCGGTTTCGGGTCAGATTGCACACAGACCGAAGCTACAGGCTCTTTCGAGACATTTAGGGATTTAGGAGAAGCGCCTGTAATATTTAGTAATTTCTTTCGTATACCCTCATGCTCCGAATGGCGAAAGGGAGAAGATATGGTAAGCCACACGGATTGTCTAAAGTATGGCCCCAAACTACAGGAGACAGTGGACTTAGCGTCAGTTAGCACAGATGTCCAGTTGAGAGGTTCAGATGACAATGATTTCTGAATGTAGCATCAATGAGCCTAAAACAGCCACATTAGTTGACGTGGCTGCAACTCCTCGCCCTTGCGTCCGACCGAATCTGACCCGGAACCGAGCGACAATCAGTGGGGACCAGGGAGTAAACCGGGTACAACGGCGGCGTGGCAGTCGGTGTGGACCGGCGTGGCGGCGGCGGCGGCGGAGGCAGGTGCGTTAGTGGCGGCAGCTGTTAGTGGAAGGTGCTTGCGTGCGGAGGGCGTGCAGATGAGGCCGGCGTGCCTTACCGGCGCTCGACCGTCCCTTGGTGCGCGGCTTGCTGGCCTGGCCGTAGCCGTTGGGTCCCTGGAGCGCGTTGGACGACGAGGACGAGTGCTGCTTAACCGCGCCCGCGGCCAGCTGCAGGGGAGCGGCGTGGAAGCCGTGGTAGCCGGCCAGCTCGGAGGGGGGCGGGTGGGGCATGTACGGGGGGTACGGGGGTGAGGATGCGGAGAAGGGTCCGCTACCTTCGCGCTTGCCTCCCCCGGCGCACGCTGACGAGGCGAGCTGCGTGAGCATGCCGGGCTTGTGGTCGTCGCAGCCCCCGGCGGCCGCGTAGCCCGGCGCCTCAGCCGCGGCCGGGTCCGGCGTGGCGTCCTTGGGCGGCGTGGGAGGGAAGCTGAACAGGTGCGGACTAGAGTGCGAGGGCGCCGTGGGCGGACTGGGCTGCGGCTTGGCCGTCTGGAACGGGGAGCACCAGGGGGCCGCGTGGTGCGGCACCATGGCCGCCGCCGCGGCCGCCTTGGCCGTGTCCGAGATCCACGGGTGCAGCGGGCTGTGGAAGTGCGGCCGGCACACCTGGCTGCTCGGCACGCGGGCTGCGAACACAAGAGAGAGAGAAACGACGACGTCCCGTTACAACGAAATCTCGTTAGGACAAACTCGCTTAATTCGAACTCCCGGTTTATTCGAAACGAGGGTTTCGTCGAAATGACACTTCGTTATGGAGTGGAGTCTCGTTGGTTTGAATCCTCCTAATTCGAACTTTCGGTTTATTCGAACAGACTGTTTGGTCGAAATGGCGATTTGTTATAAAGTAAAATCTCATTATAATTCCAACTTGCTTAAATCCAACTTTCGGTTTAGTTCACAAGCGCAGGTGAGAATGGCATATACCCGTGGAAAGGAGACAGGCAACGACAAAGATGGTAGCCATAGTTTGAAATAATTCTCACACTCTTATATCCCAGCATGTTTCATAGTGGCGGAAATGAGCATTTGACGTACTGTTTAAGAAGTGCGATATTGGCGGCTAGCGCATTTCCACTGCCGTAGCACGTTAGTTCCATGCACGCCAGCAGATATTATATCACCTTTAGTATCATGATATTATATTATGATATTATCTTCTCATCTATGGTATATAGATGAGAAGTCCCAGGCTATTTCTCACTCGATAAATAACAAAAACGAAGGGCGGGCGGAAGTATTATATAACTAGGAAGTCGTGTTAGAAGGGACTCGTAAAAAGTGAAGCTGCTAAAGTAATAAACAGCACAGTTCAAGTCGCAATCTTGGAAAATGAGCCCCCCACTCGTATAAGACTCATCTGTCATTGGTGCAAATTGGCTGCTTGCGCCAACAGAGGTACAGCTACTTACGATCGTTTTTCTCTACGCCTCAGTGCGCAAATTTAAAATAACCAACGAGGTTACGAACGCCGTGATCGCGTGTATCTATCTTTACAGCTATACTCGATGCATGGTCAATCGCAGACACACACAAGGCGGCAGCTTGTTCGTAAGCATTTTCACGCGAGCACTCTCAGGGGCGGCAAAACGTTTTCAATTTCATCGCGGCCAGCGTGCTGCCTACTATTACCATCGGCAATCACGCGATCCATCACTGTTAGAGGACAACTCGGCTGGCCGCCAGATTGGCCCCCACTACCACCGGCGTGCGCGGATACGCGTCGGGGCGAGCTTCTGCTTAGCTCTGTGTTCTGCACCTTCCGCACATAGCGAAACATGCAACGACACATCGATACCTGATGAGATGACGACTTGCTAAAACTTAGAAAACATAGATGCTCGGCTATGTGCTATACTGAATAAAGAACCGCTGATTGGATCGTGATTTGGAACGATTATTTTCATGATTCATCCATCTTTGGTTACAGGAGCGAAGAAAGACACAACACAAGGCAGAAGACGGGGCGAAGCGCCTTCTGTCTTCTGTTGTGTCTTTTTTCGCGCCTGTAACCAAAGATCAACAGTTATCAACTTGCCCAGTAAGACCTTCTTTTAAGCCATGATCCATTATTGTGCCTCTGTGGTCCCAGACCTTTCCTCCCGCCCTCCTCGACTCAGTTATCACGCAGCCTAAGCTCTCGGACTGTAGTATTTTAAAAAAAAAGTGCCTGGCAGGCTTTGTGCTTTTCAAATAAGGTACTCCGTTTGCTCCTGTATCTAACGATTTCGGACATACATTTTTAGAATTAGAAAATTCTAAGATACTTTTACGGAAATATTAAAGGCAATGGTCCATTCTTGTGATATGTAGCAAAATATTGCTTTTAAAGTGTTTCCGTCGATCGCATCGAACAGTTAAGACTCACTTTGCAAACAAATGGGGAACGCTTAATTGACGATAACAAAACCGTTAATAGACGAAAAAAAACTCAAGACTGCCGTCGGGTGATCCGCGGATATTGTTGCAGTGAAATCGTACATTATGTGAAAAAAATCGCGCTCATACAAGGTTTCCCGCTCAAAAATGTTTCTGTCCAGAATTGTTAGGTAGTAAAACTTGGAAGTTACTGCTGATTGTCACGACCCTTGCGGCACTGATGTGGAAAGTTCGCAGGTGCCCAAAACGCGAATGTGGTGGAGAAAGTTGTGAGTCACGAATAATAACTGGCTACCCCGTTCAAAGGTGGCGCCACCATTCGCTAGCATGCACAAACTAGTCGCTGGTCATGGCCAGATTTTGAAATGGAGCTTCGTAACGTGGACGTCAGCTGGAGAATGACGTTTTTTGCTAACTGTCATGACGCCGTGGCCTCGCAGACGGTTATGAAGCGCTGCGGTGGTCACTTCGGAGAGCATCCACCTAATTGCTCTGATTTAAAACAAGGCAGCGGAAATTATGACGCCACCATTTTTTTTCTGCATTACCAACGGCGACTGGCTCACCACTAAAGTGTCCGGCCATCAGAACAAGAATTATCAAAACCGTGACCGCATCATCCCACACTCGCTCTCACGGTTTACCAAGAAAACCGGCGCACTTCTTACACCGAGGTGCCGTCCGCGCCTCACCAACGTCCGATCGCTAAGTGTATTACTTACGCCTTTCAGCGACCGTGCATCGGCTCCCAGGCCCGCACTAATGTGGTGTCGGGTTAAATGGCACAAGCTTGGCCCTTCGCCCAACGAGCTTTTCTGAGTGATGGCACGAGAATATGAGGCGGGGCCCCGAACGGACGGAGGGGACCGGAACTATCTGCCGAAGCGCAGCCGTGAGAGAAAAAAAGAAACAGAGACAAAACGAAAGGGCGCGTTGCAGAGCCAGGCCGCGCTCCAGCAAGAGCAGCAAGCAGCGCAGGAGGCGTCCGATGGCTGCTTAGCCATGGCGGGCACGTTTTCAGCGCCTATAGCCACCCAAGATTTACGGCAGCCAATTGGCCATTATTCGAGCAACGTACGCAGAGAGACGGAAACTTGCGGACTAGTCTAGGGGGCAGCGCGCGCGTAACAGAGCGTAGGGGGAAGCCAGGAAATGACGGAACGGAGGGACACGAGGAAGGAGGGTCAGGGGGGAGAGCGGCGTGGCGTTGGTGTGAAAGCAAACTAGGCAGAGTCCGCGTGAGGTAAGAAATATGTGACAGCGAAGAAAAAGAAGAGCGTATCGCGAGTGACCCGTAGATAGCGAGCGCCTCGTGGAGTCTTTTAGAAACAAAGTTCCGTCTCTGCACGGCTGCCGTTCGTAGCACAGCTGCTTCTTCGAACGGAAACCACTTTACGTGCTCTTGCTGGACCTTCGAACGTTTTCTTTTTTATTTCATTTGCGACAAGCGCGCTTAGTCACGCACCCTCTACCTGTCCTTCCCATCCGGAGAAAAATTCACTTGCATAAATCGAAGCCCGAGGGCAAGATGATATGTGGGAGTGTAGTCGTTGCGCACAGGTGTAATAAAAACAAAAACAAAAGAGAAGTCCGATTGCTTTTCTTTTTCCACGTATTATTAGAGACGCCTTTTCATGGCCTTTCAGTTCGCGCTTGATAATGCAGCCATTTACTTCTAAAGGAAAAAAGAAACATATCCAGAGCAGTGACAAATAAATTTGCACGTTGATAGCCCCTATCATTGCCTGCTTGAGATACAGAGGCTGCATGCGTCATGGTTTCGTTCGAGGGAGGAATAAGCCGGGCTAGTTGGCACATTCTTTGCATAAAAACAGCGCAGCAGACGGGACCAAGAAAAAAAGACACAAATGCAGTTGATAGTCAGCGCCCGTGTTTGTGTCTTCTTTTCTCGGTCCCGTCTACTGCGCTGTTTTTATGCAAAAAACGGTTTCGTTGTTTTAAGAAATTAGGGCCTTCCCCGCTGAAAGCGTCGGTGAAGTCCGAGCTGCTTTGAACCGCAATCCCGAATACGAACTCCAACGCACCAAAAAAAAAAAAAAAAAGCAGCACGGCACCAGACCATCGTGGATTCAACAAAGTCGAGAAGGGGGTACATATATCGCGTCCTCTAAAATGACACGTAGGCAGTCGTGGACCGAGCATAAGGAGCCACGCGAGACCGGCAGCACATTGCCATTCCAGTCAGGACAGCTGGCTTCCGACAAAGTCCGCGGAAGAGTCGCTATACTATAGCTGAGCCCGAAAAATGTCCTCGTGTCAAACGTTTGGCGTCGCGCGCTAGCGTGCGCACGGCCGCCGCCGACTTCATCCATCTCGATTTGTGCGTCGAGGCAGTATTATACCTGCATGCGTGGTGCGGCATCGGCGGCAGGGCACCAACGCCCCAACACGCGTAGGTCGAATCGCAAGGACTGCTTCCGACGGAGCGCACGGTGTACGCACACGCAAAGACCTGCGCCTCTGGCAGGAATCGTTTTGCAAGCGCGGCCGCCGGGATTAAACGGCGCATAAGCTCCGCGAACAGAGAATGACCCCCGGCTGGCCTCGGGAGGAGTGGACGTTGTACTTACGCGTGTCCTGGGCGCGTATAAATCAAACCCCCGTTCGCTACGCGGGCGGTCCCGGCGCTCTGACCCTTCATACAAATGCGACGAGGAGTGAAATGCCCGTACGTACACGTCTATTGTTCTCTGCGCTTTCTTGGGATGACCTATGTGGCGGGCCGGCTCATACATCCTAGGGTATTTCAAGTGCAGGGAGGCTGACGTCTCGTTAATCGTTCCAAAGGATTAAAGTTTAAGTTTATTTGGAGAGGCTGTGGTAAAGATGTAAAACAGAAAGAACGATCGGATGGAAGGCATTATTAATCAACCAAGTTTTCTTGCTTTTTCACCTCTACAGGAGTGCAGTATTAATTGTAGCGTTTAATATCGATGATCGTCTTCCTTCCCTACGGGTTATTTTCAGCTAGACATGTTGTCTTCTGACCTTGCATCATTTAGAATCCCTGAGACTGATGTACACTTCCTCGAGGTATCGAATGAATGCTTCAATCATTGCCCGGTTGTCAGGAGAAAATGTTACAGGGACCCGAATGCTCTGCTGATATATTCAGGTTCCGCGTGCAGATAGCGCGCTGAAAGAAAAAAAAAAAGCTTATCGCGACTGGACTGTTTGAGAAGACCTTCACTGAGGCATGTCAAGCAACGAGCGATTAATCAACAAAAGGAACTAGCGCGCTATACCCATTCAATTCACGGTCAAAGCTATGTCTGGCCAAGCCGAAGTACAGAGCTGGCTGAAGGTCGACTTTGCAATTATTCACCTTGTCGACTCTGTTAACACGCTCTCGCTCAGCTGCTTAGCAGTATACAAACGGTTGCAACAGGTGCGTCGCAAGCCAGCAAGACATTGCTGAAAGAACGCATTAGAGCCTCCCCCTCACTCCTTCCTCCTTGTTTTTCCGCTACTCGTGGGAACGCGCACTCTCATCCCGCAGCACATGCCGTCAGTCCGGCGGCCAGCACACGCCCATACCTGCGGCGCCGACGTTAGAGGAGGAGGCTCCTTTCCGGAGCCCCGCGCCGTTCCTTACCGGCCTCTCCCGTCCTTGCGGCAACGGCCTACTAATTCGGACTCGGATTTCCCCCGCGCCAGTCGACCGGCCCGCACGAGAAGAAGCGGAGGAAGAAAGAGCTCGTACCGGACGGTGCCGCCAGCCGAGCCCCGAAAACAAAAGCGTTCGCATAGGCCGGCAGTTTGTTCTGATCCGTGGCGGGGGATCGAGCGAGCAGGCTGGCTTTTAGAGCGCTGAGCTCGCGCGAGATCCGAGCGTGGAAGCAGGGGGACCTTCCGGAGTTCATTTATTGCGGCCTTCTTCGTCGTCGTCTTCTACAATAACTGCGCACATGTACACGTGCTAAGGAGGCTTTGCGGCCGGGATAGTGAATCCGAGCGCTCCTCTTATAATGTGCTTCATCGTCAGACAGTCTCGTGCGGCGTCCAATATTATCCGACTGGTGCACGTGAGTGACCTGAGGTAACGTTTAGCTCTATGAAAGTATACGTTGTACATGGTACTATTGTAGGAAGGAAGGAAGGAAGGAAGGAAGGAAGGAAGGAAGGAAGGAAGGAAGGAAGGAAGGAAGGAAGGAAGGAAGGAAGGCACACACGGAAAACGAGACGAAAGAAATAAAATTGAAGACGAAAGAAATAAACACAGGAGAGAGGGGAGAAATAAAAATCAACAAAAATGTATACAGAAATCCTCTTCGTTGCTCGGCGCCATATTGACGAACCAAGTACAGCACTTCGTTACAGGCGATGCCGTGAAAGCACAGCTTCGCTCCACAGCGAGACGAAGCAATAGCTCTACCACGCGCAACCTGTGCAAACTGTGGCCTGTCTACGTAGGGTTCAAGAAAGCGACTGCTAGCCCGCTATTTTCCCAGATGCTTTGAAGCTTAGAAAGACAGAAGCGGATCACATTTGTCAATGCTTTTTCCTTTCGCTTCGTCAGGCATGCGCTTTTTGTTCCCTTGTATTTTTCGGATGTATGTACATCGCAATTTCACCTGCTTGCAGACTTTATGGCCGGAATGCGGCGGTAAACGACAAAAAACGAGGGCACAGCTGAACCCAAAACTGGCTACACATTTTTTTTTCACATATGCCTACAAGTTGTTGCCTCCTGTCTGTCTGTTTCCTCCACTTCAGTTATAGCCCTCAAAATTTTCGCACTCGCAAGATATAGCAAAATAAATAGCACCTGCTTCCCAGTTTATGTCATCGCGTATCTTTCTTTTTCTTCTGAACGCAAAGTGCCCGGCTGTTTCACGGTGATGAATAATATCCTGGCTATTTTGAAAACGACGTTTCTCAAACTCCATGCTGCAAATAGAGAAAACACTAAAAAAAGAGACCAGAGTTGAAATCTTGCTCAAGGTGGATGGAACACACGCACCCATCCATCCTTCTAGAGCAGTTCCCCTCCCTGCTTTTTGCTCCGGTACCCCGGGCGTCATTAGTATTCCGTTCACACTTCCGTCCGTTCTTGTTTTTCCCTCTGCGAGGCTGCTGAGTGCTGAACAATGACTCCGGACGCCTAGGCCGACACACACGCCGTGTATTGACCACGGTGGCGGTAAGACCTCCCGCAACACCAGAAACGCTGCGGGAGTCGCCTCCGCGTCCAGCCTGCGAGCCGGATACATCTATATGCCGCGAAATGCGGTTTTGCGAGAAAACGCCGCCGCGTGCTGGCGAAACGAGCAGCCAGCTAGGAGAGGGTTTTACGACCGGCGGAGGTCTTCAGCTGTATACTGGCGCGCTCACGTTGCTCTGAAGGCTAACAGAAAGGCAAGCCAAGTATGCTTGGTTGCCAGCCTTTAGAGGATATTGGGTACGTTGCAACGCGGTTTGAGGTGTCCTGATTTCAAAGTGATGAGGAATGTCCTCACGATACACGCTTTCCTGCCGTTTCTCGGATGGATGATTTATAGACGCACATCGCTGAACATCAGGATTCAGAGTAAATTCCAGAAGCACACGGACAGCGAGAAAGTAAGAAAAAAGAAAAGGAAAGGGGTCAGGGTGAAAAGAGCAAGCGAACTCATAAGCGTAGAAGACAATGACTTTTGAGACACACCTCTGAAATACCCAGCTGACCGCGTCACTCCATGAACTTCAACTTAGGTTTTCCTAATTGTTTCCGCTTGGACGCAAACTGCGAAGTGGGGTAGCCTTTCTAAAAACAAACCAGGACCATTTTCCCGTTAAGGTATTCTAATGCAGCACAACCCTCCAAAGTCTCCCATCTCGCATCGAACGTCCGAGTTGCACCTTCAGGCGACAAAGCGCAACATCTAGACTTCTTTCCCGGTCATTTTTTTTTTTTTTTTCCTAATCTTTAAGAGCATTACTGAGTCACTGAATAATCACAATAGTCCAGGAACTCGTAGCGGTTTACGTAACGCCAAGCCTTTTGCGGGGAGTAAGCAGTTCGCTCACGTCAGCATGGCGAACTGTGCGCACCCTTTCTCCGACTAGCCTGACATGCTTATACACACACTACGCGAACGCGCTCTGTCCGCCAGAGAAGCAGCAGCAGCAGCGACTTCTAGCTCGAGAGCACACGCGGGGTGGAACGCGAAACCGCAGACCGCGTGCGCTCACAGTTGGTGCGAGACACAAACCAGAGGCGTTGTTGTTCCACGGGGTTTTCCGCTCTCAGAATCTTGCTGTTGCCGCTGTGTAGGCGGCGGCGGGCAGCTAATTTGCTCTCCCCTGCTCCAAACTCTCCCCCATTCCAGACCGGCTGCTTGTCCGGGGGGTTGACGCTAGCGAGCCAGCCAGTGGCAAGGCGCATTAGGGCGCAATTAGACAGCCGACATGGTCGGAGCGCCACCGAGCGGCGAACCCCGGGCGCGCGCCGCTGCGACTTCTGTTCTCCGAGCTGGATTTTGTCCGCGAAGCATCCGCAGCTCTGACCCCGCCTTGCTTTGCGTGAGGCCCAAGCGCGAGTTGGTGCATGTGTCTACGTTTATGCTCGCACTCTCATAGAAGAAAAAGAAAACCGTGCAGTGGTGTGGAAGCTATGCAGATGGAGTAAGCTGATCACCGCGCCATTTCACAAGGCCGTCAAATGCGTAGGAAGTGTCGGAGGTTGGCTGGCTCCCATATGTGTTTATATAATGCGTGGTTAATGTAATGGTTAGCCAACTGAAGCGCGTCAGTTAGACCGCGTGACAGAACAAACGCACTTCCGCGTAAGTAGATTCGCGAATTTGTCTCCTGATTATACGGTTGCCTAGCCAAATTTGCTGCATCCGCAGCAGTGCACGGTTTTTGGCGACACTCATCGTACACGTGTGTCTGTGCGTAGGCGGGCTCTCTCTCGTGTGGGTAGGTGGGAGTGCTGCGTGCGGGGAAGCCATCTTCAGTTTCCCCCTTACCCTCCGACTCCTCAGTTCTTCGTTTCTCGATGAGCCGTCGGCTCAGAGGGAGAGGAGGGCATGGGAGCTGTTGAGTCTGGTCGCGGCAATTAAACGAACGAGCGCGAAGAGGCGCTAGCCGCTTCCCGAACCGACCAGGCCGGATCGTCGGCACTAAACTAATCTCGTCGAGAGGGCATTAATGAAGCGTCCCTTGTTTTCCGCGGCTCTGAACACTGTCATTGTTTTGTGCGCTGCGCTGGTCCCGCGCCGTCCGCCTGGATTACATCGGAGTCGAAGAGTATGTAAGCACAATGGTTCGGGCGTTTATTTGTGGATTGCGCGGTTTTAGGTTCAAAGGGCGCCGGAACAGCCGACGCAGAGGGCAGCATTTACAACGAACCCCGTTTCAGGAGAAATCTAGTTGTAGGGCTTTTTTTTATTGGTGTACGTTCCAGTTAGCATACCGGTTTTATTAACCGGCTGAGCGACTACGCCATCGATTAATTTCTTCTCGCCTGTCATTTGAGTAAGCCGCAAGCTGCAGGCAGACGCTAGCATGAATAACTAGATTTGTGTACTTAAAATACGTTGCAGCAATCTATAAGTAACTGTTACAAGGGTACAACTTTCTCACAACCTCCATCGATCACTTTTCCGAACAACTGCTTTATCGGCAGCCCAGCAAACCGTTATGTCTCTGACGCAACGATGGAATGCATGCATCGGACCAATGCGCTCTTTGTTGCGAGAGTTTCAGAAATTAAAGCTCGATTTTTATTCAAGCTTTTTAACTTTTGTAACCATGCACCCCCCTCCGCACCTGTTTCTATGCAACGCCCGAAAAGAGCCTTTAGGGTATGTGATTATACATGCCCAGCGATTCTGGACAAAAGTATTTTTGGACGGGAAATCTTTTATAAACGCAATTTTTTCATGTAGCGGAAGATTTAACTATATATAACAGTCAATATATTCGCAGATTACCCGACGGCAGTTTTAATTTTTTTTTGCTGTTGACATTTTTTCTATCGTCGAAAGCGCTCCCCATTCGCTTTCTATGGCAGTCTTAACTTTTCGATGCGCTCGATAGAAGCACTTTAAACGAAAAATTTTGCGACATATCAGAAGAATGGACCATTTTCCTTCAATATTTCCGTAAAGGTATCTTACAATTTTCCGATCTTCAAAATTTCTGTCCGAAATTTAGACATGAGGTGTATGCGGGGCATCCGATTTAACCCCCAGCTTTCAAACTTTCTTGGAATGCGACGTCAGTCATTCCAGACCAGTCAAACAGCCTGTTTCCTGTTACGTGTTGCGCACTCTTTCGCGCGTCCCCATAGACGCACCGGCGACCTGGCCATCCCCGCGAACGCGTAGCCAGCTCTCAGTGGGCGAGACATTTTTGGCCGGGCTGCTGCGGGCACGGCACAGTGCCGTGGCGCGCGCGACACGGACCGCGAGCCGAGCTAATTGTGGGTCCTCGGTGGACGCCGCGGAATTTGCATCAGAAAGCGCCGGTCCGCTCTCACGCCGTCACAGCCGCGGCCCGCTAGGTGTGTCCTATTAGTATTGCCTGCTGCCCTCCGCCATTATTACTGTACCGGAGGGGCTATCTTTGGCCGGCTTCCCGTGTCACGAACAATCGGCGCAGGGAGCGTATATATATTTATATACGAGTGGCGCAGCTCGGGGAGTCTCCCTCCATTGTTTGGAAACGGCTTCGCGCAGCAACGCAACGAGCGCCGAGTGGATGAGGCGGCAAAGAAAGGACGACGCCACCAAAATGCACGCGCTGCTGAAGAGGAGACGCATCGACAGCGCCACCGAAGACCAGTGCACCCGCTGCAGACAGGAAGCCAATCAGACGCGGTGATTCGCCATCATTGAGTGGCAGAGTCAGGGCAGCGTCATATTGAAACTTGGCTTATTTATGCCTCCATTAAGCCGCCTTTTGAACAGAAGAAATGCAGTGGAAACGTCGTTCCCTCTAAACGCTAAGCACGAAAGGAGGTAAGCGGTCCTCTGGCGTACTCCCTTTTAAGCTCTCCTTTTTTACTCCCTTCGGTTTAGAGTGTAGCTACGATATGTTGTTTGACGACAGACTCTCATGATCGTATTCACTTCTTCGACTAGTATTCCACCTCTTCCTAGGCACTGTTTGTTCACTGTTATAGTTTATGCGAAATTATAGATTACGCCCTGGCTCTTTTGCCTCTGTGTTCGTGTGCACATGAGACGGAAAACAATTACTCGTGCTAGTCCAGTAAAACCGTGCAAGACTTTATCAAGATAAGAAATCTTCACGCAGGGTAGCAAAAGCGACAGGAGATCGAGTGCAAGTAGGGAAATACCAGTCGTTATTGTGAGAGGAGACCAAAAAGCACAACCTGCGGTTACAGTCCGCTTAGGAATTAGATTTGCGATACATCGGATGGCAATAACAGTTTGCTTTCTTGATAAGAACTTAGCGTATTTTCTTTTTCGTCGGGAAACCGTGTTAGCGCCTGGGATAAGTCCCCCTCGCCAGAAGTATACATTAACAGAGAGAAGGGTTTACGCAGCTCACACGAGTCTAACGACAAGTCTCTTGGGAGGACCGGACGTGCGCTTACAGGTAAGCATTATCTGAGCGGACTCAGAATGTATACCTCTGCCATGTACGGCAGAAACCTCATTGTAACGAAACAGTTTACAAAGAAATAATGGATATAACAAAGAAATGACGACTCCCCTTGGAAGTTCTGTTAACAAGGGCTTAACGAAGCTACGTCTATAACGAAGTTATCGCCGGGCTCGTTCACGTTCGTTATAACGAGGTCCAACTATATTGACAAGACGAAAACCCTGACGTACCGATACTCAGATTCATATAAGAGCTAAAGAAAGGAGGAAAGCATGTGTTGTCGATACTACAGACCACGGGAATGCGAAATATAAACTCCGTGATACCTCAAGGAAATATATGGCTGGCTGAGGCGACGTCTCTCGATGGCGTATGATACGACTGTCCCACGGGTCAACCATAAGCAGGTCCTTTTACAGTCACGTCCTTGGCACGTGCCGCTCGAACACCTCGTCCCAATCATGACCGCATGAAGAACGCAACAGCCAATCGCCCGCGCCTTCAAACGCGCCGTTCTAGCTAGTATACAGTATGATAGTATACAGGACGTAGCCCACGCGCTCGCTTCGGTCTTCGCCAGACGCGCGAAGTATCCGGCGCGTCGTAGGGGGCGTCCTGTCGGCAGAGGAGGCCCGCGCACGCGCGGCGCGTCAGCGCGGGGGCAGGAGCGCCTCGGCCGCCGAGCCGAAGGCGACAGGTGGTCGTTAGCGCGTCACGCGTCGGAGCGGAGAAAGGGGCAACACCTCGCGGGCCGCGGTTTCGGTGCTCGCCCGTCTTCGCACGGCCACGGATGCTGCTGCTGTGTTTGGTTTTCAGGCCCGAGGCGTCCGTCCACGACCGGCACCGGCAGAGTTCCGCCGAGAACGCGCCCGCCAGCCTTCGCAGTCCTCAAGCGCTGGCGGATGAAAGAAGCGCGAGGTTTCTTTCTTTCTTTCTTTCTTTCTTTCTTTCTTTCTTTCTTTCTTTCTTTCTTTCTTTCTTTCTTTCTTTCTTTCTTTCTTTCTTTCTTTCTTTCTTCTTGGGCCCGTCGTCGTGAGCTGTCTTGTTTGAGTTTCTTCTCGACGCCTAGTTCGCTCGCGAATTCGTGGGAGTTTTAGGCGCCGCCCCGATATTGTACGGCGCGCGAGAGGAAGAGTTGCGGCAAGCATCGCGTAGCTGAAGGCCGAAGACGTGCTTTTCAGCGTCGAACGTGCGTGCATGAGCGCACTGCGGCAGATGTTGCGAAAAAAAGAAGAGTACAGACGGGAATGGTTTTGCGCGAAGACAGCAGATCGAACTCTGTGGTTGTGGTATATATACCTGCCCGTGCGGAAGCTTTTTCTCAGGGTATCCTGGTGGTTTCTGGAATGTCATCTGCCTAACTTACATCTTTCATTCAGACTGTTCTTCTGTTCCTCACAAGCGCTGCGATTTGCAAAGAAGGATGGCGTGAAAGCTGCAGCCACCATCACCATGAAATAAAAAGAAGACATTCGTTTCTATACTAAGTACATATAGGTAAGCAGCGCGATACACTCGCCAGCAGCAAAAAACAGGCCTTTTCCTCATTTGGAACAACACTGTCAGCTGACATTGCGTACCAAATTGTGTGAAGCCCTTCCTAACAGACAATCTAAAAAAAAACAATAACAAAGTTGAGAAGGGGGACGCTGATCCGGTTGAAAACACGAGCTGAAGTCATTTTTCCGACTTGCTCACAGATTTGCTTCTTCTCCTAAGGGGCACGTGACCGCCCCCTCCCCCTGCTGTTTTAAGCAAGGATATTTTTTGCACATATGCGTCCCGCTTTTCTTCTCTTCCTCTCTTTATATCTGTTTTTTTTTTTTCATTGCTGGCCTACCCGCAGCCATGCCAGGAATCTGTTGCAACCGCCACGATGGCAGCGCCTCCTACGCGTGTCGGTGTGTGTGCATAGTGGAAGAGCCTGATGTTTTCACTAAACATCAGACTCTCTCCCTCTCTCTGCATTTTCACCGCACTCGCCCCGCGAGCTATGCGCGGTGTATTTCGCGTCCCCAGCATTGAAACTCTGCCAAGAGCCCGGCGATCGACCGGCGTGCGAAAGACCCTCGACTCTCTGCAGGCGCCTATAAATACCACGCGCTGTTGCCTTGTCTCTCTTTGTGACCGCGCCGAGACGCGTGCCTGCCCGGTGGCTCCCGTTTCTTGGAACCAGGTTTCCGTGTGGCGCAGATATCATCTCAATCTGCGACTCCAATGCCCGTCCACGTGTTCCTGCGGCGCCTCCTCTGAAACTAGGTCGGTTTATCAACATCATCCCGGCTCTGCAGCCACTGCTGTACAAAGGCTCCCTCTTGTACACCGGTCTCCATTTAATCAAGGCCTCGCCAAATGACGACGTCAACGCCACCTTGATTACATTCTTCATTCTAGCGCCGGAGAAGTTTCCTTTCGTTCGCGTCGATTCGCAACTTCTTTATAAGAGAGTTCCAGGATTCGATGTAGCAGCTTCAGCGAAAAAACATCGAAGTTGGAATGAAGCGCGCCTTATTTTTATCGCCACGATGTTAAGTTAAGATTGTGCGCACATACCGCAACCTTCCAAAAACTATTAAAGCGATAGTTTTGTTCACCTGACGCTACAAACCTATATATATTCCGTGTGACTGTCCTCGCGCTTTCCGAGCTAACCACGAAGGCCTGAAAGCGATCACCTCGCCCTCGAATGGTTTTCACTCCTGAGTCGACAAGTTCATAAGAGTTATTGGGCTGCTTGCTCGTATATACCGCGCTAAATGCTCAGCTAGCACCGCGCATTAAGCCCTTAAGACTATACGCTTCGTCCACAAGATCGAGGGATCTGAATTGTTCCCAAGCCTTCTATATAGTGCGGCGCTCCCGAAAACGCTGGCGAACCGCGTGACGTAATAGGAAAATCGCGTCCCAACACAAAGCATGCCCTCTCTTCCCTTCGAAGGGTTGCTCAGGCCACCAACCGCTCAAGAGATCACTCACGCCCGAGAAAACAAAAAAGAGAGAAAAGAAAACGCTAGCTATAGGCAGGGTGCACACGCGAGCACAGACTCAACGTGTTAGCGTTATTACTTTGTTATGAGGGGAAAAAAGGAAGGGAGGTCGAGAGAGGGAGTGAGGGGGGGCTTCGAATATTGAATCAGGCCGGTAAACCTGGTTAGAAGGCGCGTGTTTATGCCAGCAGCGAGGCTCGCGCTCGAGGCCAATTAGCCGGAGCTGGGCGAGAAAACGAGCAGGCCACGGGCTAGTGGATGGGAGGGAGGTGGGGGAGCGCTCTGCGGCACGCTGCTGAGCAGTCCCTCTCTTGTTGCTCCTCGCCGGCAAGGCGCCTAGCTGCCAAGCAGTTCGCGCAGCCCCGTCGAGCATGCTCCCCTGCACTTTTCCTTCCCTCCCCCTTGCCTCACCCTCCCCCGCTCTTTTTCCTGACACGGCTAGAGCCTCCGCATCCACGGCTCGGGGGACTCCCGAGGCTCATCACTGATATGCACGATGGCAAGGAAGATAAGAGGCAAGCCGTCCGCGAGGTTCAACGCCGCCGGGATCCAGCTCTCTCTCCTTCTCAGCCTCCTCCCCCTCGAGTCCCTCCGCCACAGGTCGGAGCTCGTTCGGCGAGAACCCTGAGCCTAACGTCTCGGTGTCTAGGGGCGTCGTATGCTGAAAGAGATGGCAGTGTGCGGCCGGTAAGCTGCGATTGTTTGGGATTGCCAGCAGTTGTGTTTGGATTTCTCGCTACACAGAAACGAGCTCACTTAGACCAAAGCAACAGATTCTTCCGTACCTTTTGAATCATTAGTACAAAAAGTCCAAATAAACACGTGTGGCGACGAGGAAAGTGATGCGCAATCTGTGGCGCTTTTCATTACTATGAACAGATGGAGCTAATGCATCGTTTCAGAGTTTGGGCAGCGATTAAACCTCCTTCGTTTCATAAGAGAGCAATAGCTTATATGAGTGGACGCTAATGTCGTCTTTGGAAGAACAAAACAAACAAGCGTGTATAATCCGATTACATACAGGGTGCGTTACGGCTACAACGAGCGTCTGAATTGAGTGTACAGGGATTACACAATACCGACTAGTGAAACAAATGGCACAAGACCCTGCAGACATCTTTTGGACACCAAAAATAGCATATGTCGTGAGCAGCAGTTAGAAATTCCTAAAACTGTAGATCCCATGAGCAGCAGAGACACGCAAGAACTGCCTATGCAATTAACAGCAGTCCGATACTCAAAAACTGCAGATTAATGACTTAATGACAGTTAGTGCTAATTAATGAAACATCTCAGGCAATCGACACTTTAACTTGGCGTTTTTAGTGACCACAGTTACTCCGTTATTGACGATATCTCAGCTTCCTTTTCTATAAATATTGCACGAACTAGGACCCCTAAAAGTCCTCCCAAGTCGGCAAAAAAATTTAGCCGCTCTGAGTGCCCGTCCGGCACACCCGTGGGCGGAACGCACCTGGAGCCGATCTCGTGGCGCTGTAGAGCGCGTCCTCCCGCATCGCGTCCTGAACAGCGCGAGCACCAGAAGAGCGCGCAGTGCTCTGTCGGGGCGAACGACGCCTCCCCGCTGAGGTAAATGCGGCAAATGTATATTAAGCTCCCCGGCGAGATAGCGATCGCGCGTCTTCAAGGGATGGTCGCCATCAGCGTCGTCTTAGCCGCTGCTGCCGCGCGGGCGCCGCCGCGCCTCGCGTCGAGGGCAGCGAGCCGGAGTGCATGCTGCCTCGCACTTGTCTAAACTGCTTGAATGCGTGAGCGGTGGACAGTGGATAGTTTTTAATGGTTAAGACAGGTAAACGCGCTGAGGGGCGAGACGGAAGCTATGTGGCGAACAGGGGTGATTGTTAATGATTAAGGGAGGAAACTGCGCTGAAGTACAAAACAAAGCGATAGTATCGAACAGTGGCCAATGGTTAAAGAAAACTCGCACGAGTTTGTAATGCGGGTGTTTAGCTTTAGGTGACACTGGGGAAGAGGGGAATATCAGAAAACGGGATTAGTTGACAGCCTAAAAACCATTTTGTATCTTTTTGAAGACGTTTAATTACAACTTGTTCTGAACTGTGACTAAAGCTTTAACACGTGTGAATTCTGCTTATGTTGTACACCTGGATGATATGATGCTTTTGCTTTTTGAGTATTTATGACGCTTTTTGTTGTGATTGTGATACTAAATGTTGAAGTGCCACTGTAAATATTCCATTCATGTTGATACTTTATTTATTGTTTTCGAGTGCCTCACCTGTAGCTGTCTTGTAAACTAACAACTGCGGCACTACGTTGTCTCAGCAGTGTGGGCGCAGGGTGCCTCTCAAGCTGCATTCAAGTAGCTTTTTTCCCTGCGTCCTCTCTCTCCCAGTGATACTTGTACCACTAAGAGCGACAAATAAACTTCAACTTCAAGATGGTGGGAGGGGTGCTTATGTTATGTGGTCGATATCATTGAATAATTCTCACGATCTCGAGATGCAGAATTCTAAACGGAAGGGTTGGGGGGGGGGGGGGGGGGGGGTAACCTGTTAATCTGGGGACGACCTATACGTCGTAAAACAGGGATAAAAATCTAACAGCACAGGCTGGTAAATGAAATCTGCGGGAACAAAAAGAAAGAGGTAAAGATGGACAAGCGCAAACTTACCATAAAAAAAGCCTGAACAGTCTTGGAACATTTTTAATCAACCGGCCCCTGAACGCGTGCTTTTAAATTACTAATAGATATTCAAGGTCGAGAACAGTTATGCAAGGCGGTTAATATCCTATGCCATATTGATAACAGAGCACAGATTGGGGTGATTCCTATGCGCGGTATTGGTCATACATAGAAAAAAAAAAATCTGCGAGACGATAAACAAGCAAGACTATTCCACGTCACATTTTTCATGCTGCCATGATCGGTCTGTGCAGAAAAGAGAGTACAGCACGAAGACGCGGCCCACTTTGGGGAACGCGACAGGGTTCAACAAGATTAAGCGAAAACCCAGCAGGCATGACCGATCTCTCAAAGGCCACGGTCCAAACTGTCATCCCTCTCACCAAGTGGGATCCTGGATTTAATTTGTGCACTACTGTCATCAGTAACAAACTTATATTTTCCTCTGCGTATTACATGACGGTCATATATTTGTTTTGTACTAATATTCTCGCATGTAACGAATGATCACAGAAAGATTCGGTTCATATTCGCTTCGGCCCTTTCACTACTCGACACGTATTTCATTCAGTTTTTAACAACACTATTCATATCTGATTCGGCAGCAAAACTATAGCCTATTCGCATTCAATTCGGTTTCGTAAACTCACTATTCGAGCACCTATAGAGCCGAGACCACCCAAGGATTGTAACAACGGCCTCTGTATACGAAACGTAGTCGTCTCTGCACAGCCGTGCTCAGAAAGCACATAGACTACAGACGGCTGACACTCCGCGAACGCGCATACCATGCGAATCGCGGGACCAGCGGGTTATTCTGAGCAGCGCAAATTTTGCAACCGACTTCGTATACAATGCAGTCGCGAGCTGCGCGTAAGCAGAGACAGGGCCACATGAAGTCCGAGTTCAGGGACCCCAGACATTTCCGAGATTTATTGTGTTTTAGTCCCTCTCATTTCTTTCTCATCTGGCAGGGAGAGAACGAAGGAAGGAAGGCATGCAAGGTGGAGCATGTGGGGAAGGGATGAAAGACATGGTCGTGGCCGCAGTGCAGTGAGAATGCACACAAGCAAGCGACGCGTTGTTTGCCAAAATGCCGAGGGTCCACCGCCACTGCGGTGCTGCGCCTTTTGTTCGCTCGCGGCAAAGCAGTGGCCCCCAGTGGCCGGAGGCATCCACATCGGCCTGCTGTGGCTCAAGCGAAGGAGCACGGTCCTCTCTCTCCTCCACGCGGAGGGGCCAAGTACACACACAAACATGGCCGGGCAGAGCGAGCACAGCGGCGCCGTGGCCCCCTGGCGAATTTGCATCAGAAATGCCTCTGGCCAGGTGGAAAACAAAAGGCCGCTCCAAGCGGTCGCGCGTGACCACATGCGTTGGTGCGTGCGCGCGATGCTGAACGAACTGCGCGTGTCGGGGGGGCGCCCATGCCCGCGCTGTGCTCTGCTCTGCTCTCTCCCTCTCTGAAGCTATATACGAGTTCTGTTGTAGCGCGACCAGCGGATGTCCATGGCAGCGACGACGTCGGCGGCTGCCCCGAACGGACCCCCCCTCCCACATGCTGCTTCCTTCCTTCTGGAAGTTCACAACAGTCTGTTGTGCAGCTATAAACGATTGTATCCAATGGAAATGGGTGGGTAGTGGCCGACGCCGTGCTTTGTTGACGAATGCTGCATCACCTGACATCATGCATCATCATCTGAGTTGATGTATAGGGGCTGTAAAGGCACGGATTGATCTCGTGTTTTCTTCATGGGTCTGCAGTCGATTGTTTTCCCGCACGTTGCTCGGTATACAGGTGGCAAGCGGTAGGAATCAGTGGTACTCCCCATGACGGTTTTGGTTCGCAAGGCCGGCCAGCAAAAGAAATGAAGCTCTCGATGGAAACCTCTGATGGGACGATACGTTGTGTTAATTATAATTTAAATCGTTAGTTTTCCCTTCCGCACTGGCTTGAGGGACGCATACCACCGCTGTGATATTGATTTTCCTGTATTCATGGCAGACAATAAGAGTTCAGGGAATCGAACGAAGAGAATCGTTGTTATGCTGAGCCTCCATTTCATAGAATCTCTCTGAATAGCTAATATACCACATGAATAGTGGAGCGCCCACACCAGGCCCTTTGGTATGGGGTCTCCGCAAAACTGCTTGTTTTGCATCAACATGGTGTCCCATTTATAGTCGCTGCTATCGCCTGTCGCCGCGCTACGCGGAACACTTCGAAAGGCCACGTGCGGTTAAGCGCTTTCCGCCACCCGCTCTGTTCAATAACTTCCATCACCAGACGCGTATGGGATTTGTCCTCGTGACGCGCGGAATTCCATCGTCGCCGGCTTCACGAGACGCGTTTCGAATCGAAAGAGGTCGCTTTCCGGAGGCAGTCGGCCAAAATTTCGCGCGCTCTCGTCCCCGAGGCGCTTTTCATTTGCGTTTCGAGTCCCTATCAATTGTCGGCAGTTGGAACGCTCGCGCCCAGATGGACGGCCTTGCGGCGACGAGGCGCAGAACGCGATGCCGAAACGTCGGGACTTGTTTGCACAAATGTGCGCGCGCGTGAGAGCACACGTGCGCGCGACCGCGACGAAAACGCGACATGGTGCCAACAAGACGGCGCGACACACCGAAGAATTAAACGGCTGTAAGCATGCGAAATTGTCTCCGAGCGTTTAATAACAACACCGATCCTTCTTCCGCTTGCCCGTCTGCCGTTGCAAGGCAGAGCCATCGTCGCCATGAAAAACCGCGGGATGAAGCCGCTGAATCGTTCAGTTTAACGCTGCGTTAGAGGTTGTAACTTGGAAGGTTGTTTCTTTCATCAAAACAACTTTCGTCATTGTTTACTTTTGCCTTGCTTTCCTGAGAATATTAATAGCGTCTATCCGTTGGCTACTGCTACAGCGTTTATTCATATTTTGCAGCACGCGTACACACCGGCGTGGCGAATCTGAGCGCCACTCACGTTCATTGCCCCAAAATAAGTGGCCGCTTCGCGAGCTGCTCCGCTCCGTGCAATCGTGCATGAGGGAGCGCGCGTGCTTTTGGAGAGCGCGCTATAGGGAGTAGTATATAGCAGAGCAGCAGCGCGGGGTGCTCCGCGGTATAAGCTAAGGCGGCGGACAGCCGAGGGACCGGGCACCGACATCGTTATATATATATTTTAGTGTTTGTATTCGCCTCATTATACACGCCTTGTGCGCCAAGACATCCCCCCCCCCCCCCCCCCTTCGCCTTGCCTCCATGTCCGAAGCTTCTCGGAGCGCCGACGGTTGAACGCCTCGTTTCCCGGGGGCCGAGTTTATAACAAATACCCGGCAGCGCGCGGCGTCCACGGGGGCTCGCTGCAGCGACCACGTGTTTCTGTAATTGGCTGATCGTGTTTCGGTCTCTGCAATCTCCTTTTCAGCGCGTGCACGCCTCGGCTCGTGAAGACGTTTGGGGTCGAACTTCCTATCCGGCCGAATGTGTGTAGTACGGCTTAGTCCAAACCGCAGGCGCGCCGGTCGGAAGAGGGGAGCAAGGGAAGAGGGGTGCTGGCGTCTTGTGTGCTTTAGACTGGACACAACGTGTTCACCAGAGCACGCGGCGCCCGGTCCGGTCTAGCAGATAAATGGGCGAGAAATGCTCCGGTATATTTCCCCCCCCCCCCCCCCCCCCCTCTATCTCTCTCTCTCCATCGCTCCGGCCTGTCTGCGGCCCTGGGGCAAGATCGTGAGTGAGAACACGCGTGGTCGAAACAGTGCAGCGGCATCAGCCTTGATTCGCATGAACCAGGGGTGCTTACTGCAAACGGCAGGCCTTTTTGTTTTTCATTTATTTATTTTCAACGAGCCAACGGCGAAACGGTGCCTCGCGGCTCTGTATGCTCTCCTCCCCGGGCGTGGATATAACATGCCTACCAGCTGAAATCGCCGTCATCACGCGTGTCCAATCATATATGCAGCAACTGCTATAGAGAGCGCTTCGTTGAACATAAGTTGGAACGGCGCGCCGAACCAATTTTGTCTTACCGCAGCCGACTTGTAGTTACGTAACGCTTTGCGCTGTTTGGGAGCAAGCGTACAGGTAGAAACAAAAGACATTTCTGCATGGATAGCGAGAACGACGGAAGACTTTTCGCTGCCCCTGCGCTTCCGTTGGGCCCGCACCACCTTAGAACCGAAACCGAAGAACCAAGATGAAAAATTCTGCATGTGTCTCTTAATTCTTTCGTCGTGCAAATAATATCGACATTCTGCCTATCGTATGCATTATTTCCTGAGCCTCGCATTGGAAATCGTGTCCGCTTTCGGCGGCTTCAGGCTGCTTCCACACACAAGACTAATGACGGTTGCATATTTCATAGATTGCTGTCAGTAAGAGTGGCCACACAACACGAACGCTAATGAGCAACTATTTGTCCTCCGGAAAGCAGGCAATTGAGGTACAGTCCACTGAATTCAGAATATATTAAGTAATAATGGCAATTATTACTTAATAATTGCCATTATAAAACAAAACACCAAAACAAAACACCAAGATAGGAGTGATACAAGGTACAGATTACAAAGGCGGAACACGACAAACAAAACACTGGACGGTGCTGGTGTTTTGTTTGTAGTGTTCCGCCTTTGTAATCTGTACCTTGTATCACTCCTATCTTGGTCCTGACCGGACTGATATTATCTCTAATAAATAAATAAATAAATAAATAAATAAAAGGGCGATGCTGTCTATATATAACTCATGCTTTCAAACCCAAACCGGGGGCCATGACGAATAGTGTGATGAAGCAGGAAACGAGGCAGGAAAGTAAGGGTATAATGAGATGATTACAGGGATGAAGCAGAGCAAGCATTAAAGCAGAGTGTGTTGTGTGGTCACTGCCTTGTGTGGTCACTGTGTTGTGCGGTCACTGTGTTGTGCGGTCACTGTGTTGTGCGGTCACTGTGTTGTGTGGCCACCGTGTTGTGTGGTCACTGTTTTGTAACCGAACCTATATAGTGGATCTCGAATAGCCCGCCTCTGGTACGCATGTCGGAAATGCAGGGCAGCCGCGGCTACTGAGCGCTGCTGCATACGGCCACTACATACAGAGAAGAGAGAGAGCGACTCACGGTGTGCGGCGGGCCTGTAGCCGTGGACGGCCCGTGCGGCGGGGTTTCCGTAGTAGGGCGAGGCGGCGGCCGAGGGGTTGCCGTCCTGCAGCGAGTGGAAGAACATGTCCATGTCCTCCTGCGCCAGCACGGCCGGGTCCTGCCGGCCCTCATAGCCGGGCCAGGGCCCGGCCTGCTCGTCCATGGCGTCGCGCGACGCGCGGCACAGCGCCGGGCAACCGAGGCCGCTCACGCCGCCGTGGCCGCCGCTGGGGGGGCTGCCGCCGCTGGCGTTGCTGCTGCCGCTGGCCGCCTGCGCATACAGACACGAACACACTCCATGTACTACAACTACTTAGTACTACTACTACAGTTGAACCTCCTTATAACGAAGTTGAGGGGGCCCGGTGATTACCTCGTTATAGCCGTGGCTTCGTTATAGCCGGTATTGTCCGAGCCTCGAAGGGGAATCGCCATTCCTTCGTTATATCGGGTATTTCGTTATAAGCCATTTAATTTTAACGATGTTCGACTGTATTACTACTACACTACACGTTATAGTGAAATATGTGATGGAGAAACATCTAAGTGTTGTTTAGGTGGAGTAGAGGAGTATGCTATTACTCCCTCATGCTAAATTTAGTCCTCTAAGGTGGAGCAGAGGCAAGCTATACAGGTTTAATGAAATTCAGTGAACAAAAATTCGTCCTGTTCCGGGGACCATGACTATGCCTAGGATTCCGGGAACCAGAATGAAACTTCGTTAAGGGAAGTTTCATGCTTATACTAGTGATTCCTGTGCAACATTACAGGCGCTCCAGACGGGACAACGAAGAGTGTACTTTTCCCCACGGACACGTCTCCTGTTTAGGGAGAACGAAAATGTCTTCACAACGAAAAACCCCCTGGTGTACTGTGCTCTGAACGGTCAGGGTTTTGGCTGGTCGTAGGATTAGCAGGTTGTTACAAGACAGCATCAGAAGTTTAAGGGACGCGAGTATTTGAAAAAAAAAAAATGTTATTCTTCGCTGCCATACAAGCCATCAGGTGACTGGGTCGCGAGGCAGCGCTACAGTAAATGTGTTGCCAAGTAGTCGCAATCCGAAACTATTCTTGGCGTCTGTTCACACAAGAATGTGCATGATTAGTTTAAAGCATGTGAGGATGTGGTCTAGCGCCATTCCTCTAGAAGAAGCCAAATGCCGTCGACGCTTTGTTCGGATTTGCGTGGAGGGTACGAAGACCACACAACGAACACACGGGTGCGTGGCGCAGAGCAAAAGAAAAGGCCTCTCAAGCGTAGCCGACTTAGGGCTGTGTGCTATAGTCCGCGTAAACGCAACCACACGAAAAACAAGTCAGGTAGACAAGAGCATGCATCGAATCTGCTATTCGAATCAGTCTTACTTTCAACGCTCTGCAGAATATTCTCGCACACATTCGAATATTGTTTTTGCCTCGGGGAAGACTTGGGCTAAAGATACGACGACATAGGAGGCAGGACAGATACAACACGATATGGGGACATTTGACTTCAATGAAGGAGCCAGCCAATCCTTCTTTCTGAAGTTTTGTCTCGTAAATGTCTTTAGCACATTATTTATAGCTAAACCTTGACCTTTCTCAGACGTGTTTTTACTCGTATATGCTCGTCCTTCATTTTTAAATTTTTTTTTGCAGCCTCAGCTTTCAGCTACTAATTGGCGCGCTTATTTTTTACCTTTCGCAGAAGTTTATTTTAAGGCAGAGGCCTTACTAGCCCCATTACGAGAAAAGCCGGTGGCGTGTGTTAGAATGTTAGTGTGTGTGTGTGTGTGTGTGTGTGTGTGTGTGTGTGTGTGTGTGTGTGTGTGTGTGTGTGTGTGTGTGTGTGTGTGTGTGTGTGTGTGTGTGTGTGTGTGTGCGCGCGTGCGTGCGTGCGTGCGTGCGTGCGTGCGTGCGTGCGCGCGCGCTCGCAAACGGTGCAGAAAATTCCAGCGGTGGCAAGAAACATAGGGTGACGTCATCAAACGGCCGTAGGACACAAATAGCAAGCTGAGCACCGCAATTTTAGACAATCTGTACATGTCGTTCCGTCTGTATATACCCCCCACAGGCTGAGCTCAATGTGGAGCCAGTTTTCCCGACTGTACATTCGTTCCAAAATTGCGAGCGACCGTTCATCACACACAGCGTTTCGGATGGCGTCATGCGATTTCTCGTTACATATAGCTTACATGTGCTGCCAAGTTGGAGGTTTGCCTGCGACAGGGATTCGAACCAACGACTTATGCACCTTCCCTTCAATTGTGTGCCTTCCCAGACTCTTCATCTTCCCTTATGGTGCAGTTGAGGTATACGCGCAGATGTGAAGCAGTTATTGCGCCACTTCCTTTGCCCAAAAACGAATTTTCGTATTAAAACTGTGACAGAACTGTTCGTCGTACATCGTTGCGGGTCGTGTCATACGATTTCTCGTCCCATATAGTATACGTCTCATAGGTTGGAAGCTAGCTCGCGACTAATATTAGAACCGTGTGTCCCGAGTGTTTCACTCCGACCTTTGTGGAATCATCAGCGTTCGGAGGCGCATCTTCTTTTCATTTCTCAGTGCGCAACCTACGTCGAGATCGAACGCTCACGATGACACAACAGTGCATTCGCCTTCACAGCACGTAAGCAGTCTTATGTGCCCCTGAATTTTTATTCCACCAATTTGTTGACGATAAATGAACTTTCTGTCATGTTTCTCTGGCGCACCCATCCAAACCACAATTTATGTTTTATATTATTAGCTTATACCTTCATCACTGCTACATCCCTCGCAAGTCTATTCTCAGCTCTCTTCTCTCCGAAATTTTCCAGGCGTGCTTTCCTATAACGCTTTATTGCTCTTTACAGCGAGAGCTGTTATACGGAGCCAACCCTGGGCCTCGGTGAAGCCGTGGTCTGTACAGTTTGGCAGGTGCCCTGAGAGTGCTCCGGCATCTTCCAATGGACGCACCTTCGGGCCTGGTAGTTTCCCCGATCCTCTGCAATCCCCTAGGGGGCGCTGGGTCTGCTGCCCGTCAGGCCCACCCACCCACCACCATTTCCTGACGCGCCACCTTCAACCTCCACCCAACACAAGTTTGGCCACTTGAATCGGTGCCAAATGTCACACACACACAGAGAGACCACGGCTTCTGCGAAGAAGAGGACGGACCTAGAACTTCAAAAGGTTCGTAATCGCGCCGCTTGAAATTAAAATTTAGCGCCGGTGACATTGTTTTTAGCCCGCATTTTGACTTATGTACGTGAAACACTGTGCGCAGTGCCAGAAATTGCATGTGGGTGGGTTTGAACAAGAGGTGGGAAAAGAATTCTGCAAACCTTGTTCCACATAACTTAGTAACGCAGGAATCTCTTCTGAAGGGCATTTGCGATATCGACTGAGCAGCGATTGAGAGGACGGAACATGAACGAAGCTGCCAATACAGCAGTAGAGTCGAGGGCTAATAAACGCGACGGGGAAATATTCGAATGGTAAAACACAGAAATAATACATGACGGAGAAATGCTCGAACGAGGTACGTTACCACCTTCAAACAGACGTCATAGTACGTTCCAAAACGATACCTAACCGCGAGAATATAAAATCTCATTTAACTAAAATCCCATTCTGCTGTTAGTGCTTGAGCCGCCCTGTTCGCGTGCCATTCGTCCACGATAGCGTACATTCCGACGTGGCAAAGCATCGAGGCATGTCGCACGTGTAACCGAATGCTAGCCCGAGGACAATTTCTTGCGCATTGTCAGAATTCGTCGTGCAGTGCAGTCCCATGCTGTAACAGGCGTATAAATCAAGTTATAAGCTGTCACACGATTTCTCTTTAAACTGCCGCAACGTTCCCAAGTGGACTTCTAATGAAAAGAGCACAATTATTGCAGATTTTATCGAATAATTACAATACATCAGTGCACTACAACAACAATCGCTTTAATAAGTAATTTTAATTTATTTCACACCCGACTACATTTCGTGCATTTTGGTGAATTCCACGATACTATTTGAATAAAAGAAATAAGGCTCCAACTTTTTCAATTCCATCTCGTATGCACGTCAATTTTGTGATATCTTTTCCAAAAAACATTGACAAAATCGACCAAAAAATACCTGATGGAAGGAGCGAAATAACAGAAAATAAAAAAATAAAAAAATCTAAGCAGTAATGCAGGCGACAAAAACATCTGCAGCCCAAGCAGCATAGGTAATCAGCCCAATATTGGAGTTGTTTGATTAGGGAGTAATTACTCATTAACATCAATATTTGAGTAATTACTCCCTTATTAAATGTCTACTCCATCTTGGGGGATTCCCCTAAACATTTGACCAGTATCGGCAATATAACGGCAAATGATGGTTCAACAAAGGACCAGAGTGAAATCATTTCCAATATTGGGCCAATTAATTATTTGTGCTCCTTGGGAAAATCCCGGCATGTTATTGCTTGTAACGAGCTTATGCAGTGAACGCTCGCAGCCACAGCAAGAATGTAGTCGGTGACGCCGTGTTAGTCGCTGAGTAGAGACTTCGCTCTCTACTCCAGAGATAGCGATCACATCTGACTCTCGCTGATGTGCGTGAAGCCCGAAGACGCGAGACAGAGACAATACCATGGAGCGATGCTATCGGACATAAGAGAGGTCACACGAAAACCGCGCAAACTACACGAAGGACACAGAAAGGGGAGACGATGTGTCAGAGCAATAAAATTTCAGTTGTTAGTCAGCGCCTGTGTCTCGTCTCCCCTTTCTGCGTACGTCGTGAATTCTCGTGCATTGTTGCGCTTACGAAGGAACTTGGACACATTCAGGGACGACACAGAACAGATGTTCCTTCGTAAGCGCAACAATGCACGAGAATAACAACCACCAACTAGCCCAATTTGAAACTCTCCTAATGTTTACGTCGTGAAGTTTGCGCGGTTTCCGTGTGATGGAAAACCAACTAGCTCGTGATGTGCTCTATAAGAGAGGTCATCGCGCCCAGCAGGTATAGGAACTCATGACCAACAACATTCGGGACTGCTGGCTCCGCACCAAGCGACACATAGTGAAGTCATCAAGTATACACTGTATACCTCATATTCGGCGTATCTTTTTGAGCAGTTGTTTTTTTCTCAAGTACCGGGCGCCGCCAATTTATCCACTTTTACATCATGTTATGCGAACAGAATGGGAGATGCAATAACTCAACTATGAAACCTGAACCCGTATACGAAATATATATCTTGAAAAAGATCGGTCTTCTGATAGAAACTTCGAGTCAAATAAATATGTTTCCTTTAACGAAGCGTATATTTAGCTATAAGCAGCCAAGTACTTTATGCTCTTGCAACGCAACCTATATAAACTTTCTCAGTTTGCTTAAAAATGCGCTACGGATAACTTGTTTAGTAACGATTTCAATGTTTTTTTTTAATTTTGTAGACCCCCCCCCCCAAAAAAAAAAACAAGAAAACAAAAAAGGAAACAAATTCTTTCCAACGAATGAGAGTTTAACCTGGGAGCAGCACATGGCGCTCTCTCTCTTTCTCCCTCGCTTCTTTTCTCTTTCCACAATCGTTTCGAAACCAGATGCGCAACACGTGATTTGTTTAACTAGGCCGCCATTCGTTGAAAGTATTGAAGTCGCGACTTCAGTGCAGAACACGTGCGTATACAGTATACAGAGAGCGTATATACTTGTACGCAGCAAGAGGAACAGGAATAAAACCAGCGTGCACAGTGGGAAAAAACATGACATGCGGCGGACGATGTACGAGACGCGGGATCGGATAAATCACCGCGCGTGGTGGCGCTGGGCGCGGAAGCTTTCGCCGGGCGGCTGTAGCGAGAAAGCGACCGCGGATCACGCGACCCTCTTCTCGGCATATCCATGTCAAGAGGCTGCATTTCGGGAACGCTTGTTGTATGCATAAGCAATCCTCGTCGTCGACAGCATTACGCACACGCGGCTCCCCGTTTTGTACAAAGGGTCCGCGCGGAGAAAGCCCCGCCGATTCGTGTGTAGCCAACCGGACGCTTGTGTGACCTTGCGTGATGGAAGACGCGTGGATACATGCATGTCGCCATTCAGTGGGACACGCGACGGCGTACGTGTATACACATGCCCGCCGTCACAAGTTTATAGAACGCTCAGGATATTAGCGAAAACTGAATTTAATTCCTGTCTCTTTGTGCGCAGTAGGTATGGGAAGCCACATTCTGAGTGCGCCAATTCCACACTGCACCTTTAAATCTCAAGCAATCCGCCTGCGATGCAGATAAATTACTGAGGTGGGGCTTTTCGCTAGTTGCTGCGACATAGCGATGTGATACAGTGCGGTATACCTTACAAAAATTTCTTTAGAGAGTTTATGGACTGTCCACAGACTTGTCTATAAAGTCTATAGAGTGCCTTTAAACAGATTACAAAAATTTCTTTAGACAGTTTGTAGACTCTCCATAGACATTTCAATAAAATCTACAGAGTACCTTTAGACAGATCCTAGAGAATAGTATATATGCAATACAGCTGCTATAGAGAGTCTATAGACAATGTATAGATTTATGACCATACAATTTTAGTTGACTTTTATCGATATACATTCCATAGACTGAAAGACAAAAGGAAATATCTATAGGATGGCAGCAGAGTCTATAAGAAGCATATAGGCTGTCTATAAGCAACGTTTATAAGGGTAGAGACGGGAAAGGCCGTCAAACCTCGCTACATGTTTCGCAGCCTGTCCCGTCTCCGCCGTGCTTTATCACATCGCAGAGAAATTAAATCTTTCGATTAAATTTCTATCACACATGCTGATGACGGTGGGCGTATAGCCCGGTGCTGAAAGCCGTACTTGTCTTGGTCCGGCGGGCGCATTTTATACAAGTCAGGGTGCAGATAGCTCAGCGTCCCCCTGTGAGTCAGTACATGGCGGCGGAGTTCGGCACCTCAGCCGCGTGGAGTGCGCGTTTTGATTGAGGTTTATAAACTGTATAAAGGCGCGATTTGGGGGGCACGTTAAAGAACCTCAAAGCGGTCGAAATTAAACCGGAACCTGCAACTATACCGCATGCCTGATATGGAGAACCACGTTCATTCGGCATTTGAAAATGCATCATTAAAGTGAAACGAAATCACTGTCGTCGAAGGCAGTGCGCGGGAATCGCGCATCAAGTGCGCAGGAATGAAATCGCATGTATCTAATGGTGCAACAACGACAATTGCGTAAAGCACCGCGTGAACGCTAGATAGAGTGTACAGTGAAATTATACCCTTCATGCCCACATATATATATATAGGGCACTTATTTGTTAGCTGAAGAGAGAAATTCAGGTGACTACAGACATTTATTGACCTATATATAAAAACGCACTCGATCCGCTTACCACCGAGGACTTGTGTAGTATCAAACAGAAATCTACGATTAAACTTATCAAACAAGCAAGAAAACATGCGCAGACCGTGCACGCAATGCACACTTACTGAAAGGCGCGCCACATGATCGAATATCTCGAAGCCGTTGCCAACAGCGGGCGCAGTATCACACATCTAAACTACAGGCAGTTAGTTTGGAGGTCCTTCGCCAAGAGGGATCACAGACCTGTCGAACAAACCTTATACGCAGAAAAAGAAGCCGAAAAGATCAAACAATTGAGGGATTTTTTTCCCCCTCCTACTTACAACACGGCTGTGTCCGCGCGTGAAAGAAAACGCGTTTCAACGAGAGAGCAAAAACTCGCTCTGCACATCGATAAGAAGTTGGGCTTAAAAAGGCAGCATGCTTAGCCTAGAGCCACGTTTTGCCAAGATCGCAACTAAAAATCCACTCGCGAAAGCACGTTTCCTATAGGGTCCCTAGCAATCCACCGTTCGAGCACTCCTCCACAGCGTGCGTGCGTGCGTGCGTGCACAGAGGAGAGAAGGTTAAGTTTCAGCAACTCGCGCGCACGATATGAGTTAGGGCTGAATACACCAGCACACGCGAGTACAGCTTATACTCGTGGCGTTCTTCTTCGTAATTGCCGATCGAACTTATCAGCAGAGCCACGCGCAATCCTTGAAGGAGACATATTGGCCTGTGCACTTTCCCTTCTGCTCGTTCTCATTCATTTCATTCCATCCCTTCAGCTATAGCTTCGCGGGTCCATGCCTTTTCCCTCTGCCTAGACCCCACCCCTCTTCACCTTTTTTCCGAACGAAGCAGCAGGCGCGGCGGTGGTAAGGCTAAACGGGCGTTGAGCGGAGGAAGGGGAGGGGGTGATTGGTGTGTGGGGTCTGTCCACGCATGGTGTTGTGCGAGCCTGAGCGGAGCTCGCAGTGTAATAGCTCTCTCGCAACTCCTTGCTCTCGACCCACACACGCGTCTCTATGCGCTTGCTTGCGGGTGGGTGCGCGCGCGAGCTCCGCAGCAAATGATCGCCACCACCGCCACCACTGATGTGTGTATACTACCACACCGGCACCACCACCACCGCCTTTCGAGAAAATTGCGCCCCAGATTTTGAACGGCTTTTTACATGGCGTTCTGTGCGCGGAGCAAAAGCAAATAGAAGGACGTTGGAGGCACGTGTTTTTTCTTTCTCTTTGCTTTCTACCTGCCGGACACCAGCTATTAGAGACCACGCGCGGGCCGCCGCGGTGTACGTGTGTTTGATCGGGCCGGCACAAACCGCTGCAGCAGGGTGTGTAATATGCGTTTTGATCACTCGAAAGGAGTGGCCTGATTGGGGCATGGAACGCGCCGAGGGGTGCATATGCGCGTGTATGTATACGCTCGCTGTGTGAGAAGAAAGCTGGCACTGAATGGAACTGGAAAGTAATTACTGCAGGGCAGGTGCAATACAGTGCACACCCACTAGGAGCGAGGCAGCTGGGTGTTATCCCGAGGAAAGGAGGCGCAAGAAGAGGACAGAAGGAGTAAAAGGATGGTGTGCTGCTTTTGGGTGCAGACCGCCATTTTCTTGTACTCTATAAACTCAAAGCAGTAAATAGGGAGTAAGCTGTCCTATTCTAGCTTAGAAGAGCGTGGAGTCTGCCTTTTTTTTTTTTATCTTGATAGGATCACGACGGTGTTAAAACTGCACGTTCTTTTTAGGCTATACATGATGAATGCTGAAGATATGTCAGGAATTTTAAATTAAACGTGAAAAAGACACTGCAATGAACGCGATTATCGGGGTACTTTAAGCACCGGTATTAAAACATGCTATCCTGGACATCAGCAACATCGCGCCATCCAAAGGGGATATTTTAAACTTGTAATTTTGCAAAAAACGAGACATTCTCTGGAGATTCTGCTCTAACATCGTGATCATCATGGCTGACGCTTTTTCCACGTTGCAAAACGTGAATAAAATCCTTCCTGCGCTCACACCAACTATTTGCGACGACCATCGAAAATCAGTGGGATGTAGCAAACATTCGAAATTCTCGCGGTAATTTTGAGTGTTCAGCGCCAAGCGGCAGGCGGTGGCAGCCACACGAACTAGAAGCGTTCGTCCAGATCTGCTAGGCTTGAGTGAAGTATGCATAACTGGATGTCTCGCAAAGCAGCACGCCTAAGCACACTCCTAAAATGTTAAAGCACGCTCCAGAAAATTACAGCGTGGTTACTTATGGACTGGTTACTGACTATTAATGATCGTTACGAGCACGCTGTTATTCCTATGCACTCATAGGTGCACAAGGGATGGGGCATGCTTGTTAGTGCACAATCATGATTCGGACGTGAGCATTTCAGTGTTATTTCATGCGTGAGACTTGTTGCAAAGGATTCCGGTTGCTTCCCGCAATTTCGCATTCACGTCACGATCGGCCTAGGCGTATTTTTCATCATCTGCTTCACCGATCAAGCGTGGCCTCGCATCATTGCAGTGCCAAGAATGTGGCTATGCACTGCATTGTTGAAGATGAGGCTTTAGGTGCACTGTTTATTTCGGAATTATCTGCAGCGCATGCTTCTATAAAGATAGAGAAATGCGCGCCATAATTGCGACTAAGTACGGTCTTTGTCCACCTTTGTAGAGCGTCCAGAAGAGTGGCTGTGCATCCTTCTTTTCGAATAAAAAAAATAAGAAATAATTTATAATGCCTGTGGTGCGGGCAGCGTTACATAGTATAAAGCCGCAGTTCGCGCATCTGCTCGAATCGGTTCAAGCGTTAAGACAAGCGCGGCCTTTTCGATTTTCCTTTGTTCTTGAGAGCTCATTGCTTTGCGAACGTAACGGTAAATACTCCCTTCTCCATCCGTGGGGGAGAGGAGGGTTTAACAGCAGTATGCGGCGCGAGCAGCTAATTGTGGGCCACGGATCGGGTTTACTGAACCGCGACTTCACAACACCTGCACCTGCGCTACTGTGTTCCGCGGTCGCGCGTAGTTGGTGCCTGCGCATGAGGCCTAGTAAAAATGTATCATCTGTAGGTGCTTATGGCGTACACTTTAACGCCCCAATTCACGAGCGAGGTGCGAACTTTTTCGTTTGACTGTTTCTAGAGAAGCAACTTTGCTGGCGTAACTTTAGTAGCAAGGTATACAGCGTAAAACAAAAGCAAAAAAAAAACAAGAACGGCATAAACATAGTGTGCTCATTACGTTTGTCTCTACCTCTTTCTATGTCGCCATCCCGTTCCATAGTAACTTTTTTAGGGTAGCGGATGGGTCCCATAGCTGCCTGAAGAGTGGCACAGTGATGAAGCGCGATGATGGTACAATGCTGCAGTGCGCATGCGAGTACTTTACGGCCACCAATTGAGGATGCCGATGACGTAACATCCGGTGTCATTTCCAGCTGGCCGGGTGAGTTCTTGAGAGGTATTGAAGAAAACATAGCGGAAACAGACAGGAACGAGGAACAAACAACGCGTGCAGCAAGCGCCGGGTTGGCCTCGTACGCGTGGCGGTGTCGGTACACACCAAGCCTCATACACCATGCATGCAGTGTCTGACGGCTCAGTATTTTCGCACCTTTTTTCTAGCGCAGCCAGCATTTTCTTTGTTTTTAATGCGAGAGAAGCGACTTGCGACGGCCCTACTTTGAGCTCACGTGAAAAAGCGTGACGTGATAAGGTAAAAAAAACCTCTCACGCATTTATGCCATGGACTACAGGTCCGCAACAACTTTTTCTGGCAATGGAGCGGAAGTACGGAGCCAAAATTTAGCACGACCCCTCTTCATACACAGCGGTACACTGTAGGCCTCGCTTGCGGTTATTAGTGCCCCTTTACACATAGTGCATTGTAAATATTCATTGTTTAAAGCATATTTCTAGTAAAACTGTAGAAAATTAAGGGGAAAAAACAAGTTATTCATTACAACGAATTTTCTACGCATCTCTAGCTGCAAGAAGCTTCCATAGACGACACCAGCTGTATATACCAGAGACAGAACGAATGAGAAAAACAAGTAAAAAAAAAGAACCCTGAAAAGTGCTGTTTCTGCTACTCCGCGGTCACATAATTAGTGCCTTTCTTTATTTCTATGCGCGCGTCATAATTCGCGGTTAACTGCGTTATTAACTGTCATCCCATTGAACGCAGCGATAAATAGCAACATTTGGTATAGCACTGTGTATTATGAGACGACAAAAGCGGTATATCAGTGAACAACCTGCATATTGCAGATTTGTGAGTAGGCGTTCTTGGCAAAAATTGCTTCAATGCGACGTATAAAAATTGAATGTCATTCCCCATATGTTACAGCGCTTCAATGACGGCATCGGGCGTAAATCAAGTAAGCATCGTTTCTAATAAGAGAATGAACTGTGATGCTCGAACAGATCAGCGTATGTACGAATGAAATGTGTCCGTCCAATCACCGCAACTACCGTCTTCTTACAGAAAAACATTATCCGCGCATATCTGGCACTGAGGTGTATACATAGCGGTTCGTTCATTTCGACAACCCGAAACTTCCGACAGGGGGGATACATCAGAGAAACTGCTGGCAGGGCCGCATCATCTTCCACAATATACCAGACACACACTCGCTGCTATCGCGCCATGCGCGCTCATAACCCGGCGATGAAGAGGTAATCGCTCCAGCTGATTAATGGTCGTCCCTCGGCGGCGGCGAATGGTCGTGCGTTGCTCTATGGGAATCGGGCGCCCGGCCACGCACGTCGGGGAGCCCGGCGAAGCTGGTACGTCGACAGATACCGCACGTCCAAACTTCTCTTTCTCTTCGCGTGAGCGCGTCTCTAACCCACCGCTCGGGAGATAAAGACGCTGGCTCGCGTGGCCCAACGTTGAGGCCACGTCGTGTGCGGCCGAGGACGGTGAGCGTATGTGGCATGGTCGCGGCGGGTGGAAAGAAGGGAGGGGGGGGGGGGGGGTCGTATTATGTTGGCTTTTGTAATCCGAGAGAACGTAGTAGGCCTTTGGAATCGAAGATTGCAAGCTAGCCTTTGCATCAGGTGACGTCTCGCTTTCGTAATTCAGACATGGATAGGTTTAGGCTATAAAGCGGCAGCCTTAACGAAAGCACGGACGAAGTTGATACTGAGACGAACGTTAAAAAGTTCGCTCCAGGCTTGCCTCCCCAGCATTATCTCTTCTTTTTGTTTGTACGTTTCCGGTTGTAGTAACCATTACGAACCAACGACCGGTCGGTTATATTTGCTGTTCAGCCGAAGGGGCTAATAGTGACGGTTGTCGCGAGTCACCTCGGGCCAGGCGCGGTTAGGGCTATCAGGCAGGCAGGCATAGTACAGCATCGTTTTGTGATTGTGCGGCGGGCACCAATCGGCAACGTTCACAGCAGAACTGAGATGCCTGTTTGAGCGGTTTCACAGGCCCGAGCAGCTTGAATTTCACCGAGAGGGAGGAACGATTTTTCTTTGCAGTCAAATGCGCTGGACAATTTCGTAATCCGAGGCCGTAAGCGTGGAGGCTACGCGTAAATTGAGAGAGTGACGGTCGACGTGTGGACTGGAACCGTGGTCCGTGCTTAAGACGTCCGCATGTTTCGTTCAGAACTACTGCGAGAGCATTGCTCGCTCGATGGATCGACGGAAGCCGTTGGGAAACACTCTGCGCAGCTTAAAATGACTAACGCCGAACGACACGTACAGGCGCGGACAAAAGTAAACGGAGCACGCAATTGCCTTCGAATATTTTTCACGCGTCACCTAATTGAAATTTCCAGCAGTGGTGCGCGCATGCTGGTAGCGGAGGTAGGTGGGCTTTCTTGTATACACAAAACGCTTCTTCATTACCAATGGAGAAAGTGTGATTGCACTTCGAACGCAATAGCGTGCTCTGTTTACTTATGGCCGCGCCTGTACGTGAGGCGCTCAGGAGAATAACACTCGTGGTCATTGCCGGCATTCCAGCTTATCTAGCTTTGCTATGCGGTAACAATGACGTCAATACTTCGGAAAATTCTACCGCGCTTCTCAAAGGCGAGCGTTCATACAGAACGCTTTCCGCGTGCCTTGGGAAATTCCGAATCCGTGTTTGGCATGCAGGCTCTGTACACAAGCCAGCTCAGCCCGCGCTCATTCCCCCCTGTCCTTCCTTTCCGCGCGTCTGTCTAAATGTTTTCAGCGTCACAACACAAAGGGATAGAGCTCGAATGGCGGTATATACAAGACCGTCGTCGTCGTCTTTACGGCTGTTTCTGCCGTCTAACCCCTCTCCACAGCATTCCCGACTGGCGTATGTCACCGACGCACGCAGTCGCAAAGGTGCTACATCACGATGCCGTGAGCGTGGGGCGATGCGACTGGCTTTGTTACGAAGTTTCTTCCTGGACGTGTACAAGTACATCACGGCAGCGTCCGTATACACACACCGGCGCGACAGGGACGAGGAAGGGTGGGAGATCTCTTAATTGTCGGCGCTAGCTCGGCGCGATCGCAATCGCCGCCTCCGTCGTGCCGTGCCAGAAGGACATGCCGGAAGCCTGCGCTGCTGTGGCTGCCAGCATTAGCATGCTCTCTGGATATATGCCTCTCGCTTCCCCGGTCCTCTCGACGCTGCTGTAATCGCGGACGCCTCGCGTTGTGTTGGCAAACTTGCATACTGTATTACTCCGGAGCCTGGTCCATTCAGAGATGCGCGCGAGCGGACTCGTATATCCTGTTGGCGCATCTGCGGGTGCTCGAAGACTCCGAGACGTGTGACGGTCACGTGACTCTGCGTCATCACCGAATAAAAGGACCTCGGAGACGATGTTTATGAGGCGTTGCTATTTGAGCGTACTTATTACATCTGAAGACCGGCAACCGGCTTGAGCGAGGAAGAATCTTTGTAAACCTACACAACAAAATCTAAATGGGCCATATTTTCGAAATAACGAAGAGAGAGAGAGGTTTATCCTTTTAAGTAGGAAGCTCAAAAACAACGAAGTTCGTTGACTGTTTCAAGGCGAACTTCCCTCAATTTCAAAGCGAACATTCACTGAAAAAAAAAAAAAAAAAACTTGTGCAGCTGTCCTTCATTGCTAACATGGCGCAGTCGACAGGATAGCATTCGAACCCTAGCCGCTTCATTGCTAACAGCACCGGCTTTTCTGTTGTTCGCAAGCTGCTTTGACAATCGCAAATAGGAACTGCACCCATTTAGCGTTAGGGGCAGCGATAAGGGGTCGTGCCTAAACATTAAGGCGACACATAAGCTATCTCAGCGCAGTAAAAACCTGACCGTGGGTTAGTTCGTTCTGCATACTTTCGAAGTAAGATAGCGCTGTTTAGTGTCGCGTCGTTTTCGTGTACCCGATTTTTTCTTTTTCTGCGATTGCGCTTTATTTGAAAAGTATGCCGGCGTTGACAGCGCAATTCATTGCACTATAAGTACGAGCTAAATACGTAATCAAGGCACATAATAAGCGCCATCAACCAACCCTCCACAGGTCAACGACGCACCACGCCTCCATGAAAGCCGCGAAATCATATGCATCGCAAGTCTTAATGTCGCGGCACCGATAACTGTCCTGAAATATCCGAGATAAGCGCGTGGAAACCTTCGTTCGTTTGCTAGCTGTCTTCTTATCTTGCACGATCAACCATTCCCGCGATGATTGGATAACGTTTGAAACATCTACACGGCATGGAAGTCGGTTAGATCCTACGCTCTTAGTATCCTACTGACGGTACATCTCACCGTGGAAAGAATACGTTGCCGTGATGGGCGTTTATGGCGCTCGATGTGCAGTGAATACACTACTCCTTAACATCACTGCAGTCCGCCACGACTACAGCTGTCACGTGCTAAGCAACCTAGCCAGCGCCGAGCACGTGGACGGGACTGCGCTCACCTGAGACTTGAGGGCGCAGCCGAGGTTATCCTCATAGTAGCCGTGGGGCGGTGCCAGCCATGCCGGCAGGCAGGAGCGACCAGCGGCGAGCGACGACGAGCGTGCGCTCCCGCCGCCCACCACGGAGCACGCCGTGCTCGCACCGTCCGCGCACCTTGACGCACACACAGGCCTCCCCTTACTTCTGCCGCGCAGCAGCAGCAGCAGCGATCACGCACTACCGCTACGACGACGGAGGCAACGCGACAACAGGGCACGGGACCGACGAGTAGAACACCGAGCGCAACAACAGTCGGCTCGTAGTTTCTCGTCTCGCTGCAAGGGGCGCTCCTTCTTGGAATGTGCGCAAAGCCAAACACGGCGGTCGAAAAAACGATTATCTTCAGCGCGGTCACAGGCTCGTCTTCCCGCACTGCAAGGCACTCGAGCAAAAATGCGCACGCACCGTCTCACGCGCACAGTTCCAACCCGCGATAGCAAGCGCTCCGAACCGCACTGGATGGGTCGCGCGCCACGCGACGCGAGGCCGGCCTTCTTTCCACCTACGTCACGAGCTAGGCGGAGCCGGTCGTCGCGGACCGCCCTTTTGTACGGCGCGGTGGGAGGAGCCTGAGCCTTTGGCGCGGCTTGACGAGATAGACCAACCGGAGGCTCGCTTCAGTTTGCGAGCTGTGATTGGGCGACTGACGCGTTGAAGGAGAGAGCGCGCCGATTGCAGCGAGAAGGCAGCGTTTTTTTGATTGACGGATGGGGATGCTGAGAGAAGGGCTGCAACGAGGAGACCCCCCGTTGTTGTTTGGAGTGTGCAGATGGGTTGGCTTTTGAACGATGCTTCTCTGTCTTCTTTATTTTCCTTTCCTTTCCTTCTATCGCGAGAAACGGAGGGGGGTGGTGGGACCAAATGAATTGGCGCCTAACGCTGCTGACTGTCAGACAAATCGACTAGACTCTCAGCTGCTTGCCCTTTTCTTTTTAATTTTATTTTCTTGGCGCCATCTGAGTGCCATTGGGACACGCGAAACATTTCTTGGTTAAATTTTTCTTTTTGGCCATGCTACACATGCCTGACGTACTCGGATTCTTACTGTGAGCAAAAATAAGCCATCAACAAATTTTAATAAGTTGTCTTCAAGATGACCCCTACAAATGTGGCTCAGTGCCCTACTTGTGCACATGTTGACTTCTTGCTAATTGTTGTCTACCTGCTACGGAATACCTTCAACCTGCTATAACTACCTACATTATCTCAATATCGCCGAAGCGTGATGCGAAAATGAAAAAGAAAGGGGAGAGACCGGAGTGCACAAGCGCAGGAACAAGAGAAGTTAGTTTCATGCATTCGACCCGTTAACTGTGACCTAATAGGGAGTCATTGCTTTCCTAAGGCTCTTATCCCTTCAAGAGCTGCTGTGCGCGTCATGAACTGATGGTGACTGTTGTAATGTTGGTGGTTGTGGGGTGAATATGATGACGCAACTAATTAAAGGAACCAGGTAAAAACAATAATCTGACCCAAGTATGGATCTCAAACGTTGATTTAAATTTCAACCTTTATGATTATTTTTAGTTCGGCCTTTTCAGAATGTTTAGCTGCTGCCCAGTATCGTGGCTAACACTCGAAGAAGAGAAATATGACACCCAGTTCCAGGTTAATTAGGCAGCTGAGTTTTCTAACAATGGCTATTGTGGAGATGATGCTTGTAAATTCGTACTCAAACACGTCAGCACAGTGCGCACCGGCGCTTCCGCACCAGGCAAACGACCTGGCACATAGCCAAAATCCATTCTGCTCACCCGCAAGGGTGCTTCTCCACATAAAAGGCAAGTGCTGCAAGTAAGCAAACTTTACAAAGTCCCAAGAAAATTAAAGTTTTGTTTGGGTTGCTTTAACCCACGCCAGGACAAAAAAAAAATGGCAAGAAATTAAGACTACCTACGAAGAACAGCATCTTCACTAGCCAGGAATTAGCAGCGATAAATGTGAGCAAAAGATATGATGTGTGTGCTGTGCCTTGTCCGACGTTTTCCAGGCGCAGTTTTCTTACGTACACAGTATGAAGCGCTCGAAACCGAATGCGGCCCACTTTTGAGACTTCAGAAAATGAATAAACTGAGCTGTTTAAGTTCCAAACAACGCGGAAAAAGATATTCAGACAAGCAGTGCACAGTCACACTTTTAAGAAAAAATTGCGAGGACACTTGGCAACTAAAGTGTTTAGAGGCGAAAGCCAAGGACACTATGCCGTGACGACTTCCGGTGGATGTGACGTCACACCATTCACGTAGCTATATCGATACACAAATTATTCATCTTTCGGGGATGTTGTGTGTTAATTGAACTTAATTACACATTTTCCCATCTAATTTGACACAAATCCGATGTTTTTCCGTGACAATTTTCACTATGCCGTGATGACTTACGGTGGATGTGACGACACACCCTTCCTGTGGCTATATCGACGTCCACGCTATTTCGATGCAGTTTCGACATTTTTGCCTTTAATTAATTAAATAATTAATCTGCAGTCATCAAACTTGGGTTCTATGTTCATTTCTTCCTATTCTATCTAAAGCAACCATTGGTGTTCTTCTATATGTTTTATTTCTCGAGTTAAATGCGTGTGACACGCTTTGTTAACGGATGTCAGTATGAGCCATTGAAGGCTTTCGCCTTAAAACATAAAGGTGCCAAAGAACTGTAGCACTTCAGTAAATTTCACATTAGCCATTCGTGGAAATCAGTATCGTGTTATATCTTTTTGCACATGTATAAAGATTCGCGGAGGCGGGAGTGTTAGGTCGCTGTAAGTCACACGAGTGTCAGATGGGTAAATTTAGCGTCGCTTTCAGCGAGTGTACTTCGTCTCGTGGAGTGCTACTATGGCGGTACAGTGCTTCACAGGGCATCGCCGTCTTATCCGGAATGGGCAACAACAGCAACATACTGCGCGTACGCTTTGCCTCATCGCCAACAGTTCTCGCAAGGCGAAGGTCCACGTCATGCGTTTCGTCGGGAAATGGAACGACCAACTCCGGGACGACAATGTAAAAGCAGACCGACATTGTACGCGATATTTTGCGCTTCAGTGAAGCTGACTGTGCACACGGTCTAAGTGTGTTTCAACTGAGTGTAGCGAGCCCATTTCGCTCTGAGTGCGTTCTGCAGCTGATGTCACGAATGTTCGTCGTGTTAAAATTGTTGTCGTTTTACTTTTTTTTACTTTCTTTCATTTCTTGTTGATAACTGGAAACGAGCCGTCTCTGTCTCAACAAAGCACTCACTACAACCACCATATGAATCGCCATCTTAGGAACCGCAAAAACTCGTGTGAGTTCTGGGCACCTATTGAATGGGTACCCATGGGTTTTTTCACGACCTTTGGAAGAACCGATTTCCTAGGATGAGGGGAGAACGTGGGGGAGCCCATTTCTCAACTCTCCCCTGCTGTATACGAGCACAGACCAGTGCCCAATAAGACGAAACCCATCGGCCTCTCTTTGAAAATGTTTATTATGAAGAAAACCAAAGACGACACTGAAGAAAGCCCGATTGCCTAAAGCAAAAATTATCATCCACTTACTTCGAACCAACCGACGACTGGCGACCCGTCCGCACAAGAAGAGACATAGTTTCTGCGGAACCTACGAGAAAAATACGCTCCCGCTCTCAAGCCTGTCCATGAAACAGTGCCACGATATCTCGCCACAGCCACTGAAAATGCTTGGAATAACATGGAACGCGACAAAGACTCCTTTACTGAACCAGCTTGGGTTCGCTATAGTAGCTTGTTGCCCTCTATTACGATGCCGCTCCCTGACAAAAATTTTCTCTCACAGTTCATTGGGAGTCAACAGTCTATGAACTATCTAATGAAAATTTGTTCAGAGGAAGTGTCTTCCCTATGCGTATATTTTGCAGTCGCCGTCAAAAAAAATAATAGAAACACTAAAAGGAAGTCTCACCAACATCCCAAACGACAACAGAAGCTCTTTCCTTTTTATAGTTAGCAAGCTTGTCGGGTATACACCCGTGCTCAACCCAAGATGGATATACAGGTTACGTTGTACGGGAGAACTGCATAGGGAGAGCGCGCGGGCTGTCCCCTCGCGAAACGACTGCGCCGGCCGATCGAAGCGGCTGCGCGGTGTCGCCATCTATCGGCGCCGGGACAAAGCGACCCGTTCAATCGGCCGGCGATCTTCAGCGATCGAATCGAGACGACAGAATCTTTACTGTTTCTGCTGAAGTAGCCGATTCGGGGAGAAAGTTCGTTGAGTATTATGTGTAGTGTCTGTTGAGCTCTTATTCGCTAACTAAATGGCCTTACCTCTTCTCTTTCGCTCAATCGGCCCACTGGACGAGAAATAAGATGCCCCCCTTGGTTGAACAATGCGAACAATGTCACAGCTACATATTCGTCTTGTTGCAACGCAGAGAAATTTAAGAATGTCATTTCAGTACAACTCCGAGCTCCCTCATGTTCACGACAATGACTATATGTAGGAAACGGATGGAACATTGGTTTTCATTTTGCAAGCAGTGTAGAGCACTCTAAAAAGAAAGGAGTAAAAATGTAGTAAAATTGTCCACTAGCGTACGCCCTTTAAAAAAAGCGGAGTGCTATAGTCGGAGTCACTATAGTCGAATACAACTCAATAACGAAGCAGCATGTGCCCGTCGACAGGGCTTCCGGCAAACCGGTGTACGTCTCCGCTAGTGCGTCTCCAGTATGCTAAATCTCTCTGTTGTTTCTGTGTCTAGGTTCATCATTATACTTGGTTTTCATTTTGCAAGCAGTGTAGAGCACTCTAAAAAGAAAGGAGTAAAAATGTAGTAAAATTGTCCACTAGCGTACGCCCTTTAAAAAAAGCGGAGTGCTATAGTCGGAGTCACTATAGTCGAATACAACTCAATGACGAAGCAGCATGTGCCCGTCGACAGGGCTTCCGGTAAACCGGTGTACGTCTCCGCTAGTGCGTCTCCAGTATGCTAAATCTCTCTGTTGCTTCTGTGTCTAGGTTCATCATTATACTTGGTTTTCATTTTGCAAGCAGTGTAGAGCACTCTAAAAAGAAAGGAGTAAAAATGTAGTAAAATTGTCCACTAGCGTACGCCCTTTAAAAAAAGCGGAGTGCTATAGTCGGAGTCACTATAGTCGAATACAACTCAATAACGAAGCAGCATGTGCCCGTCGACAGGGCTTCCGGCAAACCGGTGTACGTCTCCGCTAGTGCGTCTCCAGTATGCTAAATCTCTCTGTTGTTTATGTGTCTAGGTTCATCATTATACTTGGTTTTCATTTTGCAAGCAGTGTAGAGCACTCTAAAACGAAAGGAGTAAAAATGTAGTAAAATTGTCACTAGCGTACGCCCTTTAAAAAAAGCAGAGTGCTATAGTCGGAGTCACTATAGTCGAATACAACTCAATAACGAAGCAGCATGTGCCCGTCGACAGGGCTTCCGGCAAACCGGTGTACGTCTCCGCTAGTGCGTCTCCAGTATGCTAAATCTCTCTGTTGCTTCTGTGTCTAGGTTCATCATTATACTTGGTTTTCATTTTGCAAGCAGTGTAGAGCACTCTAAAAAGAAAGGAGTAAAAATGTAGTAAAATTGTCCACTAGCGTACGCCCTTTAAAAAAAGCGGAGTGCTATAGTCGGAGTCACTATAGTCGAATACAACTCAATAACGAAGCAGCATGTGCCCGTCGACAGGGCTTCCGGCAAACCGGTGTACGTCTCCGCTAGTGCGTCTCCAGTATGCTAAATCTCTCTGTTGTTTCTGTGTCTAGGTTCATCATTATACTTGGTTTTCATTTTGCAAGCAGTGTAGAGCACTCTAAAAAGAAAGGAGTAAAAATTTAGAAAAATTGTCCACTAGCGTACGCCCTTTAATAAAGCGGAGTGCTATAGTCGGAGTCACTATAGTCGAATACAACTCAATAACGAAGCAGCATGTGCCCGTCGACAGGGCTTCCGGCAAACCGGTGTACGTCTCCGCTAGTGCGTCTCCAGTATGCTAAATCTCTCTGTTGCTTCTGTGTCTAGGTTCATCATTATACTTGGTTTTCATTTTGCAAGCAGTGTAGAGCACTCTAAAAAGAAAGGAGTAAAAATGTAGTAAAATTGTCCACTAGCGTACGCCCTTTAAAAAAAGCGGAGTGCTATAGTCGGAGTCACTATAGTCGAATACAACTCAATACCGAAGCAGCATGTGCCCGTCGACAGGGCTTCCGGCAAACCGGTGTACGTCTCCGCTAGTGCGTCTCCAGTATGCTAAATCTCTCTGTTGTTTCTGTGTCTAGGTTCATCATTATACTTGGTTTTCATTTTGCAAGCAGTGTAGAGCACTCTAAAAAGAAAGGAGTAAAAATGTACTAAAATTGTCCACTAGCGTACGCCCTTTAAAAAAAGCGGAGTGCTATAGTCGGAGTCACTATAGTCGAATACAACTCAATAACGAAGCAGCATGTGCCCGTCGACAGGGCTTCCGGCAAACCGGTGTACGTCTCCGCTAGTGCGTCTCCAGTATGCTAAATCTCTCTGTTGCTTCTGTGTCTAGGTTCATCATTATACTTGGTTTTCATTTTGCAAGCAGTGTAGAGCACTCTAAAAAGAAAGGAGTAAAAATGTACTAAAATTGTCCACTAGCGTACGCCCTTTAAAAAAAGCGGAGTGCTATAGTCGGAGTCACTATAGTCGAATACAACTCAATAACGAAGCAGCATGTGCCCGTCGACAGGGCTTCCGGCAAACCGGTGTACGTCTCCGCTAGTGCGTCTCCAGTATGCTAAATCTCTGTTGTTTCTGTGTCTAGGTTCATCATTACACTCGAGTGTACCAGTTTGGTGCAAAAGTCAAGCGACAAGCTAACAAGCCCTACTAAGGCGCTCTGCAAACCATGCGCATTACTTAAAATTGCATTTTCCCATTTCCTATAAGCGTGCACTGCCGTTTGTCGTGTGCTGCTGAAAACACAATGGCGAAGGTCGTTATTAAAATAGTAGAGGAGTATTTACTCCTAAGCTTACCGGGGGGTTAGTAGTGGACTGATAGGCGATAGTGTCAGAATAATCAACAAGAGCGCCATCCGAATAAACCACGATTGACAAACAAACATTTCTCAGTGCCTCCAGTGTCCATGATATATTTTCTACTTATGAAACACCTTTTGTCCCCCGTGTTCCGTAATGATACGTATCCGGTAGGAAACAGGTTATTGGATTATCTGATTAACTGATTAGGATGTGTTATCTGATTCGATTATCTGATTAGGACGGCGACAGCAGCTGCCATTAACACCTCTAGGCCCCCTTATTATTTCGGGCATCAATTTGAAAGAAAGGATCGCTTACTCATTGAACTGAATCGGTTTGCCACTTCTTGCCATGGAACACCAATGACACACTGTATGCCATTGTGCACAGTGTCCCCATCTCTTCCCGTCCAATGGAATGCAAGAGTATCAGCTATAACGAATGCAGAGAACCACACTGTGAACAGTAATCGCGGTATCACGACTGATATCGCACTGAAATCTAATTAAGAACGTACATCTTGTATAGGGTATGTAACAGACCTACCGGCAGATATTACGCCGATCCTTTTGCTCACAAGGTGAAGAAGGGAATTACTCTTGACCCTCTTTTAATACAAATTACTAAGGAGGAAGACGTCCTGGTCGCGCGACTGTTAGGACAAAGTACAATGACTTATGGGCTCCTTTGCTGAAAACCTATAATGTGTAAGCAAGAAACGCCGAGATGTTGACGTTACTGCAATGCGAGGAGCACGTGCAGTGTAATTTATATATAGCGTCAGATTCTGCGAAAAGTATAGGTACAGGTGCCGTGCATGAACTGTTACTCTTCCTTGTTGCCTGCTAACCACGAAGAAAAGACAAGCTGTAAAGAAGAAATTATAGAGTGGAGAAGAAAAGACAAAAAAAAACAATTGTTTCGCTAGAGGGCAGTGATATTATATCTCCTCGTGATATTATATCTCCAGTGATATATTATCTCCTCGTGACTGTTGTGCCAGTGAGTGTTCTCCGTGCACTGATCACGTTACACAAACGTGTGCAGACAGAAAAGAAAATTAGAGAAGGAAAGGGAGGAAATAATTAAATTGAGAAGGGTGGTTCTTGCCTTCTATAGTTTCAGTGCCAGCTGTATAAAATTATGGGACAATCAGACATTCGATGCGACAATTCGAAAGCAGTTGGATTTACCCCTGTGCTTTCACTCTAAGCCGAGGCTTCGCCCAAGCGACACAATTCATTTAGAGGGTGAAGGTGGGCGGAAGTGGCTATAGATTGGCATTGGGTCGATGGGGAGCTACGGAGGTGGAAAGATGGCTGAAAGGTGGTGCTTCCGGTTCCATACTGGACCTTTGAATTCGATATAGCTGTGGCTTTTCCATTCCGCTGCTTCGTGGGCTTCTGCGTGGAGGCCTTGTGGAGGGTGAAGATAGGTGGTCTGGTGGTGTGTGGCGCTTCTGTAGGGTGAAGGGCTGAGTGGAGGGCCGAGAGAAGGGCCGAGTGAAGGGCCGGGTGAAGGACCGAGTGAAGGGCCGGGTGAAGGGCCGGGTGAAGGGCCGAGTGAAGGGACGAGTGGAGGGCCGAGTGAAGGGCCGAGAGAAGGGCCGGGTGAAGGGACGAGTGAAGGGCCGGGTGAAGGGCCGAGTGATGGCCGGGTGAAGGGACGAGTGGAGGGCCGAGTGAAGGGCTGGGTGAAGGGCCGGGTGAAGGGACGAGTGAAGGGCCGAGTGATGGCCGAGTGGAGGGCCGAGTGAAGGGCCGGGTGAAGGGCCGGGTGATGGCCGAGTGGAGGGCCGAGTGATGGCCGAGTGGAGAGACGAGTGAAGGGACGAGTGAAGGGCCGGGTGAAGGGCCGAGTGAAGGGCCGGGTGAAGGGACGAGTGAAGGGACGAGTGGAGGGCCGAGTGAAGGGCCGAGAGAAGGGCCGGGTGAAGGGCCGGGTGAAGGGACGAGTGAAGGGACGAGTGAAGGGACGAGTGAAGGGACGAGTGATGGCCGGGTGAAGGGACGAGTGGAGGGACGAGTGAAGGGCCGGGTGGAGGGCCGAGTGGAGGGCCCAGTGAAGGGCCGAGAGAAGGGCCGAGTGGAGGGCCGGGTGAAGGGCCGGGTGAAGGGCCGAGTGGAGGGCCGAGAGAAGGGCCGGGTGAAGGGACGAGTGAAGGGACGAGTGAAGGGCCGAGTGATGGCCGGGTGAAGGGCCGAGTGAAGGGCCGGGTGGAGGGCCGGGTGAAGGGCCGGGTGAAGGGACGAGTGAAGGGCCGAGTGAAGGGACGAGTGAAGGGCCGAGTGAAGGGCCGAGTGAAGGGCCGAGTGATGGCCGAGTGGAGGGCCGAGTGGAGGGCCGAGTGGAGGGCCGGGTGAAGGGCCGGGTGAAGGGCCGAGTGAAGGGCCGGGTGAAGGGCCGGGTGAAGGGCCGAGTGAAGGGCCGGGTGAAGGGACGAGTGAAGGGCCGAGTGGAGGGCCGAGTGAAGGGCCGGGTGATGGCCGAGTGAAGGGCCGGGTGAAGGGACGAGTGAAGGGCCGGGTGAAGGGCCGAGTGAAGGGCCGAGTGAGGGCCGAGTGAAGGGCCGAGCGAAGGGCCGAGCGAAGGGCCGAGCGAAGGGCCGAGAGAAGGGCCGATTGAAGGGCCGGGTGAAGGGCCGGGTGAAGGGCCGGGTGAAGGGCCGGGTGAAGGGACGAGTGGAGGGCCGAGTGAAGGGCCGAGTGAAGGGCCGGGTGAAGGGCCGGGTGAAGGGCTGAGCGAAGGGCCGAGTGGAGGGCCGAGCGAAGGGCCGGGTGAAGGGCCTCGCCCACATCCCCTTTTTTGCTTTTTCAGTAGAAGTTGTCATATTATGTAACAGGATCAAGTGGGTCAGGTGTGTGCAAAGCGGTCATAATCATATGCAAAGGCTCTAACAGGTGACATGGCAATTCGACAATCGCTCTCCTGACGGCTGATAAGACGGAAGGAAGGAAAAATGAAGAGAAGCAGGAAGGAAAAAGAGGAAGGAAAGAAATGGAGAAAAAAAAGCAAAGGAAAGAGAAGACAAACGATACAAGAAGTATGAGGTCAAAGGTGAAGAAGCGCCGATTTAACCGGACCGAAGTGCGCGCATGCAGAAGGGTGTGAGTAGGTACTGGCACGTTGCACTTGATAAAGTGGCGTGACAGCCCGAAGTTTCAACGGTCGGCCATTTGAGTATTTCATGCCACACGCAAATATACACACCCTTCCCTGCACGCTCATCGCGTGCCTGCACCACACGCGCTCGCACAGTTCAGCCACACGCCAACGCGGGCGCACCGCCGACTCACCAGGAAGGGAGGATCGGGCGCGAGCAAATAACGAGCAATTACCGCGCCCGCGTATAAGAAAACCCGGCACGGCCGCGACCCGAACACAGTCGATGCAGCAGCAGCTGCTGCACGCAGCGGTCGTGCCGCACGGGTTTCCCGCGACCGCGCACAGGCAGTGAACGTCGTCGTCCGAGCAGTGCCGCGCCTAACGCACTGCTTGGCGTCACGCCAGGCCGCTGTAAAACGCCGCACCACGTGGGGACGCATCACGGTAAGAAGTGGGGCTGCTGGATGGAGAGCCGAGTTCGCGTCTCGCGCGACAGCGTCGGTGTTACTTGTTTCAGGTCGAGCTTTGTTTACAGCTACCGTTGACTACTGTTGTAAAGAAGTAGTGCATAAGTGAGATAGAGAAATGTTTCCACAAAAGCAATACCCAATAGGCAAGAAAACTCCCATGGATGTCCTGTGGACGTTTTTGATGTCCATGGGACGTCCGAGGGAGTTTCGATGACCATTGGGATATATAGTTGTCGAAAAACTATTTACGAGCAGATCGGTTCCTGCTTGACATAAAATAAATGCAGAAAAGTGCTCCGGGAGTAGCCAGATATTCGGCATCACAGTTTTGTCCTATAACCGCTGAGTAGTGGTCCTTCTTTAAAATTTTTACGTGCCACCTCATGTCTCCTGATGTAATTGGTCTTAGAAAAGAATTTGCGGCGGCTTATTGAAGGATTCGCTGCCATACGGTGCAGAATGCCGCGCTACCACTTTCACCTCTTCTCAGAGCAAAACAAAAAGACCAACACCTCAGTTGTTGGGGCTGCTGTAATTCTTATGCACACCCAGGCATCTGGTGACGAAGAAATTCGTTGTTCCCGTCATTCATTCAGAGACCACTTCGTTATAGCGGACGAACCCGCGTAATCCAACCTCTCTACGGCATTACTTTGGCGGAACGCCGCAGCACCACCGGCGGCCACTGTGTCCGCTCCCTTTACACGCGCGGGCCTACGTCTGGGCCACCTGGAAGCCGCGTGCACAGAAAACCAGTGCACTGACACTGCACCACCTGCACTCATCATTCTTCGGCCGCCTCGGCAAATTATCGCCTTGGTGGTTGTGGTGCTGCTGGAGCTGTGCAAGAGCCCCGTGCCTACCCCTTCCCCCTCTCCCCTCAGCCTCCTCTCCTGGTCCGATTAGGAGCGCGTGCAACAAGGAGGCCTGCATCGCGGCGACCTTCCCCCTCCGCCCGCGAGCAGTGCGCGTGCTCGCGCGAGCTGGGCGCCCCCCCGTGGCATAATTTGCCACACCAAGGTCTTCTTCGCCCCGCGGCCCAGTCTCGCGCCGACTTTCTGCTCGAAGCTGCGGCGGCGGCGGCCCACCGAAAAAAGGGTGAATTTCTCGCCACAGCCATGGGAAGGTGTCGAAGGCTGCTGCTTTGCTCGACAGCTGTAAGCGGCCGAGGCGAACTGGTCTCCACTTAGCTTTGGGGCTAGCCTTCGACACATGGGATCTCAGCGACGTAGGCAGATTTTTTTTTTCCACCTCCAAATGAACGGTCCGGCTCATTCACGGCCGCTGAGAGCAACAAGACAGCTTTGCAGAACGTCCGGGCAGGTTAGCAAAATGGTGTAGTCGGACTGTGGCTATAACGAGAGTGAACGAGGCAAAGTCAGCTCAAGCTGCGCCTGTGGCTCGCAGCAAAGAGTGCGAAATGGGAGAACAGGAGGAATATTAACGACACCGGGTGAGAGCATTGTCTGCGCTGTGGCACTATGGATTTGATAATATTGAGCAAAATTTCGCCTAATTGGAACTCAGAAACAACAACAAAACATATGTATTTAGTAAATAAATTTCAAACTTGCAGACACTCTTCATTCAATGATCCCAGAGCATAAACAAGTGCACAACCAAAATGTCAAATGGTTGTACATGTACAAATGGGCTGCGCTTGAATGGGACAATACTGACGCGCAAATAAAAAAAAATAATTACGGGACGATCAGACATCTGATGCGATAATTCTGAGAAAACATTTGGATGTACCCTCGATGATTACTTCGGTGCTTTTATTCTAAGCCGAGGCTTCACACACGCGACAGAATTTTTCTGGGGGGTGTACAGGTGGACTGAGGAGAGTCGTGGGTGGCGGTGGACGGGTGGGGCGGCACCTATAGCTAGGAGGGTGGTGTGTGGTGTAGGTAGTGGCTGTAGGGTGGTGTTTCTTGAGAGTGGAAGTGAAGAGTGCCGCAGAACGAGTGCGGTTTCCTGTCCGACTGGCCGAAGCCGCCGCCGAGAGTCAAGACCTTTCGGCCGTCGTCTAGGCGGGTAGCCCTCTGGTTACCCTCTTTCTGTTGGACATTAAAAGTTTTTCTATCCTATCCTGTTCCTGCCGAGTAAAGAAGGAAAGAGCGCGAAAGCAAGAGACAGAAGAAAGTGACGCACACAGCCGCTGTCGCTTCTTTCTGCCGCTCTGCCTTCGCGCAGTTTCGCTGTCTCCGTCACGCACCAAGCCAACTCAAGACAACGCGTTATTGCCACCGAGGTTGGTTTGTGCGAAAGCATCGTGACATGGGTGGATGTAGCGAGTTAATTATTATCCCTCAGGGCCGTGTTTTCCTACACTTTTTTGTTTTCGCCCGATGACTTTTCTGTTCACTCTTCTCCTGCGTGTGCAGGGATTTCGCAGTTTCTGGAAGCAATAATCAACGGCTTCCTTTCTTGCAGCATCACAGATCAATCAAGATTATATCTGTGTACAGATATAATCTAACCAAGGATACGAGCACTATCGGCTACCGTCAGACTAGTTGTCGGTAGATTAAATTTGTCAGATTTAACATTCTTTGGAAAATATTACAACGCCTCAAAGAAGGCCTGCGGCATCCTTAATATGACGAGAAAGGGAAGTATGCAGCAAATTACGGGTGCATACTTTACGCTCAGCGCTATTTGGTAGCTGTGTCCGTGACCGCCATCTAACGTTAAGCACTCGTATATTCTGCGCAGTGACAATAAGTGCTGAATATTTTTCGTGCTCTACTTACTGGTATCGGGCGTCACACAGTTAAGTACACCACAGGATGTTAAAAAATAAATAAATAAAATAGGAATCAGATCGCGATGTTTCCAAACGCTAACGAGGGCCCATTCATCATGTTCGAATTAAAGGAAAACTAGCTCGAGGGCGTATGCGATATACCAAATCGACGTATACGTAATCGCACGAGCCTCGCTAAACTAAACCGCGAGATGTAGAGCTCGTTTAATTTGCGGGCTAGTTTTCTGCCCCTCACGGACCGATTCCCGCTCAACGCTATACCGGATGCCTGTGCACGATAAACGCAATTAGACCGTGGTGATAAGACGCGCATGCTCAGCTTCCATCACTCGACGGATCCGGCGCGTGCGCTCCCTCCACAACGCGGTTTCGAACAGCATTCGGCCTCCGTTCAGCGTCTTGCAACATTGTGTCGTCGTGACCGAAGTCCGAAAGGCCGGCGAAGCGATTGATCAAACTCACGACAGCGCCTCGGAAAAAAACGCGCGACAACAACGTTTTTCTCTTCTTCTTTCTCGCATCGCTTTCTTTCCTCGTATTTCCAGTGTCTCCTTGATTAAAGACCGGTCGCTCTAACGAGCGGACACTTCGCTAAGGAAAACGTCAAGCCGGAGTTAACGCACTCTACAGGAGTAGTTACCGTCGTGCGCCTTTCAACTATACACAGAGTCCAAAGTAGGCGGCTTAGTAATCAGGCCGCTCGTATATATTCGCTCGTTGAACGCAGTGCGTTTGTGGGTATGCGCGAGTCGAGCGACGAAGTGGCCCTCGCCAGGGAGGAGGGGGTAGCGCAGCTGCAAGGCAAACAGCCTTCTCCGAATCAGTCGTCCTCTTTCGGGCCGCGGTGCCTCGAGGAGCGGTTTGCCTCGAGCCCCGCGCGATCAGTGAGCGAGTGCATGCAACCCCTGCATGCATGCTCTGTATGCCAAACACCGCGTAGGCCCGCTCGCGACAGAGGAAACAGAGCCGCCCCCCGGCTGCTGCCGCTTGCCGTGCCTCGCTACCTCCTCGCCCGTGATCTAGATCAGCGGATGCGTTTAAATCTTTAATTCGGGCTCGTATAAAAGAAGAAGGAAGGAGGGAAGTGTATAACGGGACACCCTGTATATACTACACAGCGCAGAGCTGTACGGCTCGCCCTCTTAAAGACGGCGCGGCGCTCGTCGCTTTGTGTGCGCGCATATACGTGCCTAAGCTCCCCAATCACGCCACCACAGCCACGCCTGAGGGGCCAATGTCGTTGCGGAATTGAATCATGACTCGCGTTTCTATTTTTTTTTTTTGCTTCCTGTCTCACGTGCCGTTGATTTTTATTTGGTATTTTTTTTATTTTTGTTGATTCCCTGGCTTTGAAGACTCCTTTCTCTCTCTCCCTCTATCTTCTTTACATGCGAGGTTTGCGAGAAGCGAGCTGTGCACCTTCGGTGGATGTACCAAGGACGTCCTATACCGCGTGCGACACCAAACAAAGGTCCTGGCGACGCGCTAAGCTGCTGCCCCGTCTCGAAGGAGGTCGCCTGTATTACGCTCTTCTTTCGTCTTTTCATGGGTCGCACGCGGCATAGACTGAGCGTGAAAGGAAGTCCACAATCGAACGTTTTTAGCGCGAAAAGCTGTATAGGCGAGGTCGCCCTTCGCGAACGCTTTTGGATTTAAATGTATACCCACGTAGTAGAAAAGACGACCTGCTGCGCTTCGACTCCCTCTCTTTCCAATCGCCGCTTTGAAATCGATTACTTTCTTCGTGATCTCTTCCCTCTCCTCTTCGTTTTTTCTTTTTCTGTTTCTAAGTAAACTCTACAGGATCGCAGTCCAAGGTTGCACGTTTTGTGTAGCTGGGCATAGACAAGTTTCCTGTAATATGAAGCACGATTTTCCCATTACCTACCCCAGTTTGGAAAGGTCAGTTCTGAGTGTGTTCCTTATTCTGGATCATTTTAAACCAGTATGAAAAGCAAGAACAAAAAGAAAAGGTATAATCAGGAAAGGCAGTCCTCTCTTTTGACTCGAAATGTCTGCTGTGCACGAACCTGTTCAACTGCACCCTGGCTCAACAGGATAGAAAGCTGGGCTGGTTGGAGGCTGTTCATGATGACATTTTTAGGTCCAAACTTTACAGGCACAGAGAAAGAGAATACACAGGACACGTGATGTCCTGTCTCCTCTTTTTCACTGTGCTTGAAAAGTTTTCGTCTACAAATTTCATCATGTGCACCCTGGATCACTCCCATAGTTATAAAGACGTTTTAATCACTAATGGTGCTTCAACTTCCTCTCCCGCTATGATATTTTCTAAGTCAGCGTTATTTCTCTGTCCCGATTGTGTGCGTACGGTAATAAAGTCAGTTTTCTGAGCAAACACCACGTATCGTGTTCTCGTTTCTAACTTCCACTCGTCAATAATTCGAGGCAACTGTACCTTTATTTGCGGCTGGCCTTACGCATTGCTTACCTATTCTATGTGTTCAAGATAACAATTCACATTAAATAGCGACCTGCTGTGGCTACTAATGCACGCGGCGTAAGTCGCAAAGCCAAGGAAACGAATGCGGTCTAAATAGAGACACAAGGAACCCGCTGATGCGGAAGAGAACACCTATTAGCGCCTTCACTTCTGCCTCAGCGGCAAGGTTGATTGTGCGCCAGCAAAGGCTGCGCTTGTCACCGCCGCTGCGGCCGCTTTGAGCTGATTGCTATCTCCTTATCTCGAGCAGCCGCTACAGCCGCTGGGCATCATAATTATCGACGCGGTTTGTTTCTTTTTGTTCAGTTTGTGTTTACTTGTTGTACGCAGCTTTTGTTTGCTTTAAGCAGTTTGGGTCCCATTTCCTTTCAAGGAGCTCTGGGCTAGTCGTCCATGACGGCTCATGGAACCGCTCCTCAACCGACTGTGGTGATACGGATCCTTGGAAAATATCAATAAAAATATTTAGTAAGGCTGAGATCTGGGCGAGTTGGTATGCATTCATACTGGTGAACAGCGCAAAAAAGGCGGGACAACAACAAGACAAGCGCTGACTATCAACTGGGTTTATTGAAGGACGGAAGGGTATATATACAAAAACATAACACAAAGAAATAAGAAGATAGTGTGAAAAGGGCCGTTAAAATCAAAACTTATGTCACATGTGAAGTTATGTAAGCCAATTCTGTGGCACTTAGCAACAAGGAATTGGCTTACATCACTTCACATGTGACATAAGTTTTGATTTTAACGGCCCTTTTCACACTATCTTCTTATTTCTTTGTGTTATGTTTTTGTATATATACCCTTCCGTCCTTCAATAAACCCAGTTGATAGTCAGCGCTTGTCTTGTTGTTGTCCCGCCTTTTTTGCGCTGTTCACCAGTATGAATAAAAATATTTGTCTGGCATGTTCCACTTATTCGTTTTGTGGTACATGCTTTGCAGATTGGTTTCATCTCAGTTGTGGCGCTGCAATATGCAGCTGAACAATTTTGAACAGCGACATTTTGGGTCTGGTGTGTGGGTCCAAATCACTTAAAGCTGTACCACGTGGGCTATATGTATATGCACGCTGTATATAGTGGAGAGCTTCGGGTGAATTTGCTTCTTTAATATGCGGTGACACAGCACAGCAGACTGCCGTTTTACAACCTTAGCAGTGCTACCCTTTGTAAATTTTGAGGGAGCTGTAAGCTGAGTGCTCATGAAGCATCGTGTCGTGCAGGGAAATTCGCAGGGTGAGGAAGGAGCGGCAGAGCCCGCCGCAAAATTGTACGCGAAGCAACAAATTGCAGACGCTTAAACCTAAATCAGATCACCTTTACCTCATACATTTTCTGAACGGGTCGCACATATCCCTGCTTTATTTTCTCCACCTAGAAACATTTCGCGAAAAGAGGCAGCGCTAATCAGCAAAAAACACGTGTTTCGAGATTCTTCCTCGCACGCTTTCCCAAATGGAGTGGAATAAGGAACGCGGTACATTTCGAAAGCGGATGACAAAGAAACAAAAACAATTCAACGACAAAGAGAAAAAGACGGCGAAATACGGGAAGGGGGCGGAATTGAAATAAAAATAGAAAAAAAAGGGAAGGAAGCAGAGAGGGAGAGAAAGAAGATGCACGGAGACGCACGTACTCGTCCTCGATTCGCGGTGGCCCCCTTCCGACTTTATGCTCCCAGCGCGGAGGCATTTTATTCCGCGTCGTCCGCGATCGATACGTGCAAGAAGGGGGAGGAGGAGGAGGAGGAAAGAGCAAGAAGAAGGCCCAAGCTCTTCCCTCTCTCCCTCCTTCCTTGGTGCGCGCACAAACGCTCTCGCGGTGCGTGCCGTCGCGCGTGGCTCTTTATCATCTCCATCCCCCACGGTTTGGTCCTCGTCCCGCCGTCGCACACACAGACACACTCTCGCAGGCGTTTCCCTGGAGCCGATCCCCCCTCCTCGTACGTTCGCGAGGCCGATGATAAAGGCCGTTTTAAGCCGTAAAGGATCGGCTCGTAGAAGGATCCCTTTAGGCTCACTACACCCCCCCCCCCCCCCCCCCTTCTACCTCCCCCCACCTCGTTGTTTTTACGACTCCGGAGCCTCCTAGCTGGTTTTTGTTTTGTTTTCTTGCCTGGTCCTTCTTTTTCGCGTTTCTGGCAAGGCGCACCTCCGCGTCGGCGTGCGGTGCCTTCTCGGGTGTGCCGTGTATAGAATAGCGCTTGCGTGGTGAGCGCAGGTACTGGTGGTGTGTCTGAATAGAACGCAACCGTGCGCCTATGTGGGAGTTGGGCTGGCCGGAATCGAGCATTAACCCCTTTTTCGACGCTTGGAACCAGTGGAGTGAAGGTGGTTTTCAACAAAAGGAATCGGCAGTTAAATGCTTGTTATAACCTGGCTTCTAGATTGGGAGCGGAAATTTCGTTCTTTAAACTATTGTTTCGTTATCAGCGTCGATGAATGTAACCGCAAGGGCAGTGAACTAAAGGGTTCCACTTACAACTACTCAACCGAGCTCACCATCGCGTGCAGTCGCGCGGTAGATGAGCCACCGCGTAGGCGACAGCCCTCTTTTATTTAAAGAAACCTGAGCGCTTCAAAAGCCAGGGCTGCAAGTCAGACCGTGAACGTGTAGTAGTGTGAACCAAGATGCGCATAAAGGGAAAAAGTCTGACTTGTGTCAAGCCCATAGCGTCGAAAGATGATGAATGATTCACTTCAAATCTGCAATAAGCAATCTCTCCAGGCGGCGAAGCACTCAAAATTAAGCGATTTTAAACAACCAAGCCAAGTTCTTGTCTGAAAAGTAAAAACAATTTGAAATGCAACTAACTACTAAAGCTTTGATAATTCTTTGGCTTAATTTGAAATATATAATATTGAAAATATAATATGAATATAGCATAAATATGATATTGAAGAATATAAATAAAAATGAATATTACATGATATTTGCCAGTCCTGTTCCGCTTACTTTCGGCATAGTATACTTTATGGAGGCAGTCTATTAATGAATGCAGCGTATTGACGTCATTACCGACTTCTCCAAACCGTCGTAAAATGTCCATCGCGAAGATAATCTGGTGAGGGCACTGGAGCTAAGACGACAAAGTATACGAAAGCCTAACTTAACTGCTGACCTTACACTGCACAGAAGTAGAGCTTGAGAAGACTGTGCCTTCGAAGTAGCACTTATCCGATTCAAACCCTCCCGCTTGCATTGTCAAAGGACACTTGATTAACCACGTGTGCGTCCTTGCTGATAGCACTACTAGAGAAAGATGTGTGAGCGTACACCTATTCACTGCATACTTCCTGGCACATTCTCTAAGGAACCTCTCCGGTGACCATCAAACTAAACCAAACCTCACTTTACGCACGATGGACTCATTGATAAAAAAAGCCTCGCGCGCTATATCCGATCAGTTCTTACATGCGTTTGGAAACGCTATACCGAAGGCGTATTCCTCCGTATCCGGATTCGGTGCACGTCTCAATAAGATGCAATTGAGGTAGAGATCAACGGATATGTTTATGTGTCGTGGAAATGCTGTATTCATCCCGTAATTGGTGCGTGTTGTAGGCCGTCCAATAATCGCCAATTAATCATTTGTGCCCACCATCGTCCTTTCATTCGACATGGAGAAATATTATGAGCCCGTTGCTGCAGTGTGCATGAGAATGGAGGCTGATTTCGCTCACATATGTTGTTTTTTTCTTTCAACAGACACAGAAATCTCGGAAACGCTCGAGCCCAGATTTGTAATTTCGTCTTCCTCTCTTCCCCCTGGTTCTCCTCAATGTGAATCCGGCAGTCACAACAAATGAGAGTCGAACACGGCACCTCGTGTTTTGCAAACGTACTCCACAACCACCGGGAAAGCACAGCAACATGCATGGGACCGGAAGCGTTGTGTGCAAAAGTGTCCGTAAGTGTAAAGCGGTGTGGATGTCAGCAAAGCTACAAGACTGCACGTACATGCAAGTACATAATGCAAGTACATAATGAATATATGAGGCGTGCTGTATACTGATGCAATATAGGACTAGCAGGCATAGGGCACAGCTACGAAACATTAGGGACTTTTAGAACAAGGTGGCTCCATTGGTTAGGGGCATATGCCCGTAACTGATCAAGTTACCATATTCTAAAGTTTCCTAATCACGGACACAGCAGTACGTCAGCGATATCAAGAGACTCGGGTTCCATGAATGGTCTGTTTTGTAGTTCGTGTTATTTTCGTTTGCTTTATGTTTTGTGTATTACTACTTATAGGTCTGGATGGTGCTTCAGAAAGCTTCCAACAAACTCCGCGGAGGGCAAAGCACTCCCTCCAAGCTGCCAAGAACTGCCGGCACGACCGCGAAGCTTGCTTTACGAGGAGGACTTGTACATATACCAGGCGTGAAACATCGCACCCGCGCCCCGTCCTTTTACGACTTCAGTCTCGCACGTCCGGATTCCTTGCTCGCGGACGAGCACGCGCAACCGTGGGGAACCCTTCTTGGCCCCTAGGAGCTGCCCGCACAGCGCCATGGCCTTTTTTTTTTTTTTTTTTGTATCTGTCGTTACTAACCTTCGCCTCCGAGCGGAGTTCGATATATATGCGCGCTCGTTCGCCGCGAGACGATTAATCAACGTTCGCTCCTGACGCGTATACTGGTTATCCGACCATCTTGGAAGGCCTTTGAAACGCCTTTGGGCCTCCCGTTTTGCGTGTTCGCGAGGACGTGTATACATGCGCACATACGCTGTCGTTCATCAATTTGCGTTACTGTATATACACGCATACATAAAGCCTGCGCCGAATTCAGTATTGCTAATTCAGTTAATGAGACTGTCCCAGCAGCATGTCAAGGCCGTGTTACAATATTGTTACGGCCATAGGCTTGGACAAAGAAGATGAAGTATGGTGCTTGTGTGTGGTGGACGAAGTGGGCGAAGTGTGTTCGGGCGGTGGCCCTTATTGTACGGCTCCGCGGCTGTCTCTTGCTATATATACATGCCAGAGACAGCCAAGGAGGCATACAATAAGAGCCACCACCCGAACACACTTCGTCCTCTTCGACTTCCACACACAAGCATCATACTTCCTCTTTTTTGTACAAGCCTATGGTCGTAACAATATAACCAGTGTTTTCGCCTTTCTCTACACCTCTCTGTAATTATACAAGTTTTCGGCCATGAATAATTAATCGAACAGTCGAGGGTCATGACGCTGATGCGCATCAACTGTGCAGTGTTTCAGAAATATGGCGGCCAAAACATTGCCTGCGTGCGTCTTCATGACCATAGCTAGTTATTGGTCGATATATGTTTTGAAACGTGAACATTTCGGCAGAGATATTCCTGGTCGGGAGGTAAATTAGAGAGAAAAAGACGTTCATCAGAGAGCCGACGTTTCGGCGCCAGCTCGGCCCCTTCTACAGGGTTAACTGTATGGATCATGGGAGCAAGAGACGCGCTTCCATGAAACTGTCCAGGAGACTGTTCAGGGAAAGGGGCTGGCCACCGCGTGAGTCACAGTGTGTCACAATGGAGCACAAGAGTCTCGTCTACTTCGACCAGCTGCGCACTTATATTTATCGTGGCCGGCATGTTAGGTCACCTTGTTTCGAAAATTTCAAAAAATATTTTAATCCACGACTATTTACTCTAAAGTGTCATGCTAATAGTTGGATAACTCGTGCAGAACAAAAAAAACAAAAACGTTGGGCATTAAGACCAAACAGAACGGTGTTGGCACATTAACTATGTATACTAGTTCAGCTTTGCAGTGCAAAGTAGTGGCAATGCACTGAAACTGTCAAGCATATAATTCGGAGAACAAATAATAAATGGTCTGTTAAGGCAATAGAGTGGATTGCAAGGGAAGGAAGTCATGACCGGGGCCAGCTGAGAGCTGTGCGAAGATATCAAATTGGGAAGATTTTACTCGTGATATTGCGGCTGAGGCTGGCGCAGGTTGGGGCTGACTTGTGATAACTGAGGGGGGATTTTGTACCGGAATGTACTAAGCATGCACAGTCACGACAGGAGATGCACTAAACAGCTGCAGTGTCAGCTGCTTCGCTAGAATCGCGGCTATCGAGTCGCCGTCGCTGGAATCACAATGTTTCATTTGAAATCATTGATTGACTGCATCCTGTTTTTGTCCATTAAAGAACCAGAGCTTGGGAAGAAAGGAAAAAAAAAAAAAACAGGCGCAACATCAGTGTGTCCTCTTGTACAGAACCAGTACGAACAAACAAACGAACAACAAACAACGAAAAAGAAAACAGTCGGTATGCGGGGTATAGTGGGCGTAAAGAACGACTCTGTCCCACGCTGCCGCCAAAAACGGGCCCCCAGAATACGTGACCGATCGGGGCCAGCACATCCGCGACCCCCGTATACGATATGGCGCCGCCTTTGTCGGCGGCGGGGCTGCATAGCGGTACCCGCCGTCGCCAGGCAAACAGAACCACTTGGAAAAGGGCCGGGCCGCACCAGAATGCGTATACGGGGGAGAGAAGTCTCGGCGCGGGCGTTGAGCGCGCGCGACATCACGTGAGGGCCGGCCACTATACCCACTTTCAAGATGCTGCTAGGTCGAGCCCGATAAATATGTCCGACGACGCGCACTCGGCAACAAAGTGTGCTTTCAAGAGCCTATATATAGTAAACCGTGCCGGCCGGCGAGCCGGCCCTGCGCGAGACGCCCAAAGATGAGAGATGTCCGTCGATATAAACGCAGGCCCTCCCCGCGGCCAACGCACCGCGGCTGTCCGGTCTCTCTTCTTTCTCCTCTCTTCATTCCTCCGTGGTGCGTTTGTGTACAGCGAGCATGATTACGCAAGCTGAGCACGAAGAAAATAGTGGGCCCTGCTTCGCCCTTTATGAACCTACAGCACTCGCACCAATCTTTGTTGCTGACTTTGGCTTGAGCGCAGCACACAGCATCGAGTTCAGTCGCGTTGCAGTCTCGGTGATGCCCAGTTTCGGAAAGGGCTAAAGGGCTATATAGAGCAGCCTGATCTGCGTTCGGTGTCTGCATTGAGAAAGAAAGAAAGAAAGAAAGAAAGAAAGAAAGAAAGAAAGAAGGAAAGAAAGAAAGGAAGAAAGAAAGAAGGGAAGAAAAAAGGAAAGAAAGAAAGAAAAAAGAAAGAAAGAAAGAAAGAAAGAAAGAAAGAAAGAAAGAAAGAAAGAAAGAAAGAAAGAAAGAAAGAAAGAAAGAAAGAAAGAAAGAAAGAAAGAAAGAAAGAAGATTGTTAGGATGGGGAGCATGAATTTTGTCTCGGCATGATCTATCCTAACACCCTTCCCACTTCACTCCCTCCTCCCCCTCACCGGGCCTTCCTCCTCGGAGTGAAGGCCCTATTAAAACTCCACCAGGGGTGAACACTTTGCTCAGCAGACGAAGACAATCAAGTCCTATTCTCGAAACGTTGGCAAGCATATCCTGAGGCTTTCCCCTCCCTTGTTCTCTTTGTGAGTGCCAATAGTGCATTAGTGAGAGGAAAAATGATAACGAATCATGCACAATGTCATAAGCATAGTCGCCAAAAATTTTATATTTGTGGCGATAACAATAACCCTGGTGTAAATTCAATCCGCAATGTTATAGTGCATTAGTGAGAGGAAAAATGATAATGAATCATGCACAATGTCATAAGCATAGTCGCCAAAAATTTTATATTTGTGGCGATAACAATAACCCTGGTGTAAATTCAATCCGCAATGTTATAGTGCATTAGTGAGAGGAAAAATGATAATGAATCATGCACAATGTCATAAGCATAGTCGCCAAAAATTTTATATTTGTGGCGATAACAATAACCCTGGTGTAAATTCAATCCGCAATGTTAAGTTCCCACAACAGGCCATAAAAATGCGTTTTACTTCATAAATAGTGCCTATTGAAGAGCGATTTTATCACGAGCATTACGTGTACTAAGGGTATGCTTAGTGGTGACTACAGCATTTAATTCTCTTTGGTAAAATACATGGTTATTTTGATTACAAACAACCTCGACACTCACTATAACTGACTGTCCTGTTTGCATATAGGGGCTAAAAACCCCCTTATGGTGTAAAGTGCATTAAACGGCGGTGATGCATCTTTGGTGATAACGATAATGAGTTTGAATCAATTATATTGCGGACGAAAGAAGCCTTCTATTTTAAGTGAGCGTTTCATCCGTGGTGTATAAGATAACTAAGCCAAAAATAATTAGAGATTACGCATGAGCGCTTTTTTCTAATCCCCTGGTTCCTTTGTCCCTAGTGCATCGCTCTGTTTCTCCTATTCAGAGACCCGAAATGACAAACCAACAAACGCAACTTGATATACGCTAAGCCCCGAACAATAAAAAGTCTAAGCTCTTCGCAGATAACTTTAATCTCGCGGAGTCATTTACATAACGTCCCAAAGACGGGAAGTCATCGAGCGCTCCTGGTTTATGAGATGCGGTTGAGTCCCACCAAGACACACAAGAGGCTATAGGCGCCAGCACGCCGGATAATTAACACTGCGCCTCGGGGCTGGCTGCGAGCCTTTGGGGACTTACACACGAACCTGCATGCAACGACGACTGAGCGAAACACTCGCGGAAGCTCACTGCACGCGCCACCGGGTGTAAGCTCCCTATATCCTCTCCACGCTTAACAGCCGCACCTCCTTCGCATGAGCGAGAGAGTGAGACCGCAGCGTTTCTACGCTTCTAATCCATCACGCTCATGCACCAACAACAGCGCGCTTCCGAACGTCGCGGCAGCAAACGTCGTCATTCGCGCAGGTCCCAGCAGAGAGACGGCGAAACGAATGGCACCACGTATACGACCGCAACGGGCGGGGGAACACGAGAGCAAAGGCGTGGTTCACCGCCGTCAACACGTCGCAGCCGCCGCTCGCGCTCGGACTGTTACTTTCATGCCAGTGTGTGTGTGTTCGTGCGTGCGTGTGTACTTGAGCGCTCGAGCGCGTATGTGTCTTTGTGCGTACGTGCGTACGAGTGCGTGCGATGTGGCAGACGGCTGCTACGCCCTTATCTCGTTATTTGCCTTCTTCTTCACGCCCTGGTGGTTTCCAGGCGAAAGCTATGCGCGCTAGAATAAAAAAGAAAGGCTTCGCGAGAAAGCGATGAGCAAGCCGCGAAAAGGAAAAAAAAACGAAAGCGGCGAGCCGGGCGGGCGAGGTGACGGCGCTGGCAGTGGAGAAGAAGGCAGAAACGGGCTCGGGAGCGTAATTGCAGCCGGAGCGCTCGAAGGTGTGGCACCCTACCAGGGTAGCAAGCAGCGGCTCTCTGGATAGCCCCACGAAAAACAGAGGAGGATGAGGAGGTAGTTGTGGAGAGGGGGAAAGGGGTGCCAGAGCTGGCCCCAGCATCCGCCGCTCCCCGACCGACCGACGGGAGGCAGGCAGGTGTTTAACCCGCAGCTCTCTCTGCAACCCCCCCCCCCCCCCCCCCCCCCTCCTGCTTCTCTTTGGGCATGGCGTCTTCATTGCGCGTGCCGTGCGAGGCGCGCGCGCGCACTGGGTGTGGAGGAGAGACAAATCGAGCCCGATCTTTCACTTTCCGGGAGAAGTGAAGACGTCCGAGCGGTGATGACCCCCTCTCTCTCCCTCGCCGCAGCAGCAGTGTGAAAGCGAAGGCGGTGCCTCGCCTTTATTTCGCTAGGGTGAAAGGCATGCCGCATGAGGCGGAGGTTTCGGAAGGTAAGACGAGGGAAGCAGGAATGAGCACGGAGCGAAATGCTCCGAGATTTGCTTGTGACTTGTTGATATATTTGCGCAATTTTGCCAATACAGGAATGGGCGCAGAACGAAAAGAAAGGCTCCGAGATTTTCTTGTGACTCGTCGATATATTTGCGGAACGATTGCCTATAGAAGTTAATTTCTGCAGGGTGAACTGTCACTGCTAGCCTCGGCTGCCGTTGCCCAAACCCACCTATTTCTCCTGGTGGCTAAAGACAGTCTTATCCAGGAGCAACATGAGTTGTAAAAACGTGTGGGTGGAGGGGTGGGTGTTCTGTATTAGTCGGCCACGGTGCCTACATTGTGTTCGGAGGGGCGCAGTGTTTTTTTTTTTTGTTCGAAAGAAAAGGGGGAAGGGGTGAGAGGGGAGGATAGAGGGGGTGTCTGTATGGATATAGTGTGTGAAAGAGCGAAAAGCCACAGTTGCTTTGTTTTGAGCTTAAGTGCCGCATCATAACACAATAGACAATATATGCGAAAATTAAGTGCAGGCTCTACGCAAGCCACAGTCGAATTTGTTTCAAACTGGTGTTCCGTACGCGGCGCCCTGGTTATTAGAATCGTGCAACATCAATGTACAGCCCCACAATGGGCAACGTGTCATTTCAATGTGTAGTCCGATGCGCAATGGCACCTTCACCCCGTGTTAGAGCTCAAAATGTTGGTGCGAAAGGTATATCAGTTAGCGCCGCATAGACCTCTGTCAAGGTTTCGGATCATCATGCTCTATTTCTTTTTTGCCTGCATAATCTCACCTCAGCGCCCTTGATGGCCTAGCAAAATTTTGTATGGCAAGCTTATTCTTCCCAACACGCCCACAAATTCCCCGACAACGCCGCATGAACATTCGAACTCATGGCGCGAACTTTCTGGCGCCAATACACACACTTGGCTCTCGGAAGCGTCGACGCGTAACTCCTGCGCTCGTATACGCTTCCAAGTAAAAAGGCACCGGGAAAACGCGAGGCGCACTGAATTTCAAGTGGGCTCGCGGAAAGACGCCGTTACACTGCAGGCACGCACAATAGCGGAAAACAAGAGCTAGCTTTCTCCGCACGTTAAATCCCTGCGCGCGATAGGTATGCTAATTCGAAACAAAAACCTTTTAATTTTCTTATTCAAGGCCTATACAGCTCTTACGGCGCCGCGGAAAAGCTGCGCGGCGTCGCGAATCCCCTTCGATCGCAATACCGGGCCCGCGCTGTTCTGAAACCGCGTTTATCGGGAGCCAGGCGAAGAAAATCTCTCGGGCCATTCTTTACCTCCACTTGGATTTGAACCAAGCGAATATGCATGCGTGAAATCTAGATTACGCCGGCGTCTGGTACATCGTGCATTCGTCTGTAGCCTATATAACACACAATACGCTTTGCCGCCTTCTCCCAACGGTTCGAACCGGCAGTGTTGCGAAAAAAAAAAGACACTAGAAAAGCAACAAGTTAGAAAAGGACAGAAGAATTAAACTGTTGGCGCAGGCAGAGAGATTATGACGCTTACGGCAACGGTTTAATGCGAGAGGCTGCAGCGCTCCGACTCCCGGCATGCCTCGGTTCTGGCGGCACCACGCGGGGATTATAGAGCGTTGGCTCTTTCCGTGCGTCGCGTGCGTCGTGTGTGTAGGTATAGCATTATATACCCTTGACGCTTTGCGCAAGGGCGACCGAGGGCACAGGTCGAACGAAGGCGTCGGCAAGGCTCCGCTGTGTCGGCTTACGTTGCTGGGGAGCTGGCTATAGTGTTTATATAAACGCAGGTCGCTCTCATTCGTGTCGTTTCTGGCTGTCATGTCTTAAGTGAAGTCAATACCCACCTGAGAGGCGAGTCGTGCAGGAAAGCGTGTTAACGTTATTTTTAAACTGCGGAGCTTCGTGGCAGTATAATATCGCAAGGCTGTACAGAACCGCCCGCCAGTGTAGCCAGCAACAATCTCTACAGGGTGTTTCGTATTTATCTGTCCTGGTAGCAAAAATTTCTCCTGTGCAAACTACTGGCTTACTTAGTCTCAATCACAGACCACAGGGCAGCTTATGATAGTCTGCGTTTGCAGATAAATAATTCAACATCGGAACTTACTTGGATTGACTGGAATCGGCGAAAACCTGCAATCGTCTGCGCAAAGAATTTTCGTCGAGGAGAGCGGAATAGCCGATTTGAGAGGTTGCACCATCTGGCGAACTGCGAGGCAATCAATGGGCGTGTTTGGAGCTGGGGCAGGTCTCGCAGCAGATGGTGCAGCCTGTCAAATCTGCTGCTCTGCTAGCCTCGACGAAAATCCCACGCGCATACGACTGCAGTTATTCGCTGATTGCGGACAGTCCAGGCGAGTTCGAATGTTAAATTACTTATCGACAAAACACAGACTATCATAAACTACCATGTGGTCTTTGTTTGAGCCCAAATAGTTCAGTTGTTTGCGCAGAATTTTTTGCAACCTGGACAGATAAATACGGAACGCCCGGTATATCTGTCAGCCACGCGTTTTATGAAACTGTTACCCGCGGCCTCACATTCCAATTCAAAATACATAATCACCGACTCGCGAGGGGCCTGTCGGAACGTCGAACAAGGCTGCACTCCCTTCCTAGCCTATCACATAAACCAAAATTGCATACGGGATGCGGACCCCGCACACCGTTGCCTCATATGGGCTCCTGCTCATCAGGGGTTGGCAGGAAACGAGGCAGCAGACGCAGCCGCCCGCGCGCTCTCTCACCGGGCTGTTTTCTCCTCCCCATCCGATCAGGAACCCGATTTTAATCCGGTCTATACATTCAAAGATATTACAACATATTATCAAAATTGTCATCGCCTTTACCCTAGCCCATGTAAAGGCCTGAAGAAGGCGGATGAGCGGCTCCTTCTCCGCCTTCTCACCAATACATTGCTGTGCCCGGCAGCGCTAAAACATTTTGACCCCTCCTTTAGCGGCAGCTGCCCACACTGTAGTGCAGTCTCTTCTGACACCTATCACATGGTGTGGGCCTGCCCCTCCAACCCCGCTGTTCCCCCCATCCCCAACCCAACCCGGGAGGACTGGGAGGCGATCCTGCTCGGCTGCCACGACTTACAGGCCCAACAAGCCTTAGTCGGACGCGCCCGGGCGGCGGCAACCGCCACTGGGGTCCCATACTAGGGACCTCCACCTAGTGTTTGTAAGGATCGGTCCCTTACGGGCTGATCCAAACATACCTCCTGTTCATTCGTAATAAATATTTTCACCACCACCACCACCGCGAATATCGTGGCTTCCGCTTTTGTCGCAGTTTTACGTGCATGCGATAAAGTCGAAAGTAAGATTTAAAGGAAAGACAGAGGTGGCGATTCCAAGAAAGTCTTCGAATATTCGTGGAAACCTCTGTACGTTTGTCCTGTACCTCTCTGACATCGAGTTCGCGCGGCCTTGTATTTTGTGCTAAGGTGGTTGTTGACAACTGTTCGAAGATTCCTGAACTCCTGCGGCCTTGATTCTTCAGCATACAGTGGCCGTAGCTGTGCATGCTCCAAACGCAGAACGATACCGATGCGACGGGGATTTCCCGCGTTTATACAGGTACGAAGTTTGAAGATAATACCACGCGCATATGTATATTCGCAAGAAAAGCTCCCTGTGCGGCGCCATATAGCTGGTTGGTCCGTTGCGTGCAAGCGACGGCAAGCGCGGAGCAACTGATAGCGCCTGCGCTCTTCTCGCATTCGCAACAGTTCGAAGAGCACGTGTTTTCACTCTCCAGAGTAGACAATGCAAAGGCCTCCTGCAGTGTCGTGCTTGTTCATACCTCAGGCCGCAGAGGAAGAATGTAGACCACTCTCGGTATTTCTCGACAGGAGCCGTAACGACAGCTGTTAAGTGGTAGTTACAGTGTTAGGTTATAGGGCAAATCTCACGCCTGGAAAGCTGTCTCACAGACATGCTTGATTCTCTGGAACTCCATATGTTTGCGCAGTCGAGCGCAATGATGAAAAATGTTCGATAACAACCCCTCGCTTTGAATACGGTTGCAAAATCTATAACGCTTTCGCATATAGAACGACGAACCTCGCACTGTTAAATGTCTTGTGGGGCGCCGTTTGATATGTTTGTAAGATACCTCAATCAACAAAGGACACAAAGGAAGGACGCAAGGACGCTAGCGGAAAGAGAATGCACCGCTGCATGTATATTAAAGCACCCCTGAAGGATCGACGCTCCTCCGTCCATACGCCAAGGTGCGCAGCGCTGTGGCAATAAGCCACCCTCCCGAGTCAAGGGGTCGCGCCAACGGATCCCGCCGTCTCCCTTCTCTCTCTCATCTCCTCTTCCTCCTCTCCGGCCGCCGAGCGCGAGAAGACAACGGAGCATCGCCTCCGCCCGCCCGTGCCTCTTTTCTTATCGGCTTCCGCCGATCGGGAATGGGAGCGTCGCGCCGTTCGTCGTCGCCGCTGCTTTATTGACTTCCCTCGCGCGCCGGCGTCGTAACGAGCCGGGGAGTGCGCGTCGCTTTATCGGCCGCCCAGAGCCAAGGCGGAAGTCTCCCTCGCCGAGCGCGCGCGCGCACGCACGCACAGCCGACAGAGTAGTGCGTACACGGCGCTGGTGGGGGCGCTCCAGTAATGCCGTGAAATACGGCGACCAGCGCGACTCGGCTGTTCCGGAGTGGTGGCGGTGTCGAGCGGCGCGGCCATGGGACGCGCGGCAGAGCGGCTTTCTGCGGGCTCTCTGGTAGGATCCTGCCTCGCGCACCCGAACACCACCTGTGCCGGTTCGCGTACAAGCAGCGCGGGCAGCTTGACGCAACGCGAAGAAAGCAATAGGCGCAACGTAAGCACGCAACGCACGCACGAACACAAAGGCAGGAGTGGGACCCTCCTCCGGCGTCTCGATCGCTTCGAGGAAGAGGAGGAAACCGATGACTCCCCTCTCTCAGTCTCATACCTCGCATCGGTCTTCAGCGTTCACCTCTCGCTCCGTTTCAAAACGCTCTTTATCGCAGAACAAGAACAAAAAGGAAACCTACAGCGGAGCAACAATTTGGGACCGGCGGGGGGAGGGAGGACGAATTAAAGAAGAAAGAAAAGGACAGACGAGAAGGCGGCGCAAGAAATATCGGGCCGCGTACGTGATCGAACAAGAACTGGAGCACTCAACGGAGTTGGCTGCGACAGAGCACGTGGCGACGTGACTTGAAAGCGAGCGGCGGCAGGAAGAAAAGGGGGGAGGGGAGGGTTTGGCCGAAGGCGAAGGAAACTAGTGTACATAGGCGGGCAGTGGTGTCGGGCGGCCTGCGTACAGTTAGCCAGCTGCCCCCTTCTTCTTCACTTCCTCGTGTTTTGCTGCGCTTTGCATGCGACAGGGCCCTCGCGCCATTGCAGCGTGGCACTGCATGGACAAGTGTGCGTCCTGGCCAGGAACGCCCTCCTTCCCTCATCGAAGAATTCGTCCATCGAATGCCTGGCGGGGAAGTAAAAGGGTTGGCCGATCGAAGTGTTCCGGGGCAATAATTCGTCCCAGTCTCTCGACTGGCTCCTTGAGGCCTGGGTATCCGAAAGCATTATACAGCGTTTTGAGACGAAAGCATGCTAAGATATTTTTCCCCGGTCCGTCCATCGTGCAGTTAGTCACCGTCGACGCAACTCAATTCGCAACGTGTGATTATGAGGAAAACACAGTGCGCGTGTACGGCCGTTATCAAGGCTTCTGAATGCATAGCAGGAGGGCTTCCCAGCTTACGCGCTCATAGGGAGTGTTATTTTCCGCTCTGTAGAACACGGTTGTACGAAACTTCTTGCGCGTGTTAAAGGGTCAGTCTACTCACCGAGATGAGTGTATAAATAATGGCATATTCTGGTAGTTGGCACCCTATAACATCAATAACGAGGGGTCTGCGCCCGGTTTAGGCAGGAATTTATATTTTATTTCGGCGTTAAAAGTCGCGTAAAAAAGCATGGTGGCGACCCCAAACGTTCATTTTGTTCAAGAAAGTGGTAGTCTTTTTTTGTAGAAGCATAAGTGAATATACTACGCACCATTTGTATGCCCCAATGTCAGAGAAACGCACGTTTTGTTCTAGTAAACTGTAGAAGGCGTACCGCTCGCTTTTTCTGTAAATCACAAGAATATTTATAGTTACACGTACGCAAAACGCAGGCAAATTCCCACTTTTAGTTCAGTGTATGCTAGCAGAGACGCAAAAATAAACTCAGCCTATAGTGGCGCCATCTGGTCGTCAGGACGGGAACCATTGCTGTAAACAAACCGACTCTCCACTTAAGCCTAGGAGCGGCAGAATCGTCGCTCTAGTAATTAAAATAAAGCAAATTTATCTTTTATATGTTTTCTTATAGGCGAGATGAGACGAAGCGAAAGACAGGCGCCCCATTTATGGCCAGTGAACGCACTGAAAAAGGCAGCAACAACGAGAATTCAGTCCGAAGCGAGAGGTCCGGCTTCGACGGGCGCCGCCATGTTTGTCGCCGCGCGGCGGAAATCCAGATGGTTGCCAGATGAGACTACCATCTCATACAGATGTGTTCCCACATTAATAAATTCTATTTTAAAATGTTCTACCGCACTCCTTGGCACCACAGCTGGCTAAACGGTAATTTGAGTAAAGAGCTATCGGTTGCCGCAAAGAAAATATGGTCGATAAAATTCAGTAGACTGACCCTTTAATGTGCGACTCGTGTGCTCTGCTGCGTTTTTACGCTCTCGAGCTATTATGTACTTGGCGGCTGACCGCAGGTTAATATTCAGTAAGCGCGTGCGCGTGCGGTTCGCGAGACCGGCAAATGCTTTGGTACGTATTGGACTCTCGAGGCTTCGGTCTTTGCGTAAATAGCTTATGTGCACTGCAGCGCGCCATATGGTAATGCTTGACTCGTGAATTTCAGTCACTACACACAGGAACCCGCGTTGCGTGTAATAACTAGTAGTGCATGTAGTAGCAGTAGTAGTAAATGTGCCCGGCTTGTGAAGAAAACGGATTCTTATCATAGCGAACTCTAGCGATGTGTTGGGTGCGATAATTTCGGTGCAATTCAGTGCAGTCTAATTCGGATAGAAATACTGAAATACGCAATATGTCCACGAGGTGAGGCAGAAGGAGATTCATGTCTCCTGACGAGGCCTGCACCGCGGGCTTACACATAAGACAGGCTGCACGAGGACATTTCATATAGATAAATACACTTGTAATTACACTCATTGTCCCATAAGAAATTACGTAAATAGAAACATTGGGGCAGGGGGGGGGGGGGGGTGAAAGACAGCTAGAAGAATAGGGAGGAGGGTGAAGAAAATATGAACATGGTTGCGGGTGGTGACTTGAATGAACCGAAAAGCTGATCACGTAACATGAAGCCCCTAAACCTCGCAGCCTTCAGATGATCAAAGAGCTGTCCCGGTGACTTTCGGGTAAAAAAAAAAAAAAAAAATCCAGCCACAGTGCCAGCATTTTGTCTTTCGTAGAAGACCTACTTGACACGTTCTGGCAGCGCAGTCTGCGGGTAGAATCGCTGTATGCCCGAGAAAGGAAAGCGGGAGAGGAGGTGTTATGCGGTTCCCAGTGGTTGCACGCTGGATCGAGATTGAGACATTCCAGTGGGAAAGGGACATGCGTTTTTTGAGCGAATAACATGCGTATGAGCCTTCGTTCTCCCAACCGTACACTCTAAACACGAACTAACCTCAATAGGAGTAAAAAGGGAAGGATGTGAGCTAGAGGAGAGTTTACTCCCTATTACTCCTTTTTTGTTTATAGCGTGGACAAAGCGTGAGGGCTAAAGGAGCAAATGTATATCATAGACATTTGTCAACAGGTGTAAGATGACCTTGCTGAAAGGTAATCGTGTAATATTACGACGAGCAACTGAAGTTTAGGTCGAAGAAGAAGATAAAGTAACTTAAAAGAACACGATCAGAAAACTTAAGTGGCGAAACGAGCTTTCTTTACAGTCCCAAACGTTTGCTGGCCAAATATCGCTCTTTGATTTTGACACTGACCTGACGTAGCAAAAGCCCAAAAGTGAAGGGTAGCCGCGATCGATCCTTTAGCCCCATTATTTTATTAAGCGACGCCGCGCGTGGCAGTTGTAACAAATTACGGCGCCTTCTTTGCGTTCTACATGGCTATAGTTAGCTTTACTACACAGTGAGCTTTCACGGTATATGCTGCGCCGGCCCTTATATCGAAGAACCGGTTCCAAGAGGAGATAGTGCATCTTTACTGCGTTTTCTTTGTGCCATTTTACTTGGCGTTACTTTAAAGGGACTATGAAACAAATTTATTGAGAGTATGTAAAGATAGGCAATCCATCACTCGTCACTCCAGCGCAAGAATTTTTGAGCTAGCATCAATAACAACGAAGTTATAGGCGATTAAAAATCACCCTCCTCCTCTCCCCCCTCAACTCGTACGCGCGGGGCACCATGAAAAAATAAAGAAAACAGCTCCGGGACTGGGCTCCGCCCATGAAAACGTCATTCGCTGACGTTCGGTTTACAACTTCCGGTTGTCGCACTCGCGAGGAGCAGCGTGCGTCGGCAGCGTCTCTCCGGTCTCGGCGCTTTCTTGGATTGCGGCGCGCGTCGGGTTTCTTTGCTAGTTGGCAGAATGGACCCGGACCTGTTCCCGGCTCACACAATGTTTTATTTTTTTTGTGCGCCGGTTCGGCCGTCACACCGATGCTGCCAAGTCTTGGTGTGAAACACCGTGCATATACTGAGCCTAGCTCTCGAATGATGTTGGACACCCGGCTGCGGGATCGCAAAATCGCGCCGCCCGACTTAGAACACAAGGAACATACGGTATTACGGTCGTAAAACGGACGGGAGAGTCAAAGAAGGTCGGGTCCGAGTCTGCATGTCGAAGCAGCAGCCGAATGTGAACAGCAGCAGTACGTAGCCGTCAGGCCAAGGCCCTCCGCGACAGCTAACGCTTCGAATTCGTCCTGTGCCCTAAGTAAATGCGGCACCTTTTTTTAAGTTCTCGTAGATAAAATTGTCTTCCATCGCAGATCATATCGTGTAAACGTCCATACCGATCGCTGTAAGCTGGAAACTCACCTTCCCGGCGGGAAGAAACAGTGTCGGCAGCGACTTCGGTCAAAGCTTCAGCTGCTTGACATTCATGCCTGACTATCGAACGAGCGCTGGGTTATAGTAGTAAGCGTCAGGTGCGAAGTGTCGACCGCAAACGCGGAGCCTTCGGCGTGCGTGCGACGCTGGCAGTCCGATGCGCTCCATCCAGGCTGCTCTCTCACGCACGTCTCTAGGAGTAACATGCCTGAGTTCAACACCTCGCCAGTCACTGGGTTTGCAGCCGACGACACAGCAAGGCGTATTCATCTTGGGCGGTCGAAAAAGGCACTGCTAGTGGCTCCCGAACTCGCGACAGAAAGAGGCGGCAGAGGTAAATTAAAACCATATGCGCGAAGGCAATGCCCTCGCTCGCGCTTGCCCCAGGGGGTCGCGCGGCAGCTCGAGCAGACGATTTTCACCGCTACCGGAAGTGTGCCCGTGACGTCGAAGCTGCGGCGGCTCTAGCGAATGACAGCGTGTGGTGGCCTGCCGACGTCATGGGACTAGTGACGTCTATCTTCCCGGTTTTGGTTTCAGAATTGCTCCCTACGAAGACACCAAGCGGCCCGCGAATTTTGAAAAACACGGTTTTTAAAAATTCATAATAAATTGCCGGCTGAGTTCCGAAGACTCATACTTGGTGTCAATGCTTCTGAGCATCACTTCTAACATTTGCAAGCGGCTTTTAATTCTTTTCATGGTCCCTTTAAAGCGGGGCTTTACGGTACAAACAAGCTCTGCCCTTACAGCGCGACGTTATATGCCGGCCGGAATTCTCACTCATCTAGCCCCTGCTCTTAATTTTGCTCCGAATTCGAGCACGTCCTATCAGGCCAAGCAAAAGGGCCTCGCCGGCCACGGCCCCGAGAGCCTCAAGAGCAGCTGCACGACCCTGCAGAGCTACGCGTTCACGGTTTGTGGAGAGCCATCGATCTGAGCCCGGAGACGTCGTCTTAGCGCTGCCCCACGACGCGTATAAATAGTGTCGAGAAATGCGGCCGGCCCAGCCGGACAACCTTTTCCGGGACGGTCGCGCGCAAGGGGCCAGCATTTAGCCGCAGAGCGCGCGGCTCCTCTTGCTTGACGCCGCACCACCGCCACAGCGCGAGTGGACGTCGGTGAGAGAGGAGGATGGGAAGATCTGGGGCCTCCCCTCTCGCCAGAGCAGCCGCATCAATAAACACCCTCTTTTCGGCTGCTGCAACCGGAATCCTAGCTCTGCCGCCTGCTGCTTGCTGCTGGACTGCACGGCGCCTTTTGAGAGCGTTCGCGGAAACAAGAACTGGACCGGGTCGGGCGCATGCCGTTTAGCACGACGTGTCGGACTCTGCAGCGCGTTTCTTTGACCCGACGTGTCGGATGGTAGAATTTTGAAGCTATGGCCGCAGGAGTCGGAACGATGTGGTCGTGGTAAACTCCGCACGCTTTCATCCCCTGAAGCTTTTTCCAATTTTCATCTGTATCAAAATTGACTCCTTTTATTCTTAATTAGATTTTCCTCATCACCCGGCTACATTAGTGAGGCGGGCGAGGTGTTGTTCTGTCTACCTCAACCGAGAGTAGATGTGTTTATGTGCACGCAGCCTTATCACGCATGAGTCGTCGTGAAGCAGACAATTATAGGAAGTCTGTCCAGATATACTGGAGTATAACATCCCACTAAAGAATTCGACCCCCATCTTTGATGTCAATGTCATGCAACGGTGTTGGTGCGCAGGAATTCTCCAAGCGCCGTTGGAGTCATAAGACAGGTGAAAACCCTGCGAGTCATCAAGCCCCGTTCGATCGCGCAACACGCATTGATTCTTGTGATTACCACAAGATGCGCAACACTTCCAAGTGCATCTGGACCGAAGCACGCCCGTGGTCGACGGACACACCGCCCCATAATGAATATCCCCGCAGTATACACTCTAAATAGAAGGGAGTAAAAAGGGAGTAAAAACTCTCCTCCAGAACACTCCCTTTTATAAAAGGGTGAACTGCATTATATGTATGCGTATGCAGTGAGAAACACCAATCATGCGAACATCTGGATTCGAACGACACACGCCATCGAAGAGGCGGCAGCAGCAGCGGCAGCACGAGTAGTCAGCTAGCCCTGCTCGCATCTCGAGCATAACGGACTGAGGCAGCGCAGCGCGTGTATTAATGACCCCTCGTCGCGCGGACGACGGGCGAGGTGGCCGAAGATGACTGCGCTCGGACACAGCCGCTGCTGCGAGGCTGGCATGCAGCTGCTCTTTTCGCGAGCAGCACGCAGCGTGGTCGCGCCGCGGGACGCAGCCGCCTTCGCCCCGGAGAGGGGCCGGCTGTTTTGGCATGCCGACGCCAGTGCGGCGCTCGTTTTTCTCACGCCTTTCAAGCTGCCGCAGCTTTAAGCGCGCGCGCGCAACAAGCGGCCGAAGAGGAGCTGCGCGCACCGGGCTTCTTTTGCGACGGTAGCAGCCGCGGGCGTATGCGCTATTCATCACGGCCTGCACATGCCACCTCTCTTTCTCCTCTTCCTCCTCATCCTCGACCCCTTCTCGGCGGCCTCTCGAACGCCGACGAGTCTATTTGCCCGCGCCGACGGTCGCAGCAGAGCCACGGGTGGAGGTGAACAGTGCAGGCGTTCATGTCCTCTGTAGCACTTCGTCCACAATCGACGTCGAGTATAATTTCATAACGGGGCATATCTGTTTTCATTGACGCCAAGCAGTTTAAGCTTTCCTCATTTAGTGTTTATAACAATCGCAAGGTGCATGCCGGTATGGAAGCAAACGGAATGGGGCGCGATACTGCGTTAAAACTTGATAGGGGGAGAGTATATAGGAGCGTCTCATGACTCGTGAGTCGTCCGGCGGACGTAGCATTTCGGGTCGCTTATGTAAGTCTCCATTAAAGGTCGATGATATTGCATTGGAAGCATGCTTGACAGCGCTATGCTAGAGCATGCCGCACTCATCGTTCTAGTGGACGTTTTCTCCTGCGCCAGCCGAGGTGTCATCGTCCCCACCGTCTGTTCTCACGTGATCCCCGGGCGACACGAACAGGCGAACCAATCCGTCAAACTGACGATGAAACGCCAGAATCCGCATAAGTTTAGAGATTGCGATAGCATAACCAGCTCCGTTAGATCGGCACAAGGAAAAGCATCTTCACACCTCCTTGCATTATGCTTGTCTACATCTATCCAAAGCAGACCAGCACGCGTAGGTTTCCAGTGGTTTGCATCATACCTATGCATTCTGAGTCAGTCAACACTTAAAAAACAGCGTGTAGCGCAGTACCCAGACCGCCGCATAACACCCACGTTATGCGAAAATATTCGCGCATTATCTGAAAAACGATACTAATGTTTGTCCCTAGAGGTACATATATCTTCGCGGATTGGGGTAAAGCAGCGCATAAATTTCCCCTGGGACCCTCCCAAGTACAATTAGCGATTCCGCGCATATACATCTGACGGCAGAAGCGAAGACACGCACACCGTATATTTGCTCTCCTAAGTGGCAGCGCCGGGATTTCATAGGATCGCCGAGGGCCCTCGCCACGTGGACGCTTGCCAACGCGAGCCCCTATGTACCGCTCGTTATGTCGACGCCGGGGCGAGCCAGCCGAAGCGGCAAATTGTCTCCGGCCAATACAGTCCCGAGTGTCCACTCCGCGCGGCGGCTCCCGAGTGTGCGTTCGTGCGTGCGTGCGTGTGTGTACAGGAAGAGGAGTGAATGTGCGTGGACAATTAGACGGGTCGTCCCCGTTCGGGCCTGTGGCCTCGAGCCAAACAAGACGCGCCTCGGGCGAATTTGTCGCAGCTCCGAAGATAGCGCGAGCTTGGAAAAATCCAAGCGCTGTGTGTACACACCTGTATGTGCTGGAGATGCACTTTCTGCATGGACTCCGTCATTGTTTATTGCGGGTGTCTCTTGGCGCCAACGCACTGCCAAAGGCAATTAGCTGGAGGCAGACGTTGAAGGCATGTAGGAGTGGAATAGAGCGGCGAAATTGCACCTCTTTGCGACGATTCCCGGAAAGCGCCTCTATATATGTTCCCTCGCTGTGGCTTGCCACGAAACGTGTGCTATGAGGTATATAGTACGCGGGCACATGTGAGAAATGAGGATGAGTTGGACACGCATCAATCTTGCACTTACGACTTACAGCCTTACACTTATTTCATGCCACTGGAAAGCATGAAATACCCCGTTTCCTTGCAAACCGTCAAGCAGTACGCTGTCGGTATAAGACTGCTGGTGTAATATTTCTGCTCATGGGCCCTGGAATCTAATGCAGTTTTTTTTACCTCCTTCGGTCCTGAGACCTTAACATCTCCAACGCCTAATGCTGTTTTGAAGAAAAACACCAACAAGGTCTTCATGCTGGAATTGACGGGCTTTCCTTGGAAGAATTATGAATGACGCAAACACCGGCAGTTAGCGCATAAAAGGTGCAGGTTTTGCTATTCCTGTAGACGCTTGTGTAGAAGTCCGAGACGCCGCGGTTGCGAACTTGCGAAGCGAGACGCAACGACATGAGAAATATGAATGAACGGGTAATTATACGTCAGTGCTGCAGTAACGTGAACATAGACGCCGCGAATTTGGGAACGAAAGAATTTCTCGATTCTCCGTTACTTCATTCATCTTATTTCGCCAACTGGCCTTATGCTAGTAGTAAATTTCAGGTTCTCTTTCCTTGCACCAGAGGTGCCCCGCCAGAGACGGTTTGTTCACTTGAAGACTGAAGCGTTCCTTCGCACCAGGGGTGCCCCGCAAGACGGAGGAGCGAACTTTAAGGCGCCTGCAGACAGGTACTCTACTCTGTCCTGTAATCTTAAAACATTACGATCCTAACACGGATGGGCGATGCCCGCACTGTGGGGAGACCTGTGATATCTTCCACATGGCGTGGGCATGTACTCAAAATTCCCACCTCCCCCCTTCCCCTACCCCTTCCAGAGAGGCATGGGAGACTGCCCTCCTCAACTTCTCATCGCTCTGCAAAGGGTTCCCAAAGGGCTCTGGTGAAACGGGCGAGAGACGGGGCATTGTCATGCGGTGTCCCGGACTAGGGACGCCGAACATGTAGCGGGGCCACTCTGTGGCTCCCAAACTCTATTTAAGCAATTAAAAGTTGTCACCACCACCACCGTCAGAGACGGTCTTGTGATGAGTTGAGATGCAGGGGTAAGGCGAATACTTGAAGTTTATGTACAGGTATTTACATTGCATACAAGTTCAGGCACTAGAGACAAATTAAACAGCAAAGGACAAACAACAAAAAGGCGGCCGAAGATGCCTAGCATTTTACCTTAGCGCAGAACCTTTTATCTGGCGCCGGAGTCCGGTTTTAAAGCCCTAAAGGCCCGGCCCACATTGGGTGGCTTCCAATCATGTTACAATGTTCACATGATTGGTTTATGGAGAGCCTGGCCAGCCCTCCAACTACTGTATGGTAAATCACCCTCTCCGCCACAAAATAAAAATAAAAACAAACACAAATACACATTCGTCCCAGCACGTGCGCGAATCGGTACCGCGGGGCGGGGGGACACCTGTATTTCCCGGCGCATTCGTGAGCGGCCGCTTTCCGAGAAAGGAGACGTTTCGCTTTGAGCGCCCCCAGCCGCGTTCCGATGACCCCGCGTACACTACCGATCCCTTACACTAGTTGTCCCTTACGGAGAGACAAGAGTGCTTTTGCTATGAAGACATGCTTCCAGAGATTGCCACTCTTTAAAAGGCAGCGCTGGCGTACGAAGGACAAGGGCAATAACTGGAAACACGAAGACTAGTCGTAAAGTTATCATAATCTTTGGTGAGAGGTAGTGGCAGAGTGATCACGTGACTTTGTCTCGTGATGTGGATAATTTCTACCAGGTACCGGAATGAAACTTAGTAGAGTAGAACGCGAGCGCTCGTGTGTGTGTGTGTGTGTGCGTTTTCTCCTTCCGTCTTGCGTTAATCTGCGCAAAGTTTACCAGATGAAACCGAGAAGTTTCACAGAGAAAGGCCGAAACCGGTGCAGCGCTGACGTCACAGTATTCATTTCACTTCGGTGGCAACAGAGAACCTCGACGGCGTGGGATGATTGTGAATGTGCTCAGATTTAAACACGTGTATAACTAATTAGGCGGCCCACTATATACCATCCCTCACGCTGTGGATGCGCTTATAGCAATTACGCGAAGCGGATAACGTTCAACTTACTTATGCGCTGCATGCTTGGACGATTGCTAGTTTAACTAGACAGATGAACATGGCCGAGACAATGAGGCTCAGCATTGTTCGTAGTTGTCATTGTTTGAGGGACTCCATCCATCTGAAACCGAGCTGGCGGAGAAAACCCCGACGCAGGCCCGCGGACAGGATTGTGAGGCCGCGCTTCATGGCCGCGCTGACTGCAGCTAGCTTTTGCGGGTTCGATATACATGTAGGACGCCTGCCTATTTACAGAGGCTGCGTCTGTGCACGTGGTCAGGGTCAGAGCTAGCTTAGACCGCTGGAAAGAGGGAGGGAAGTTATTAAAAGAAGTATTAAACTACCTCTTAGGCCGGTCCGGACTGACTGGTGCTGCCAGTAAAGTTTACTTCGGGGCGAACGTTGCATCTGGAGAGGCTTCTTGTTAAAAAAAGCAACGGAAACTGGTCGAGAAAACCGAGAGGGGAATGTATGTACCGATACTGTGTGTGTGTGTGTGTGTGTGTGTGTGTGTGTGTGTGTGTGTGTGTGTGTGTGTGTGTGTGTGTGTGTGTGTGTGTGTGTGTGTGTGTGTGTGTGTGTGTGTGTGTGTGTGTGTGTGTGTGTGTGTGTGTGTGTGTGTGTGTGTGTTTCGGAGTATTTATGGAAATAAATAAAATCAGTTGTATTCCTGCGCCCTAACTGTACCGTCCCCTTCTGGGCAACGCGTTCCTTTTCATGCTGCTTTTTTTTTTTCATTACGGGCTGCGCAATTGACGACAAACTAATAGGCTATCGTAAATGCCAGTGCGTCAGGCCAATTTCGTTTCGGAACAGCTACTTTCCTTCAAGCCCAGCGGCGGATTTAAGGGAGAGGGGTGAGGGGTCACCACCCCTTCAGCGAGAAATTCTACACATCCAACTTTTTCGACTAAAAAAGTCAAAGAAGGGCCAGGTTTGAATGGAACCGGCCCCTGCCAAGCACACCTACAAGAATGACCAATAAATCCGCCCCTGTTCAAGCCGTATATGGCGTATTCCAATCGGTGTTTAGAAGCAGCTCTTTGAATCCGCGAAGGGCAAAGATATTCATCATGGACTAGTCACAACTCAGGATCTGAATCCAAATCACCCACTGAAATAATTTCTTCGGTTTCGCAGAGCAAGAAAACTTGCTCTAGATCGCCGATTGGAATGCGTCATTCAAATCTCCAAAATCTTGCCCTAGACCCGTGACTTGCTAGACAGCTCCTTTCTATAAAAGGGAAGCAGTTGTCATCAAAACTTCGCGCACTGATTCCATAGGCTTAGAGTGCATGAACATTGTCATCGCAACAAGCAAAGCCAGTTGCAGGCAGCTGATCAGAGGTGTCTCAAGCTCCGCGTTGCTACGGGCCACCAGGAAGCATTGCGACCACTTCCTCGGGCCCGTTTACTTCCGCACCAAAATCAAGTCGGCGTGAGGGAGGTAAACGTTTTATCTAGAGGGTGCGGTAAGCCTTCTCTAACTGCCGGTTTGAAGAAGCGCCTTACTCCGCTCCTCACATTTTTTCTTTATTTTTGAGCCAAAATCCGGTCCAAAAGCACTCGCCATAGCCAGTGGGTGTTGGTGTATGTATGGTTGTACATAGAACGGGCCACTGTTCCGAGTAAAGTCTACGTGGGATGGTGAGGTGATGGGACGTTTGTACGTGTTTCTTGACTGCCTAGTACCAGCTCTATAGTGTCGCACCTGTGAGCGAGGACCGGCTTGCCAGAGTCGATCTACGCGCACCGACATGAGATGTCCCGACGCACTGAATTCATTCATGACTGCCAGGCTCTGCCAGGTCTAGTCCTCTGAGGATTTCGCAGGTCGGTCTTATTTATCTATTCTCATTACGCACAACAAATATTCTTCTGTGTTCTTTTCATTGTCCTGCAATACTTCATCGGGCGTTTGACACGTCCGAAGAAACCTGCCTTGATTATTAATTCAACGGGTACACAGAGCCACATATTTGAGGCACTTGTAACTGCTGGTGCAAATGTGGGTTAAGCCGTTGTGCAGCACTGCGCGGGCACAGTGGGGAAGGAGAACGAGGGTTAAGAAAAGAGGGAAAGAGAGAGAGAGACTAAGTCGCAGAGCGAACAGAAACACCAGGAGCGACGGCCTCGACCCACACCACTGCAGCGGCACCGGTCGCTGCTTCTACGGACGTAGCGACGGTGGCGGCGAAGGCGAGAGCGCGCGGACGGAGCCATTTAGTGGCGCGTGCATAATGAGAAGGCCTCTAGCGCGCTCTCTCTCGCGCGCTCAAGTCCACGTGTGTGTGTGAACTGCGCCTCGTGGCACCCTCCTCGATCTCACCGACGCAACAGGGCGCCCTCTTAGCTGTCTCGCGCCTTCGGAGGTTCCGGCAGGCCCGTTCCACGCTTGCGTCGCGGTTGCTGCTGCTGCTGGTGTCGATGAGAAGGGAAGGAGAAAGTTACACACGGTCCTCCGACACAACGCTGCGAATGCTTGCGATTGGGGACAAACGCGGCGTGTACGGGGGCGAGGTCTCAATCCGCGAACCCTCGCAAGTGGCACGCTTAAAAATTTTTTTCCGGTAGCTCAGTTTAACGCCTGTGGGCCGTTAATCAAGGGTGTTATTGCGCAAAACCGTCGCGCCCCATAGAAGCGCCGCTCCGGCAATCTGCGTTGTTCACGCTTGCGCCTGCAGATGGGAAGTGCGTTTCGGAAAAAGATTTGCGCGCAACTGTCACGCGTTGCGCCTTCCGTTGTCGACATAAGCGTAAAAACGGGATGCGTGTGTGTTCTCTGGCCTCACGGGACTTTCCGTTTCGGCTGTGAAATAATGAAAGAGCGTAGAGATTCTTATGAATTTCAGCCATGCATAGTTTGACCGAGGGGCTCTATTGCCACGCCATTTGTATCGAAGACGTGAAGCAAAATATGTTTTGCGAATAATAATCATAAAAGTAATACACCCCAACTTTTAAGCATTTCTCGTGTGGTAAAAAGTACCACAGGTACACTACGCTGCCGCCATAAAGCCTGGGGAGTGTCCCTCACGCAGCTGTCGCTGTTGTTGGTCTTTCAGAGACCCACTCCCCACCAATGTAAAGTTTCACGTTGTCAGCGCAAGCCAAAAGCCCACCACAGTCTTTCGCCATGCTATACCTCTCACCGGCTCAGCCGGTGCTCAAGTTATCAGTTACCTGTCCGCTTCATCTCTGGCGGATCGCATCGCCAGCGAGCCGTGAAGTCTTTCGTAGAGCCAACAAAAGGACGATGAAACGCAAACAAGGAATAACTCTAATGGCTCCGCCATGGACTCCTGAATACATTGATCTCCAAGTCTAAATCCGTGCACCGGCTCTAAACAAGCCTCCATGTTCTGTGGTCGGGCCAGTCACGAGAAGAAGCTCATTGTAAATCGCCGCGTGCCAACCAGTTTCCTAAACGAGCGGGGCTCTCTCGAAATGCTGCGCAAATTTCCACGCATCGCGGCTTCGGCACATTGTGATTTCGGAATTGTGTACGCGTCTACGTCAACAATGACCGAAGAAGTGGCATATCTGTAACGAGCGTCCGGACTTATGTATGGGTACCTGGCGCAAGCCTTCGCATCCCTTCCGCTGCACGGAATTAACGAGAAGATGGAGTGGAACGAGCGGGCTGTGCGCGCGCGGCCGCCGCTTTCCCCGATGGCTATCGGCGAGAAACGGGCTCAATTTGCGCTCTCCGGCTGTGCTACTACTAGCGCGAGGCTGGGAAGGAGTGCGGAGGGGGAGTGTGTGTGTGTGTATGTGTGCGTGCAGGGTGAAGAGGAGAAGGACACTGAGGCAGCGGCGGAGAGGCAACGCAAGGAGCGAGCGAGCGCCTCGCCCGTTACGCCAACGACGGAGGGGCGGCGAACGCTTTGGCTCCCAACTGCCTCGTGATTGCTACCGCGGGCCCCGCCCGCGACGATGACGGGGGATAATGCCCATCAAATGCACACGCCAGCGCGTGTCGTCGGGGAAGTCCGAAATCTCCCGACGCTGCCGCTCCCTGCTATAGGGTGATGCATTGCCTATACCTGCCCGCGCGATATGCTGCGCTGCTCGTTCTCTAGGTCAGCAATGCAGAAGCTCTTCCTGCCTTCTACCGGCGTGCCTATGGCACAAAGCAGCAGTTGAGAACAGTTAAGGCCCTAACGGCGCGCACGGTTAGGGCACGCTGAGCAATGTGCAGAGAATGGGTAGAATCGACGAGGACTGAGCAGCAGAAACGGGATACGCTGTTACGCTTCGCTGGCGCTGCTGTTTTCGTGCTACCCGGCGCAGGCAATGTTCGACAGGGCGATATATCACCGGTGCGGCGATTGTCTAGCGAGCTGTGTTTGTGCGTTTCACGTGATCCCTAGGTAGGCGCTTGGTTTAATTTAGCTCGGCGATAAATTTCAGCTCCAGTGCTCTCCTTTGGCTGACGTCCCCGGTGTTGCCGCCGCAAAGCAAAGCCTGTAGCGGCTCTTTCGGAATTCGTGTCCGCACCTTCGATAGTCTGCTGGTTTGCTTTATCCAGGTTGCCTTATCCCTCTAGGTTGCCTTATTCCTACGTTTGATATTATTACTTTGACGGGGGGGGGGGGGGGGGGGGCATCAGGCAAACATCTTTACTCCAGGGCTCCCGAGGAGGGGGGGGGGGGGGGGGGGGGGCATCAGGCAAACATCTTTACTCCAGGGCTCCTGAGGGGGGGGGGGGGCATCAGGCAAACATCTTCTTTACTCCAGGGCTCCCGGATTCTCGGAATTTTGAAAAATAAAATTTCCAATTCCAATATATATGAATGCATATTGTACGATGGGAGCTGAACTGTTGGTTTTCCTTGTTCGTTAAACGCTTTTGAGCTCTCTTTTCGGCTTTTGCAGTATAAGTTGGGACCACTGATACTATATATAGGCATTACAGCTAACTCATCTACGTTCAGCATGCCCATTGGCACATAGTAAGCAGCAGACAGCAATGAGGCATAGGTCGCAATGGATGCATTGGGGTTGACTTCAATCATTAAATAAAAGAAACACGGAGACTTGCAAAGTCTCCATAAGCATGATACGATGAGCAAAACGCTATTAATTTCAAAACATGAGCTCCGTAGGAAGAAACAGATTTGCTTATTGTGGAGAGTTTCCTGCTTACAGAGTAAGGCTTCGAACAGAGAAAATCACCTGCAAGAATAATTGAATCCGAGTCAGTGGACTTAGCCCGCAACTTGTGCAAGTTCAGCTGAAAGGTAGCGGTTTCGCCAGGCCTGCCTGATGAGCTGCACAGAAGATCCCAATGCGACGTTCCATCAAACGGCGACCGGTGCACTTGCGCGATATTCTGCCGACCCATTCTTCACGACAGCCACACTGCGACCGGGAAAACGGAGTACAGGCATAAAGCGTATACATTGTGACTCCCAAAAACACGCCAAGGATCTGAACGGACCGGCAATGGATCACAACCGCGTGAGATTCCGAGCCCAGCGGTAAGGTACGGCCCACTATACGTCGAAGGTTGCCTTTCAGTCAACTGGTTTCCCCGTGATCGATGGACACGTTGTGTCCGTGACTCCATAGCGCGCCAACTCGCGTTGCGGACGAGATGTATGCCCCGCACGTGCCCGCTGAACGGTGGGGAACGCATTCACAAACATAGCGCGCAACCGCGGTCCCCCCTCCCCTTTGCCATCAACGCCAGCACGCGTTGTCGAAGCGCCGCAAGGCTTTGTTTTCGGTGACCGTATCGGGCCATGATCGATTCGAGCGCTTCGCCTCGGCCCTGCGTAACCCTTGTGCCGAAAACGTAGCGGCACGTGAGACAGTGTTGGCACGCGTTGTCGGGGAAGTGCTTACGTGCCATTTCGTTTAGGCTTCTCTCAATGTGCAGCTCCGCCTTTGAGGGTGATGTTGACAACTCTCTGACAACGCCTCTTTGTTTGGCAGAGGTTACGCAGTCTTGGTGCGACAAAATGGCGTCTCACCGAATAACAGCGGCGACGTAACCTGCCCCCCCCCCCCCCCCCCTTCTCCCCACCTCCTTCCCAATTATTAATCTGTTCAACCGCATTTTTTTTTTTTTGGTGCGAGCTTTGTAACTTTGTACGTTCGAGTCTGTACAGTATTCACAGAGGTTGTGCAGTCTCCGTGCAACAAAATGGTGTCTCGCCGAATAACAACGGCGATGTAAGCTGACTCCCTCCCCCCTCTCACATCAGTAATCTCTTGGACCATTCTTTTTTTTAATTTTGGCGCAAGTTCAGTAAGTTTGTACGCTCTAGTCTGCACAGTTACATATCTCTCTCTCGTCCCCTCCCCAACCATTCCCGCTACTCACACAGATAAACCACTGCCGTAAAACTGAGTGCCTAGATACGCCTCTGGCCTTTAGTTCCAACGGAGTATCCAAGGCAGCGAGGTCGAGACCTGGAGTTTGTAATATGGCGGCGAAAAACACACGTCAGAATGTGGTCGTCATAACGAGCTAAATGGAGTTTGGACGACTGAGAAAATATGCAACATTAAAGGTCACAGTGCGTCAGATAACGAACAACAACCTCACTTTGCTTCCAGGCCTTTCTATTGGAGCTTACGCATAGCCTGCGATTGATAACAGATAAGTTCATATGGCAAGGAAGAATGGCATGAGAGACGTAGGAGGCGCACTTGCACATAAGTACGCCGCTTTGAGACGCGCGTCCCACACCTCGTGGGTGTGGAATGTTTAATGCTGCAGAAAACATCAAAAACGGCAAAAGGTAAAATTATAACCTGTTGATACAAAAAGAAATTCCCTGAGGTAATGAGGGAGAAAACAACAGACGACGGCAAGGCGAACCTGATAGGCGCCGATAACGGAAGTACAGTGTCCTTTCCCGAAAAAAAAAAAAAAAAAAACCTTGCACAAAACTCGTGACAGCGAGCTGGAAATAACAAGCGGTGGAAATAACGGTCCTCCTAATTCCTATCGCCCCTTAGAATCGCGGTAGCTTAAGCACGAGATATAGCCACTCGCGGCACACGCCTTTTTTTTCTTCTCCTTTTTCGGGGTCCAGTCCACCCTGCGTTTGTGTGTACGTGTATCCTTTCCTGGCGTTATTAGCACCATCACAGGCTTGCTCTTGAAGCCCGCCGCTGCGGCGTGCTCTCTGTGGGGCGGGAAATAGGAAGTTTAATTGCCGCCTCGGCCGCTTAGCCGTGGGCTGTGCACGTTCCTCGTCAAAGAGACTGCGACTACGACGACGAAAAGAAGCAGGCTGCCTTGCACGCGCGTTTCGAACGGTTCTCCCCCTTCTCCTCGAGCGGAGAGCAGCCTCGCGGAGCGCGCGCGCGCGATCAAGTTGTCGGCGCAACGCGCGTGTATGTGTGCGTGCGTACGCACGGCGTCCCGTTGAGCGATCAGACGTCCTAGGAAGGGGGGTTCGCGTATATATACCGCCGACTTGACCGAGTGGCCGTAATCGGCGGCAATCATCTAAGAAAGTGACCCGATAAGATCGCGGATGCCGATAGCTCGTTAGTGGTGCCAAGGTGGCCGCCACCGCTTTCGGCAGTGCGTGGAAAAAGGGTGGGGAGGCTGGTTCCTTTCGCGTGCTGTATATAGTATGTATACTCGTATGTGGCGCGGTGATGGCGACGGCGGAGTCGACAGAACCGGCGCCTCCGGAGGACAGACCAGACCACACCGCCGCCTCAGCAGCTCGCTCCTTATCTGCCGCTTTTTCCGGTCGATTGCGGCTTTCCACGGCTGCGTGTTAGTGCGCGGCGCGCGGGAGACCTCGAGTACGGTTCGCTGCGGGCCGGAATCGTGTTCAACGACCTCGGGCGGCGAAACGAAAGTGAAAACGGATCCGTCAGTGCGCGGCTTGTCTTTGGAGTTGCCTAGCATTTAGGGCTTGTTTGCTTGCTTGCTTGCTTGTTTGTTTGTTTGTTGTGTCTGTGTGCTTGCTTGCGCATGTTCCGGCGCCTAATCTATCTCCCGTTCTTTGAGCACGTTTGGTGAAGGTTCGCCTCCTCGCCGTCGTCATTGGGTTGGCGGGCGCTGCATGCCGATTGACCGCTCGGATGCAAGGTCGTTCAAGGATACCCTCCTCCGCTCTATTTTGTCTCATTCAGGTTTCGTAGGCAAGTTGTTAGCAACGGCCGGCGTAATTTACATTGCACACGTGTCGAGCCAGCGCGAACGGTTTTGCACTGCGCCATGCAATGCATATGAGCGCACTATCGGCTTCAGTTGTGGCGTTCTTTAGATCAGTCTCTCGCCGCGAACTGTGCGCGAATGAATGCAAGGGATAATGTGTTGTTCACGGCAGGCTGTTACTGAATGCACACGAGACGTTTGCGCGGAGAGATTTCAACGTATCAGAAATCACGAGGCAACAGATTAAGATTCAGTTTGAAGTATCTAATCTTCTACTAGCTCGAGGCGATTACGTAGCTGTGACCGTCTCGTTAATGTGGTTAGGTGGAACCCCTTTGTTACGCCTTAATGAGATCATGTTTATATTACGTGAAGCTTTTTTTTGTGCTTGTTGCATTAGCAGTCGGGTTATCGAACACTGAATTCCGTAATAAGACGAATGCTGGTTAGGCAACACCAATAGCGAACACTGATATGCCCTTCGTCTCTTTATTCTCTTCCTACGTGCCCGAGTGAAGGTTGCGATCAGCCAATCTGATCTGTTTTTCCGCCCGGAGCTTTCGACTTCCCGATTGATATCAGTCTCACCTCGAACAACCCTCGCCATCAAGATGCCCGAACTAATCATTGGGCTCCAGAGGGCTTCAACCTTGCATCGGAAACGTCCTCGGCGTGTCGTGGCCGGAACCGGCAGTGCGAGAGCTTTTCGACGCTCTCGTTATCGGCGCTCCGAGATCGCGCGCGATCTCGCCCCGATTGCGATCTGTCCATGACGACAAGAAATGTAATGCAAGGCTGGGGGATGGAGATTCGCTACTAAAAACGCACGCTGCAAACGGCGAACGTGAGGTGAAACTAAACTTGGCGCATTTCATTTCCGTGTATTGCTGCCCCCTTCGAGAGCTATTCTTTTCTCGGTCGAGCATCTGCTTAGCAACGGTTGCCTTCACCTTTTATTCCTGCGGGGATAGCTGAAGGATATAACGTCAGAAGGACAACAGGGACCGCTTGCGCGGTAAAGGCAGGAAATGGGGTATATTTAAGTGCAATTAGGATGCTCTACAAGGTCGAACGGCTCAACTCAGTCAACTTCATGCGAGTAAGTAATATAGAGGGCCCTAGCGACGCTTCTTTTTGCATAAACTTTGTGCAAAAATACTACCTGCGCATAACCCTCACAGCGTGAATAACGTGTTCGTAACTGTATATAAGTTGATAAAGAGAACTCCAGATGGTGACAGCAGTAGTTGACTGTTTACTATTACGGTTGATGTGTGTACAGCGATGTCGGTCAGCATGGTCTCAGACATGTGCCTGATCTGAGCAATTGCCGGCAGAATCCGCAAGGCTAATCCTACATGTAGCTTGAAAAAACCTCAACCTCTCAGCAACCTTTAAAACAGCCTTTAAAACACCCCCAACACACACGCGTGCGCGCGCGCACGCAAACACACACACACACACACACACACACACACACACACACACACACACACACACACACACACACACACACACACACACACACACACACACACACACACACACACACACACACACACACACACACACACACACACACACACACACACACACACACACACACACACACACACACACACACACACACACACACACACACGCGCGCGCGCGCGCGCGCACGCACACAGCCTCAGCACCGCCCAGTATCCACTGGTGATTCAATGCGTACAAGTTTTCCCCTTGCCAGGTGTTCGGCTTCTTTAGGGTGAAATCCAAATGGGTTTTTGGGAAACCCATTGGGAAATGGGTTTTGGACCTCGTCTTGAGTACAAGAAAACACCTTGTTGCTTGGCGCTCTCTGGACACAGATGCCCTTGTTCCATAAAAATACATGGTCATCGTCATCAACGCACAGACAAGAGGATAAATTCCCTTTTCCCTACAAGGCCCACCATGAGCTTTTGCACCATCAATGCACCTGAACACACATCACCAAGAACCACCCTCCCCAGGGCTCCAGCATTCACGCGCGATTCTTAACTGCACGCTCCATGTGAGCGAGTGTGTATCCCACGTCAAGGTATATTTCTCGATTTCGATTTTTTTTCCACCGCGCAGCGGGAAACAAGAACTTTTTGAGATCACTGCAGCCACCCTCATTGGAGCAGTGCGAAAGCAAAACGTCTGCATACTATATCGACGTCCGTAGCTATTATGACGTCCATGTACTACATCGACGTCCACGGCTATTTTGTCGTCTAAGTGTATTTCTTTCGCGTTTAATTAATTCATTAATTACACCTCATCAACCAAATTTTTCGCACCCCAACATTTTATCACACACTATCTGTCGCAATGACACTTTCACACATTTATCTCCAGAGAACGACGTAATCGTGAGGGCAAAATTTGCGGACACGTTTTGCGGACGCTCTCTTTGCTGACGCGACAGAGCCATATAGTGCTTTAGCATTAATAAATAAAAAAAAGAATATATTGAAGAACTCTCGCCGTTACGAAAGAATCCGGGCAATGCGAAGACAGAAAGGCTGCGAAGTACATGAAAGACTGGCACGCACCCCGAGTTCCTTCTACGCGTTTTGCTACGTCCTCTTGCGCTCCACGGAGGCGCGCTCGCAGGGAGCAGCGGCAGCGGCGCAACGAACGGATTGCCGCTCGTTCTGCACGTTCCAAGTGTAGCAGACGGGCTCATTAGTGGCCTCCCGTGGGCAACGGGCAGCGGCGAGGAACCGACTCCCGAGTGTGCTGCCGCTTTCGCGATCGCCTGGAACCGGTCCGCGCAGGCGCCGCGAGCCCACACCCCGAAGCCGATTCCCCTCTTCGACTATGCTTGCTCGCATTCTTCCTCTTCCATGCTTCTCGAGATTGTTGTTCCTTCCTTTCGTTTTTACTTTCTTTCGAGGGTAAGTGTGAGTAAGTGTGGTCAGTGTTCGATCGTTGTTCGCGGTGCAGTGTGAAGCGTGCACGCTTAGAGTCTGTCGGAATTCCGAACGCACCGGCTGCTTCCTGGCTGTTGTGTGTAGAGTTTAAATGCTGGTGTTGTTGCTGTAAGGCTGGAAGGGTAGGTGAAGTGTGGGGCTCGAACTTTGTTTTCACGCCCATATCACGTTTCGCTTTGATGACAGAGGGCACGGACTAAATTGGGGCAATAAACGAAGTGATCTCTAAGTCAAATTTCTACAGGTCCATACCCAAACTTTCTGGACACAAACATTTTTGAGCGGGAAACCGTTTATGAACGCAGTTTTTTATATAATGTACGATTTCACTAATAAAAATAAATGTATCAACGATCACCTGACGGCAGCCTTGAATTTCTTTTTGTTTGCGTTTCTGCTATCGCCAAAAGTGTTCACCATTGGTTTTTTGCGCCAGTCTCAACTGTACGATGCGATCGATGGAAACACTTTAAAAGAAAGAATCCGCTACTTATCAGAAGAAGGGACCCTTACCTTTAATATTTCCAGAACAGCAGCTTACAATTTTGCAATTCTCGAAAATTTTTCAGCGAATGTTGTACATATGATTCCTCGGGGTGTCTGTGCTTGTCTTGTACTGGCAAGTAGAGAGGTTATAAGTGACAGAACTCTGCTTGTGGTTCTACGTGCGTATACGCTCAACACGTCTAGCAACTATGGCTTATCGTGTCAGTTTTGCTACTTTGATGCTGGACTGGTCTGATTAGGTTCACTGCTTTGGCATTTCTCACTGGGAAACAGTACATGGGTACACACTGGTGTCGTGCATTATCGCATTATTAAACGATTTTTAGGCATGGTACAGAAAAATATAAGTGCATTCCGAGCTTTTTCGTATGTCTACACACTTCAATAACCAGTCCCGTCCATGCCCGATAATTGTTTGGTTTATTGGGGTTTAACGTCCCAAAGCGACTGAGGCTATGAGAGACGCCGCAGTGAAGGTCTCCGGAAATTTCGACCACCTGGGGTTCTTTAACGTGCACTGACATCGCACAGCACACGGGCCTCTAGAATTTCGCCTTCAAGAAATTCAGCCGCCGCGGCCGGGATCGAACCCGCGTCTTTCGGGTCAGTAGCCGAGCGCCGTAACCACTGAGCCACCGCGGCAGGGCCGATAATTGTCTCCACTTCTGTCATGACCGAAAAACGTTCGTGATTGAAGGTTCGCGCAAAAGCGAAGTCATTGACCTACCTAGAAACATAAAAAAAAAACTGTCCGTGCAGACCATGGTCAGATCTAGCAAATTTGTCGCTAGTATTGAGAGAAATGAGGAGCTCATTTTGGTCGGGTTAGTAAATGCTTGTGCGCATTATCGAATGCTATAAGCACCTTAAAACTGTGCAATACAACGTTAACACACCTACATTCCTAGTAGAGAGAGGGTGTGGTAGATGGTCCTTGGCGATCACAAAATGAACAAGGGAGGGGAAAGCACTTTTTAACATACCTACCTACATTGCTAGTAGAGGAGAGGGTGTGGTAGATGGTCCTTGGCGATCACAAAATGAACAAGGGAGGGGAAAGCACTTTTTAACATACCTACATTCCTAGTAGAGAGAGGGTGTGGTACATGGTCCTTGGCGATCACAAAATGAACAAGGGAGGGGAAAGCACTTTTTAACATACCTGCATTCCTAGTAGAGAGAGGGTGTGGGAGATGGTCCTTGGCGATCACAAAATGAACAAGGGAGGGGAAAGCACTTTTTAACATACCTGCATTCCTAGTAGAGAGAGGGTGTGGTACATGGTCCTTGGCGATCACAAAATGAACAAGGGAGGGGAAAGCACTTTTTAACATACCTACATTCCTAGTAGAGAGAGGGTGTGGTACATGGTCCTTGGCGATCACAAAATGAACAAGGGAGGGGAAAGCACTTTTGAACATACCTACATTCCTAGTAGAGAGAGGGTGTGGTACATGGTCCTTGGCGATCACAAAATGAACAAGGGAGGGGAAAGCACTTTTTAACATACCTACATTCCTAGTAGAGAGAGCGTGTGGTAGATGGTCCTTGGCGATCACAAAATGAACAAGGGAGGGGAAATCACTTTTGAACATACCTACATTCCTAGTAGAGAGAGGGTGTGGTAGATGGTCCTTGGCGATCACAAAATGAACAAGGGAGGGGAAAGCACTTTTTAACATACCTACATTCCTAGTAGAGAGAGGGTGTGGTAGATGGTCCTTGGCGATCACAAAATGAACAAGGGAGGGGAAAGCGCTTTTTAACATACCTACCTACATTGCTAGTAGAGAGAGGGTGTGGTAGATGGTCCTTGGCGATCACAAAATGAACAAGGGAGGGGAAAGCACTTTTTAACATACCTACATTCCTAGTAGAGAGAGGGTGTGGTAGATGGTCCTTGGCGATCACAAAATGAACAAGGGAGGGGAAAGCACTTTTTAACATACCTGCATTCCTAGTAGAGAGAGGGTGTGGTAGATGGTCCTTGGCGATCACAAAATGAACAAAGGAGGGGAAAGCACTTTTTAACATACCTACATTCCTAGTAGAGAGAGGGTGTGGTAGATGGTCCTTGGCGATCACAAAATGAACAAGGGAGGGGAAAGCACTTTTTAACATACCTACATTCCTAGTAGAGAGAGGGTGTGGTAGATGGTCCTTGGCGATCACAAAATGAACAAGGGAGGGGAAAGCACTTTTTAACATACCTACATTCCTAGTAGAGAGAGGGTGTGGTAGATGGTCCTTGGTGATCACAAAATGAACAAGGGAGGGGAAAACACTTTTTAACATACCTACATTCCTAGTAGAGAGAGGGTGTGGTAGATGGTCCTTGGCGATCACAAAATGAACAAGGGAGGGGAAAGCACTTTTTAACATACCTACATTCCTAGTAGAGAGAGGGTGTGGTAGATGGTCCTTGGCGATCACAAAATGAACAAGGGAGGGGAAAGCACTTTTTAACATACCTACATTCCTAGTAGAGAGAGGGTGTGGTAGATGGTCCTTGGCGATCACAAAATGAACAAGGGAGGGGAAAGCACTTTTTAACATACCTACATTCCTAGTAGAGAGAGGGTGTGGTAGATGGTCCTTGGCGATCACAAAATGAACAAGGGAGGGGAAAGCACTTTTTAACATACCTACATTCCTAGTAGAGAAAGGGTGTGGTAGATGGTCCTTGGCGATCACAAAATGAACAAGGGAGGGGAAATCACTTTTTAACATACCTACATTCCTAGTAGAGAGAGGGTGTGGTAGATGGTCCTTGGCGATCACAAAATGAACAAGGGAGGGGAAAGCACTTTTTAACATACCTACATTCCTAGTAGAGAGAGGGTGTGGTAGATGGTCCTTGGCGATCACAAAATGAACAAGGGAGGGGAAAGCACTTTTTAACATACCTACATTCCTAGTAGAGAGAGGGTGTGGTAGATGGTCCTTGGCGATCACAAAATGAACAAGGGAGGGGAAAGCACTTTTTAACATACCTACATTCCTAGTAGAGAGAGGGTGTGGTAGATGGTCCTTGGCGATCACAAAATGAACAAGGGAGGGGAAAGCACTTTTCGGCTGTGTGGCACGTCAGAAACGTTCTAACGCTGTTAAAAATATATTTACTTTGAATTTACTTTCCAGTGTGCTGGTATATGCCACATTTCATGGCTGAATCTAGGATAAAATGATTGGCAACACTTACACGAGACCGGCTTATAACGAGGGCCAGCAAACCGGGCGTTGTTTTCGACACAGACTGCAACCAGTGCCCATCGAGCTCATTCATCATGTAGCGCTGTCAAGTCAGATCACGTTTGTAACGCAGTGTGCGCCGCATAACAAGGCTGCATTTGCAATCCGCAACGCGTGTACTGATTCGCCTACAAATGCGGAAGTCAGACAAATTGCGGAAGCCAGATAGAAGGGTGCATAATAGGAAGAGAGAGAGAAAAAAAATATCTCGTTCACTCTTCGGTTCCAATCAACTAGTTTGTTGCCGTCAGTATATATTTGTCGTCGTTAACACCGGTTAGCTAAATACACCCCTGCCCGAGGCCGAGGCACGGCGAAAGAGACAAGTCCGAACCGCCTTTCTTTATCAAACGTCCTTGTCTGCGTCGATTCTGGCTCTTCTGATTCCTCGCTAATACCGCCATCGACGAGCGCCAATTAGCCGAGCTAGCAATTCGAGCAATTTTGACGTTTTTGCCCGCGTTTCTCTCGGCCTCTCTCCGCGGTCTAGCCGCGAGTGTGGAGGAACTCGCTAATAGAGACAGAAACAGTTTCGCCTCGGCTCTTCGTAAGCTTGCCGTGCGAAGCAGAGGCGAGCAGCACGAAGAGAAACAGCCCCTTCCCTCCAGCGGGCCCAGTCCTGCAGGAGCAGCGCGTGCGTGCAGGAGGGATTCGGGGAGGAAAGCCACACCTCGGCCAGCCCGGCGGTTTCCCCGAGGCAGTGGGTCAGCCGCACCGGACGCGTCGCCAACGCGAGCGCCCTCTTTTTCCTCTCGCGCCCGGAGCGCTGCAGAGCGGTGGCTCTCTAGAGAAAGAGGGGGGCACCGCTCTGCGCTGCATCGCAGTGCAGTGCAGGAAAAGACGCTTTTCCAGGCCGGCCCGTCGTTACTGTCGTCCTCACTAGGACACCACGAACCAGCATTGCAGTGCCACTTGCGAAGCTTCTCATGCTTTTGCGTGAGCGCGTATCTCCATCGTCTTCGCTGTCGATACACCTGCGCTGCATCCGTTTTACACTGAAGCCCAAAGTAAGAAAGAGATGATGCGGGAGAAAGAGGGCGGGGTACGGTATGGTAAGCGCTGCGCTCGTCTCTTGCTGTGTCCTGGTAGTCATCATCATCAGCAGCATGTCTGCGCCCACTGCAGGGCAAATGCCGCTCCCATGTCTCTCCAATTAACCCTGTCCTGTGTCAGCTGCGGCCACCCTATCCCCGCAAATTTCTTAATCTCATCCGCCCACCCAACTTTCTGCCGCCCCCTGCTACGCTTGCCTGACAGTATGTGTTGGTGTTTTTGCCGTGACAGTGTGTGGTGTGTGTGTCCTGGCAGTATGTGTAGAGTGTGTGTCCTGGCAGCATGTGTTGCGCATGTGTTCCGGCAGTATGTGTTGTGGCGGTGGTGAGCAGTAAGAAACGAAACAGCCTTCCAGTGCTGTTTTGTGGCTTTCTGTGTCCCGTCTGTTGAATTCTCTGTTGTGTCCTGTCTGTTGTGCCATAGCCATTAATTGTATCGTAGAAGTAGTTTAACGCAAAGACCCGAAAGTTTCGTTGTCGAAAAGGCGTTTACCAGCTATAAGAAGCGAGGCTGACAGCGAGGTCCTCGCATCTTGACGATTTCTTTGTTTTTATCATAATAGCACGTAGTCATCCCCTTCATTGATTTTAGGAGTTGCAAATGAGCTTGAATTCAACGCGACGCTAAAAATCAAGGCGCGAATAAAGAGTTCGTTGCAATGGCATGAACTGACCTTGTGTGCGAAGCGTCCCGGTCATTTGCACTTTATATAATTTTATGCCGCTCCAATGACCTTTTTTTTTTTCTGGCATGAAAAACAAATGTTTCGAGACATTTTCAGGAGGAAAAAGAGGTGTGAGAGGAAAGGGGGTGGGGTGCTGTTAATATCCTCAACGACCTTTTCAAGTCGCAAATGCCGCACAAAAGGAAATGCTAGGCTCGAGTCGGACACCTCCTAAGCTGACAAAAGCCGTTGATTTCCGCATGCGGTATAAACGAGGCATAAATGAGGCGCATCGGCGTTGGCGAGTGCGCCCCAAAGGGCCTTGACTTATTCCGCACAGAAGCCGAAACTTAGCGGTGATACACTTTCATCTACGATGTATAAGGACTTCCTTTTTTTCTTATTAGTTCCCACGTGCGGCGGCGGCGGCGACGCCTGCGATAATGCTACCCGGTCGATTGAGCCAGGTTACGGAACCCACGCGCTACATACACGACTCATTTACAATGACAACGCTCTGCCGACGGCGGTCCTCTATCGTCGAGCTTATTCCACGGTTCCTTTTCCTGTTTTTGTTGTTTTTTTTTCGGGTCTGGTTTTTCATTCCTCCCTCTCTCTTTCTCTCTCGAAAGAAATCGCACGCCCGGAGGCCTATACTTTCTTTTCGTCTGCATCTAAACTCCACCTGCAGGTATGCATGGACAAAAGGTCGCAGCACAGCGCGCGAACAGCTCGCCGGCGAGCCCAGCCTAACTCCCTGCGCTCATGTACGCACTGAGGGCCGCACGGCGCGCAAGGTTTTATCTTTTTTTTTGTTTCCCAATTCCACTTCAGTGCTTCCCACGTGAGCGCCATGAGAAGTCGCCGGTCTTTCTTTACATTCGCTAATTTATTGCTCTTTTCTCTTCTTTCTTTATTTAGTTTTTTTTTTAACCGAGCCTCTCGGGCAGAGGCGGAGGAGGGCCTTGGAGGACAAACGGCTCCTTCCCCTTTCTTCGTAGCCACGGAGGCTGTGGAAAGACGGAGGAGGAAGGGACGTTTCGGCCGCATGCATGGCGCGCCGCTAGGCAGTCCGTTTTGTTTTCGAGCGGCGGCGACGCGGTGTCGAGGCTTTTCTTTTTGTTTTTCCCCCGGCATCCGGGCCCGAGGCGATGTTGCAGCCAGTGCGAATTTTCGACTACGCACCAACGGTCCGGCTGCGCGTATGTACACCACGTAAAAGTTGCTGCCGGCTTGGGAGAGCCAGCTCTTACCCTCCTCCTCCTCCTCCTCTACACTACGGGGTGTTGCAAAAAAGACACGAGAAAGAAAAGTGCAAACACGTGCGTATAAAAACAAAGAAGCAAAGCGCGAGCAGAACTCGGTTTCTTCGGGGACTACGAGAAGACGACGACGACTTGCGAGATACGAGCGAGTTTTTTTTGTGCGAGTGTGTGTACGGATTGCGTGCATTGTCGCTGCGAGCCGAGGTGAAGTGATTGCGCCAGGAACGCCAAGGAAACGGGCGACACGGTACGGTTTTTGTGCGCGTCGTCCAATGAGGGCGAGGTGGTGGCGTATGTGGATAGGCCGCGCTCAGAATTTCTCTCGCGAACGCGTCGCGCATTTCCTCACGCCGATCGTAAAGCGAATGGAAGCGATCGACGCTTCTGAACTCGCGCGAGGACTTACGACATACGAATTGGTAACGCCGCCGGGAAAAAGAGAAGGAGCCCCGAGGAGGAGTTGGATTGCGACTTGTGTAATTTAACGGAGTACGCAATGCCTGCAAGGCGGGCTTGATGTAGGAAAAGGGATGCTTTTCATTACGAAACTGCGGAAGATATAGTGCTCGGTCGGCCCTTATGTCCCTCCTCAAGGCATGTGGTGTAATGATTGCGGCGTCGCGTCGTCGATTCGCAAATTGCAACAGGTGCCCGTCATTAAAAGAGGGTAATTGGTAACACGAATGGGCCCAGATGCACTGTAATCTTAGAAGGAATTTCACGAAGTGAGATGTACAGCTTTCCAATTCACTCGCTTAATTCTGGCCTTCTCTTTCAACTCTATTCGGAATGCTTGCTTGTATTGTTAACGCTTGGATCACTTTTTTATTGATGTTTTTCTTCAGGACCTGGCTAAGAGAGTATGTTTACAGTACACTCTGAACAGAAAGGAATACAAAGGGAGTAAGCTGTGTTCCAGCGCACTTTCTCTTCTGAACCTGGCTGATGACGCGGACGACACTATCTAGTAATCGAAGCATTCCTAGGAGGAGCGATCGCGCGAACAACACATATTCGTACTAAACGAAATTATGTCAGAGCTATGCTCTCCGCACCAGATAATCAACTTTTTTTTTTTTTTCTGGCAGTTTGCGAGCAGCCTTGAACGCAGTCCTCACTAATTTCGCTTGCGTGTCGACGATGAAATCTCCATGCAACGCACAGTTTGGATTCGGATTTGCTTAGATCCGAAGTAGTTCATTCGGTGAGATGCTATCAGCAAAGTAATGGTCTCTATAAGAGCGAAACAAGTCTCGCGAATACGTTTCATGTAAAGAAGCTGGTCAGCAAGGTCTTCCAAAAGCTGTTGATGCATGGCGCTGAAGATAACATGCTAGAAGAGCCCAAAAAGCAATGATACATCCCACGGTTCTCTAGTAACTTTTCTTCGGACGCAGTTGTTACATGCCTCACATTTTATGTCCCCGTCCGGACGCTGGTGGGGGGAGAAGTGGTGGCTTGTTTTTCTTTTTCTTTTTTTTTTTGTCTTCTATCTCTAACCTTCGCGACTCCGAGTGCGTAGCTTGGGGCACAGGACGACCTTTGCTAACGGATTACTGGGTTTATTTGCTTTTATTTATTGCTTTATTTTCCTTTGTGACACGTTGGCCGCGCGGGGCGCCTTTTAGCTCACCAATCGGGCTTCACGGCGCGGCGCAGACGCCCTGGGGCAGTGCAGCACCGCCGTGAGCGGCACGGGCTGGTGTGTGTGACCTCCAAGAGCACTTAGCGTACCGAAGCGCTGATAGGTCCCAACCGCAGCAAGGACGCAGGAATAACGGAAACAAGGAAACAAATCAAAGAAAACGGAGTCGGCACGGGAGGGGGGGGGGGGGGGGGGTTGGAAAGCGAGACACGATAGAGTTATGAGCTTATCGCTAGCGTGAGGCGAGATCGAACCGAACGATAGGGCGGGCGCTAGAAAAGCGAAAGAAAAAAAACTTACGAACGAACACGTGTGTTTTCTCTTTCTTGCTTCTCCCCTCCTGTTTCCTTCGCCCTGTCTGGTTCTCACATGGAGTTGATCCACTTAGGCCCGAGGGCGACGGACGAGTTAGCATGAGACTGACTGCGCATGCTATTCTGGCATGTGTGTGCGTTCACATCTGTGACTGATTATTTATTATTTGTCGGCATTTCCTGTTTAGTAGCTGTCCACCTTCCCACCGGCCATACGTAGGCATCGATTCACAGCTCGATATACGGCATTCGTGATGACGACAAGTGCCCCCAAGTCACGATAGAAATTTGTTCGCTGTTATCGAAGTTTCTCAGACGCCAGTTCTCTTCTTTCCCTTTGCGCATAGCCTAAAGCGCGTCACTGTACAGCGCGCTCTCCCCATTTCGTTCTGTCTCAGGCTCACTGCTTCAAAATCGAAGACTTTCTTCTCTCAAAGCGGCTGCTCTCCGCCAAAGACGTCGGACCGAAGGACGGACATATTGGAGTGGTATTTTGTTGCGAAAGCAACACTGCGCGAGTAGCCCAGCCATTTCGCAAAGCTGACGGAAGGCTATACTGCGCATGCGCGAGGACCTGTGACGTCACACGGCGCACAGCTGGCGCGCCGCCGCCGTCGCTGCGCGGGTGACTCAGAGGTGCCGCCACCGCACTCGCCAGTTGCGCATGCGTAGCGGAGGATAGCTAGCATGCCGGGGCCGCCGCCGCTGCCGCGCGCTCTCCATCGCCTCTCTCTCTCCTCGTTGCTTTCGCAATCCTCCAGGTTTAACCGGAGCTAAACCACTGCCAATTTTCTATAGGATCTTTCCGCTCACCTCACGTGTTTGTCGAACCCATGAATCTCAGGCGTTATCTCTGAGTGCGCTAGCCCTTGCAAAGACATGTGAATGGTCGATGCAGTTCGTCAAGCTTATTATTGGGTGAGCGTCGAGTGAGTATGGAGCTTGAATGTCGTCTTACCAAAATGGATTTTATGAATTTCCCCACTGCACGAACAGTTTATTAATTACCGGCAGTAAGTAACTAAATGAGACTGTTTCATTAACTAAATGCGCTGAGGTTGGTTCAGTACACGCCGTTTACAATCTGGACTTCGGTTCTGTGGCTGAGATACGAAGTGTACGAAGCCTGGATCAGGTTCCTTCTGCCAAGCCCCACAGCTGTAGGCTGGTAACCGAACGTGGAGCTCAATATCACAGCGGACACATCTGTATGGGACTGATCATATCAGATGGGCCTAACTACGATTTTTGGATGGATCTGTATTGCACCTCGCACGAAATGCGTACGTCACCGGACGACAGGTACCCGCGACTTCCGAATAGAACCGGCGATACCGAATCGGGTAGCTTATTGTTTCCTGTAATGCTAAGTTGAAAATCGACAGAAACATTCTGCCTTATTCCTTCATTCGTATAGTGAGTTGTGCACTATATATAAGTGTAAAAAAACATTGTTTAGACTTTTTCTTTTTTTTCTGGGGGGGTGGGGGGGGATATATATATGTATGCGAGTTTTATCGTGTGGAAAACTGGCACCCTTCACCCCGCATGCAGCGAGCTAGCTTTCCGCACCAAAAGCCTCACTCCCACACGACTGGGTTAAGGAAATTTGTATGCGCGTTAAGCCTAACTGTACGCAGTAACAGCACATGCTGAGGAACACACCGGCGATCTGATCTTACCGCGAAGTTCTATTACTTATCGCGGAGCTCTCAGTCGAGTCATTTCGAGCAATGCGTTGCTTTCTTGGTTTATCCCGAGTATTTACTACTGCCTTTCATTAACTGTTAAAATAAAGCTATAAAAATTGCACAGAACCTCTGAACACTTAGGCTGTGCAGGTACGAGAAGCGTAGAAACGGGCACTTCGCTTAAACCACTCCGTCTTGATGGCTCCACATTTGTGTGGGCAAAAGAAAAACCAATAGCAACTGCGAAGTCTGGGCACACTACCCACATTCCTGGGACTGCTTCGAAGCCTAAACACACGACAGCCAGCGGCAGTCCTTCGCTTTAAAAGAGATACCTCGTAAAGTCGCAAGCTTTCGGCGCTCTCACCTCTTCCCTGTACTTCGATGCCGACTTTCAAGCTTCCGCGAAGCTTTCGAAGATCTTCATCAGCGGCAGTCTGTAGGCAGGCTGCGGCGTGGACCAAAACTTGAAAAAAGAAAGCGAAGCTCCTGCACTCACGGGAACACACTTTGACCGGAATGAGAAACAGTGTTGCGTAACATTATTGTCGATGCTAGGCAGGAATCTCCGTGGACGACTGTGCAACCAGCTACTCGGCGATAGAACCATTTCACGCAGCCGTTTGCCAACGCGTTTATCTGCAGGATCGCAATCGAGTGTCTATCTGAGTGAACAGATCCATATCGGGTGCCTCTCAGACAAGACCAAGTCCGCAGTCCAGCAAAAGCCAGGCTGAAGTTGTTGGCAAATAGAACAGTAGCAGATTGCTCAAATCTCGCGAAGTGATGAAGGATTTCCTGCTTGCTCCGTCTGTATGTCCTTGCGTCTGCTTAACGGTTTTGGCTGTGGTTTGGGTAGATGCTAACTAGTAGCAGCGGATACTGAAACGGCGCGGGTTTTTTAAAGCGCAACTTATCTAGCCGCACACTTCCTTGTTGGTTAACCTCCGTGTTCGTTCGTATACACGCAGCTATACGAAAAAAAAAGTTCAATTAAACGTTGCGTATTTGATCGAGCACAGAAACCGAATACTAAAGTATGCTGCCTTAAAATACTACCCCCTTTGCCAAAAGTAACCGAGCTACAGGTTTTTGCTTCTCAACAGTACAAACTGACCAAAATGTGTCGGAACGTGAGGATAAGGACTCATCTTACTTTACACAGATCCATAGCTTAAGGGTTGCCGTAAATGCTTCGCTACACGGCTAAGAAACAAGCAACCTGTGCCCGGCTTAAAAAAAAAAAAAAAAAACGATTGCAAAGCTCTCAAAGGAACGTGCAGAAGTGCATAAAACATAAAGCATAAAATTCAGACAAAGCTTACGGGCAATTTGTGCCGTTCGTTATTGCCGCGTGCACCAAGAAGAAGCAGACATATGAGTAAGAGCTTGTCGAGTGTCCGCGGATGCACGGTGACGTCAGAACTAGGCTGTTGTCGCACCGGCGATCGCAAAGCGAAAATGACAAACTTAGCTTTTAATCGGTTATCGATATATCACGGAGATTACAAGAATTAGGAGCAATTACCGATTGAAGTTTTCAAAATATGCGACTTAATTCGATGTACGCGTGGGGAGGAACCAGTACATCGCCGCACATGTGCAGAAAAGAACTCCATAATACTTCAGCATCTGGCTAATACCTCGCGATGATCTGGCGCGGTTGAGCAGATCTTATTACTGCGATAACGTCCCGCAGTTTGCCCTGCCTGAAGTTTGCTAAAGCAGTAAGTACGAAAGCAGCTTTTACGCCGCTCCCGCGGTTGTGACTGGATTCCCGACCGTACCACATTCTTCACCGCAGCGGTGGCCTAGTGGTCTGAGCATCCGCCTTGCATGCGGGAGGTGTGGGGTTCGATCCCCAGTGTTGCCGGCCGGTGATACAATGGGTACAAGCGTCTGGTGCTCGGCTTCTTTATGGTGAAATGCTTGGGAAATTGGTCTTGGACCCCACCTTGAGTACAAATACCTTGTGCCATGGCGCTCTTCGGCCCCAAATGCTCTTGTGCCATAAAAATATATCATCATCATCATCAAGATTATCATCATTACCAGCACATTCTGCATTTTTAAGTATGTAGAGTCTTTGCCAAAAGTCGCCGGGCTGTATGGCTTGCTTCTCCCTCGTGTAGTCGGAACATTTAAGCAGTGTTCCCTGAAGATCAAAACGTCTCGAAAAGTGAGGGCAGGGGTCCTCTCACCCTACAGGGATCTCGAGCTTGAGGGGTGGCACAAGTGCTCCACAGTACGACTGAGAAGCGAACCATGCAGCCTGGTTACTTTTGGCAAGGACTGCACATTGTCCAGGACCAGAATGGGGAGTGGCGGAAGGGGAGGCGGGGATAGGAGAGGTGCCTTTCAGTGATAGCGACACACGCATTGATGAAGCGGTGGCTTCGTTAACTTCACTAGTATGCAACGGTGGCGTATTGTCCAGCTAATGGCCCGTGTTGGAGAAGTTGCAGCCCCAGCGCGTAACATGCTTGTCATCGTGAAAATAGACTAGAACCTCCTCCTTTCATCATGGCTGATTGATTCCGCATAAGTTGCTCCTTTAGTCGGTTTAAATTTACGATTGCTTTTGATGTATGCGTTTGGATGTATGCAACTCCTTCGTGCCACTATTCGACAATGTCGGGCGGCAGCCGCGATTAAAACAACCCAGACGAAGGGGGCTGCAGGAATACTGTATACTGTTGTAAGAGTTCGGTCAGTCATTTCTGTCTGTATCGTGATCCATCTGCACGCAGTATCTTCGGAGCAGCAGGAGGCTTGTGCCGTTACTGGTGCAGATTATAAGGGCAGAATATGACTGATCGCCGATATTCGGAGGAGCGCAGAGCAGTGTGCATCTGCATTGGAATGGGAATGAAATGATAGCGACGTACACTCGCATTGAAATATGTATGGAGCACGACAATAGCGAAAAAAATAGATATGTTCATCGCCGTCATTGTACAAAGCTTGGAATAGGTATGACAGCCTAATTGCGGTTGATCGAAATGCACTATGCATCATAGAATATCAAACAATCCGGCCTGAATATATATATATATATATATATATATATATATATATTATAAACTCGCGTTCCACAATTTGGTGACAGCGAGAATACAGTCTTTGCCAAAAGTAACCAGGCTGCATGGTTTGCTTCTCAGTTTCTCAGTCGTATATTGAAGCTTTATGGCAGTTCTCAAGCTCTAAATCTGTGTATGGTAAGGAGAACCCCTGTACTCACCTTCAAAGAACTTTTTGATCTTACGGGAAGCCGTGAGGGCTCTACTACACGAATGAGAAGCAAACCATACAACCTGGTTACTTTTGGCAAATACTGTACGTCTTGAGTTTCCCACTCACAGGAGGACGCAGGTCCCAGTTTAGTCCAGATGTAATCTACACAAACCAAGAGATAGCAAGCACAAGATTACCTAGAACGACTGTCGCGTGCAGGCCATCTACATTTGCATGGTCTATATAAACCCCGAGGCAAGATTCTCCAGTTCCCTGCCGGGTCAGCATCAGTCGATTCGCAGTCGGTTTGCAGTGTATATATACAGCTCGCGAGAGCGCGGTCTTGGGAGTCGCTTTTCTCTTTCCAGCAGCTCACTCTGCGCGCAGTCTCACACCACCTCTGCTACGGCAGCACCCGTGTTCGCGAACACACGATCGCTGCAGGGTGCGGTCTCGCCGCCGCGCCACGGTAAGATGGAAGACGCGGTCCCCGCGCCTGTCCCACCGTCTGCGGAGCCCAAGCGAGCGCACTTGTTCCAATTATCTCGGCCCAAAGCGCTTGGCGCGAGCCCGGTCCTCGTCTAAAACAGGCGCGGATAGCGGCGCGCAACTTTTCCTCGAGCTGGGCGTTTCGAACCACCACCGCCACCTGAGAGTCCAGTTTCCTTTGCTTCATGTCGCGCGCGGTGAACGTTTTCTCCCTCTCTTCGGGCTTCTGCAGATCTCAAGAGGAAGGCTTTTTCTTGGTTTATTTAATCTTGTAAGACGAGCACCTGTTACAGAGCAAGATCCTGCCACGCAAAGGAAACCGGTGACCAGCTAACTCAGCTCCATGCATGCCTAAAAGGGGAAGCGCGTGTTTTCCGAGCAATTTGGCGGCGTATAAGAAACTAGTTCGCTAAAAGGAAATTCCCTCCGCTTTGGTTTTGCGTTGACAGAAGTGGTTAGGAGGACGCGGTCGCTGATAGAGTATGTACCTAAAACGAAAGAGTACAAGTAAAGCGACCGAACAAGAGAACGATTACAATTCGTATCCAAATAAGCGCAACTAGACACGTCTGCGTACGAACGCCGGGCAGGCAGATTTCTCTTCGCTTCACAGTGCAATGAAGATTCGCCTCGGTCCAGTGTTCGTACACCCGGGGCTTCCTATACTGGACAAGAATGAACTTGGAAAACCGTGAAAGCAAAAGGGACTCTAAGGGCAGCTCCAATACTATTTTTGTTTAGTAAAAATTGATTCGCGGCTATCTCTGGTTATGTTAATTTTAGCCTGGCTGCTACAGCCGCATTTATTGCCGAGAAATCGCAGAGGGCTCAGTGATCGCCGTCAGGAAGAGTACACTAGTGTAAGCTATCCTCAGGGATCCGGTCTGAAATACAAAGAAGGAAGAAAACAGTCTTGACGCGCGACAGTTTGCTTGTGAAAACATCCGATGGTGACGACACCTGCATGTAATTTTTTGAACATTTTCTAGCTTATGAAAGCTCCGTTTTCACTGGAAGTAGTCTTGTCATTCGAACAAAGTATTCCATCGATACATGCCAATTCCAATCTGTCGCCAGTGTTTTTTTGTTTTTGTTTTTTCTGGGGGGGGGGGGGGGGGTATCTGTTACCTAAGGGTGTTTGTTGGCTGGCGGGTGCGAGGCTGAATAAAATAGCCCCAGTGCAGCACAGCTCTTCTTCCTCTGACCGTTCGTCCCTCATCCCGTCCTTAATTTTCGTTCAGCAGCATCAACGAAGCTGAGTGCTTCTCTACCTTTGTGCCTTCTTTCGCGAGACAATTGCTTTTATTGCGACAAATTTATACGCATAGTCAGCCAGAACACCATTAGGGCGAGGCTTTTGCTTTAGTACTCGTGTTTACAATAGGTATTCTGTACATACATGCAGAAGGATGATGAAGTTCGCAACCCTCGATCGATATATGTATTAGTATGTGCATTGATCGAAGAAACCTCTATAAGGTGTATATACTTAGGATCGGTAAGAGCCCAAGCTGATGATGGATCCTAACTATCTCCCTCGGCCTATTGGTGGGAAGCTGCCTCGCGCCTAACAGAGTCAACGTTAGATCGTTAAGCTTGGACTGGACCGAATATCAGTTAGAATTATGCGATGTTTGAGTTACGTGGGGCTTTCTTTTTTTAACATGCGATTATGGGGTAAAAGCGGGCAGCGTATATGCTGATAGGCTTTTTTTTTTTTCAGTCCATCTGGTAAATTCGTTGTTTAAAACAAACAAACCTCACTGCGGATATAAATATTTCGCTCGCCTCCGAAGCAGCGAAAAATTAGCGTATTTCCAATAATAACAGGCTTAAAAAAACGACGCCTATGAGAAATAGTCTCAAACCACAAAAACTGGCATAGAAAACGCATGCTGTTAAATCTAAACAAAAACAAAATTCTTCATGTCGATTTCTGTCGACAAACCTACAAGCTACACGTTCGCTTCATTTTTACAAGTTTACTTCTAGAGTCCTAATGAAGCAGTGGCTAAAATTATCTGATACTCGTGATGAACTCACAAGTAGCGGCGGTGCAGCCTCATCATCGCGCTATAAAAGATCATCATCGCGCTATAAAAGATGTCCCGTAGAATATTGTCGTATTCGAATGCTGCGTACCGCATGGTGCGTTCTTCTTTGTCTGATACACACGACTGCGCAGAGAGTGAATGTGCAGTCGTGAAAACGAAGTTCTCCATAAAGTGAACGCTATATTCGAAAGGCCCCCCACTCTAGACCTCGTGCTTATAAGCTGAAGCAGTTATACTTCTCAAACTCTACCGCTTTTTCATGCTTTCGTTTATCGTTTATTTACGGTATTAAAGCGAATTTAAACGCACCGTGTTTCCTGAATCTCGAACTGCACTTACAGGTGCACTGAAGAGGAATCTGAACTCGTCTTATTGCCGCGGGAACTCGATCTACACGTTCCTAGCATTCCGAGAAACTGCGACTTATTGCCCTGTGTGGCCGATTTCCCTAATTAAGTCGAATTAACGCCCGGCTCCCGCCTTTTTTTTTTAATTCTCCCTCGTACGGTGGGCGGAGTCGACCAACGCGGGGAGTGCCTTTCACCCAGTCCCGTGGCGGCTTGCCGCTCTGCCATCGGCGGAGTAATACGTAGTAGTCCGTAGAAGCAAATAGTCCGCGCGTATTTTTATTTCTGCGGGCTTATTGTGGGGTTATTATATCTGCAAATGAAACTATTTATTCGCGGAAACCTAAAACACAAAATGAAGCGAAAGCAAAGCCTCCACGGAGCTGGCTAAAAGGCACTCCCCGCGTTGGTCGACTCCGCCCACCGTACGAGGGAGAATTCAAAAAAAAAAAAAAGGCGGGAGCCGGGCGTTAATTCGATTTAATTAGGGAAATTGGCCACACAGGGCAATAAGCCGCAGTTTCTAAGAATGCTAGGAACGTGTAGATCTAGTTCCCGCGGCAAAAAGACAAGTTCAGAATCCTTTTCAGTGCACCTTTAAGAGCATGAAAATGCGAGACGTTGGTCGTGCCGGGATGTGGTCTCCCAGAGGAGTAGCATTAAAGACTGCCTGGTGCATTACAGACGCGACCGATGCGTTACGCTTTGATGACACCTCGTTGTTTACTAGAGATATGTTTTACCTACGCTAAGCGATGTCTTTTCTGTGTAGTAAAGAATGGCTCTTGAAGAATAAACTAAACAGCAGGAGAAAAAGGTGACGCAAAAACCAGTCAGAAAAAATAAACTTGCAGCACACCAGCTAATCTGGAGGAACGATATTGTCGCAACTTCATGACTGAAGTATACAGAGTTTCTGGATTGTAATTGCACCCTTTTGCAAAGTGTCGAACTTCCCATTACTCTAATGGACCAAATGTGTACTATCAGCGTCAACTGAAACGCGAACAAGCCAATTGAAACGCGAACAGCACAACTCGCAGATATTATACTGGGGAGGCAAAATACATGAGCAGTTGATTTTCCCATCGAAGCCGAAAAGACCGCTCTTCTGAAATGTTAATAGCCCACGCCTGTATTTCATCTCCAGCTTCTAATATGCTTGATTTTTTGTGCTCGCGTTTCAGGTGTTTTGTTCGCGTTTCATTTGACGCTGATAATACGTATTGTGACGTATTTACAGCGCGCGAAAATTAAGACACAGGTCAAATAAAGGAACACACACACTCAATTCAACCGCTGTACCTTCGCATTTACCCTGTGTGCGTCCTGAATATATGTAGCCAATTTACAGCAACCAACTAGCTTGCCTTTATTTCTTAACAAAGGTGCGTTAAAGATTATCATCTTGCATGTTACGGAAGCTAAGCCGACTTCTCAGGTACGTAACAGTTGGCGTAATCTGATAATCTGATGAGAATTTCTTAATGACACGCCGGTGGGCGTCGTTATCATCTCGCTGTGCTGTTGTACGGCATAACGTCAATGCGTACACACCTCCGCTAATCGTGCAGTGAACAAAATAGATTATCAAGAGTGATCATATCATGCGTAATAGGCTGTTTAATGTCACCAAAGGAACAGTTAAAAAGGTATGCGTGTAGTTATCGTATCGCCATCGCGGGAACACAGTTCGCTGAGACACGATTCATTGTGCTTATTATTGAGACAAACATTCACAGAATTTCATGCAGCAGGTACCACATAACACACCGCTCCATGGCACTGTTTCTAAGAGCAAACCGGTATGCAGAAAATACTTCACTTGAGTATCGTGTTCGACGTGTAACGGTTTGCAATTATAACATTTTTTTTGGGGAAAAACTCAAACTCGTTATCGAGTCATACAAGATAGCAAGTCTTCACATCGTTTTTCTCTGATGACCTGAGCCACTGCAAGCAAGAAAACGTTTTTTGGGGCTCAAGTTTTTTTTTTTGTTGTTGTTCATGTGTGACGCCTCTATTGTGTGTGCGGACTGCGGGAAATGTGCAGAGGTGCATGTGTTTATTTTGTTTTTCTGCCGAACAGGTGTAGTTAATGCGCTTGTGACACCATTCTGTTAAGCCGATTTTGTTCCTTTTGACTGCCCACGCATTCGGCATGGGGAGTGAACGGCCTCAGCTTTTACTTGTTAACGCGACGAGCCGCCTCGCGGGCCCATAAATCATATCGACAGCGTGTTATATCGGTGGTAGATTACCAGCGGCTAATCGATCACAAATATCATCTAGCCCTGCACGGGCGAGGCACGTTCAAACGCGTATGAAACCAGTCTTTTCTATTCCAGTTCGCGCCCATGTGGAGCCCGTTCTGGTTTCAACGGCGCGTGTATGTATTCCGTAATCGCTAGCTCCCAGGAGTGCTCCGTCCGTTGCAGTCGGTCGACAGAAATAACTGTCTTGTACAGATAGCGCATTTGCCGGCTGACCGGTGCACGGCGAAACCGTTTTTCTATCTTTTAACTAACGGGTGCGCGGACGACTTGCTACCGGACGCCTGAAAGCAAGGAGGCTTCCAGTTAGTACTCTTGTTTTCTAACATGCCGACCATTTTCTGCTGCGTTTTTTGGTAGTAGGACGCAGAAACGCGAAGGAGTAGTGCGAGGCGAGAACTCACCCAACTGTCTTCGAAGAAGGGCTGGTCTGAAACGCGCTGAACTGCTGCGTGGACTTGCCGGTAGTGTCGGCCTATTCCAGTCAGTGAAGAGCAGTGTGGAGGAGCCTCTGGTCACTATAACGGAATCCAAATGCTCGATTGCACTTTCTCACAGGTTTCGGCTCCGCCTCAATAGGCTCTCGCGACACCACCGTGCGCTGTCAAGCGGCGTGAAAGGCAACGCTCCCACACCAGGACGGGATGGTCTTATGTCCCGCGAGGATATCTTGCAGGAGTCAACTCCGAGCTGCGGGCACAAGAACTGCCGTTGCAACCGAAATGGAAAGGGAGCAGCAGCCCACGGCGAGACGATGGATCCAGTACGGCACCGCGGCAGCTGAAAGCGACAGTGGACGTGGTGGTGGTCCGGCGTGGCACAGCGCCGGTCATCCGGTGTCGCCCGTGCGCGCGCGGAGAGCAGCGGTGCTTGCTCGGCGTGCGCGTAATCCACGTGCTCGGCGCGGTGTGGTGTGCGCGGCCGAGTGTTTCCCGCCGAGCGATCGGGTGAGGAGGGGGCTACTCAGGCTGCAGTCGTCGAGGAGCGGTGCAGCGGCGGCGTTGTCTGTAGTGGCTCCTGTGCGCCCAACGGCGGCGGCCTTGCCGAGGACGAACGCTGCGGCCGCCGAGGTACCAACCGGTCTGAACGGCGTACGTCGGCCGAGTGCTCCTCCCGCGGGCGTCGCGCGGCCATCTTGGGCTGGGTCACGTGGGGGTAGCCCTTCTTCTGGTCGCCGCCAGAAAGGAGGAGGAGGTTACTGCTGCGTCTCCAGGGAAGAGTGTCGCGCATCACGTTGTCTCCTGGAAGATCGGGAAGAAGAGGCCGTTTTGTCCTCCTCCTGTACCTGACTGCGCCGCTTGTGCCAGGGGATCTGCCCCTCCTCCCCCGACTCTTTCACCCCAGGGACGTGGACGCGGCGGCCGTTGTGGTATTAGGGGGCCCCCTGCCTTCAAGGAGCCCGGTGCAGGAGATGGGTGCTAGAGCAGAGGCCCATTGCGCTTGGCTCGCCTGCCCACACCCGGACGGGCAACGACGAGGATCCGGAGAAAACTGTCCTCGCGCTCTTTGTCATGCGCCTCTCGCTTCATTCTTGTCGCCCGCCAACTTGGCGCCAGTGATGGCGGGACTCCCCGCTTCGTGGTCTCCCTTTGTCTCTTTCTGGCTCCGTACTGCCCGCTGGCGCCGCCGCCGCTGCATGCGCAGGCCACTCCAAAGCACTGGCTTCAACCGCGGATGACTGTCAAGGAGTACTTTCCTCTTTTTTTTCTTCTTTCTACCATTCTTTCTTTTTTTGAGACTCCTAATTAGCGTGACGGCAAAAAAAGAAACCTTTTTTAAAGCAGAGTGGCATGCAAAAGCAGGCATCCGCTGTACATGGTGCGGAAGACCCCCTTCTTTTGTTGAGGGTCGCAGTCGCATCACTTTCGAGATACACAAGACTCCCCAGCAATGTCCCCTCAATGCATCTTTCTTCGTAAGAGGCAAAGGACTTGCTTTTCAAACAAAATATTGGCCCCATGAGCTGTAAAATACCGCTTTCTCCGCTCTTTCCATAAAAGTGCCGGTAGCTGCCCCGTCCGTCCACTGTTGGGGCGTAAACGGAAACGATTACCTCGCCGCTTGTACGGCCACATCCACCCCCGTTCTTTCCCTGCTTCTGTCCCAGGTAGTCCGCGAACCAGTCTGCGGCTGCTTTCTCACGCAACCACCTCCGCACCCGTCCCGCACAGTTTTTTTTTTCTTTCGGGAACACTGTAGGAGTAAATCGTCCCGTGCTGGTCTCGTACACTCATCCAGTGGACAGGGGAACGAATCGATGTCATCCTGGCTTTAGCCGGAGGCCAAAGTTCAACCACCGAGGACAAAAGCATGAATCCTTTGCGAAGTCTACCGCCTATCTCTTACAAGACCTGTTTACATGAATACGAGAGCAGCGCATCGCATCGACTTTTTAACGCATGACATTCATGTAGTTCAGGAGTGCAAACTGCTGGGCTAGTTGGTTCATATTGCATAGAAAGGGAACCAGCGAAAACAGACGCAAGTCAAGAACAAAGAAGGCACACACCACAACGCTGGTGGCGTTGCCTTCGTGGTGGTGTGTGCCTTCTTTGTTCTTGTCTTGCGTCTGTTTTCGCTGGTTCCCTTTCTACACATTCATGTAAACGGTGATAATGCGCTAGGAAAGTGCGTCGCATCAATGCGCCAGACGAGGGGTGGATCGAGAATGACAAGTCGACTGCAGCGCTGAATGGAAACAGGTTTGGATGTGTGCCTCTTCCTCCCTGTCGTTGCTATACAATACCCCCAGCCGGATAACAAAGCAGACTTCGCTCAAGATGGGGCTGACTGGACCCGTCTACCGCGTGCAATGGGTGCAGGGTCACTGTCCTGCCAGACTTGATGCGGCTCGTGCAAGCAGTAGCGCATCGGCTCCGCGAGATGCACTAGGAATTGCGATGCGCTACTGTCGCATTCATGCAAACGCGGCTTGTACTCGCAGGGGCGGGTTTATACGTCATTCTTGGAGGGGGTAGTCGGATGAGTAGGAGGAGGTGGTTGCCTCCGAACAATTATTTCTTGGGATTTTTTATTTCGTAGAAAATAGGCGTTGCATCATAGTTTTCACATGTGAAATTTCTCACTATCTCGCCCCTCTTCTCCTAAAAACCACCCCTGCATAATACAGTTTATTTTTATCTTTCTACCTTTTCGGCTGTGAGGACCACTACCAGTACGCAGGGGAAAAGGCTGTTGAACATTGTTTTATAATCCGTGTCGTATTAAGGTTTATGGCGGAAACGTGTGTAACAGTAGCCGACGATTATGCTTGGTTCGCCAGCAAAAAAAACAAAAGACGTTCCTCGAACATGACTAGAATGAAAGGGCGAATGGGTCGAAAAGCATGCCATTCCTTTTTGCTTCTCGATCAGCACGTCTTCGTGAAAGAAGCCGTTCCGCGCGTACAGGTAGAAACACGAGCACAGGGAGGCCAACCCCAGCCTAATTATCGCGTCACGCATTCATTACTGCAGCGGCAGAATTCCCTTCTTCCGAGCCGCTTTCGCGCAGGCCGCCAGGGCCCTTACGCTATGCACGCCTTCCGCGTATGGCAACAAATTAAGCATCGGGCTCATTATCGCCCTTCGCATTGGCGCTTCAAGAAACGCGCGCACGCTGCGGCAGCGGACGCTGCGGTCTTGAACTCTGCTACGCACTGCGGCCTTGGGGACGGTAACAAAAGCAAAGCGGAGCGATAAATCTTCGCCGTTACGCGTTTCCAGGGGGCTTCGCAAGTGGACGTGAGCAGCGTGACAGGCCTATCGCAACCGGAGCTGAGCGCTTACTGTGGGCATCTCCGTGCCATCTACGAAGTTTGCAGTGTCCCGGTATTCCTAAAGGCCGAGTCACACTGCGGAAACAGTCCGCCAACCCGTCCGACAAAACAGTGTTTTCGTCAGGTTGGCGATCCTGTCACACCGCGTCAACACGAACAGAGGGTAAACATGTCGCTGTCTCCCGCCAGCCTGTGTTGGCCACATGTGCGCCGCTTGTTCACAAACTCTCTGTCACACCGGAAAGACCACCTCAATCGCGTTGCCCGGCGCTTCTCTGCATTTGCTCGCGCGCTCTCCTCCGTGCGTGTGCACAACCGCGGAAACTGGAGACACCTTGCACTGTCGTAGCTACTGGCAGTTTTGCAGAATATTGGACGAACTATGATCGTGCGCGGCGGCTGAGGTGCAGCCCTGCTCGATTCTGACTCGGACGACCAGCCGCCACCGCAGAGAAACCGCGCTGGATGATCGACTGGCTGAGAAGGGCGCCTGAGAAAGGCGTTTTCGAAAACTTCATGCGAAAGAATTAAACACGGACTACATGCGTCTACTTTCTGTGCCCTGTGTCTACTTCTACACATTTTGTGTTTTGCGCTGCTGTTACACAATGCATTATCAACCCGGCCGGTCACTACAAATCACGCCACAATCTCGGCAGATTCATCGAGTTTGTTCCACGCTCTGAGAGTACTAAAAAAAGATATAATTGTACGCATCATTCTTGCAATCAAATGGGAACCCAGTAAAGTTATTCTGATTGCTATCTCAAAGAAAAAAAATGCAGCACTGCTTTCTTCTTCATCTCAAGTTCGAAAATAGCAGGACAGGAAACTGGTAACTCGTGCTCACCTGTGAAATACAGTCCCAACTAGCGATCTCTTGAAACACAGATTCCTTCAGATCACACCGTGATATTTTGGTCTGTTATATCCCATGGAAAACGCCTCTCTTCAACCATCCCGATCAAGTCACTTTCCTGGCGGCTGGAGAACGACGGCAGCATGTTTGCGGGAGCAACTCGCACACTCGTCTGCTGTCGCGGCTCCTGCTCTAGTGGTCCTATCTCGCGCACAACCCCGTCAAGAAACTGCTAGTGCTCGCGGCCGAGGTAGGCTCTACACACGGCACAAGACATTCCTTTTGGCTCCCTACAAAGCCGCATTCGTCACTGCTCACAAGAATGCGACGGGGAACGTAGGAAATGTGCTTCTCCACGGCGGTGGCATCCGCCAGCCGGTGGTGGACACGGCAGCCTCCCCGTCTGCATGCGCCCGCCTGCAAGACGCCGTACGCGGCAGATACCATTGCGACGAAAAAAAACCACGACCTTCTGAAAAAAATGCTCATGTTTGCACTTTGAAAACGACGTTTCCAAGCACGAAAGGCACAAAAGCGGTGAATCACCTCAAAGTGCTTGGTTTGGTTCGTGCGGTGTCGCCAGGAAATTCGCCCGGCCGGCGAACAGCGCCAACCGTGTCCACGAACGCTGTTTGTTTGTTGTTCCGGTTCCCGGAAGCTGTCATACCGAGGGAACATCCCAGCAACCTGTCTCGTTTCCCTGCCGTTCGTGCAGTGTGACAAGAAGTTGTGGGACGAGTTGGTTGGGCGACTTGTTGACGGCTCGTTTGCGAACATGTTTGGTTCATGTCGTTGTTGTGTTTCCGCAGTGTGACTCGGGCTTAAGCCCTTCGAGCGAAAATAAAACTACAACACTGATCCCCGTTCAAGCATTCAAAGAACCCCCAAGCAAGCATCGCTTTTTAATTAAAGGATGTATTCTGATTCACTCAGTAGTGATTTTTTTTTTTGCTCGTGGGTTGCTGTTCAAACCGTTCTGTATGAGCTGAAATTTTTTTTCGTGTATTATAGTATGCGTTCTTTTATTTTATATTGAATGACTTCATTTGAACTGATCTCGATTGATTTATACAGTTGTCAAATGTGAATCAGCACGGTTACTCTGTTCATACCTCATGCAATGCCCCACAACCGGGGCCTTTGAGGTAATAAATAAATAAATAAATAAACCACACCATAGCTGCTCGCTGCTCCAGCACATCAGCCTGGGTGCTACATAGGAAGTCACGTGACACTTTCGCCACCGAATGAAGTGTCCTAGAGGCCGTCCCCGTGTGCTCTTTGCATCCACGCGGTTTTCGAATGACACGCAAGATGACCAGAGTTGTGGAGCTATACCCAAGCTCGTGTTCGAAATTCTGAAGCTGATATGTTATTACTTACGGCCAGCTGCAAATCTTTTATTACAACGAAGCGCGTAACTGCAACAGAATGTTACGTATTAGAATTTAGTTAATCAGCTTAATTGTTAACATGATTCACCTCTTCTCTGACGTCCGTCACCCCTGCTGTTGTTATGCCGCAAGATCACAGTTTCGAATAACGGTTTGATAATACATTTCGGTTACTGGTGGTTATGAGCGGTTGCTTGCGTTGTTATTGTTGTCCTCATGAAAGCAATGGCGTCCGTACTCCGCAGGATTCATGTTGCTTCTTCTCCATTCGTCTCTTCGCTGGAATGCAAACTAGCAAACTCCCTCCACTGCCGTGCGGCACTTAGCGCGCTGGAGGCTAGCGAGCGTAATACCCTCATGACCCTGCCTATGCTTAAGCTTTCGGTCATGTACAAGATGACATGGTAAGTAGAGGTGAGATGAAAAGCGTGATTATTTAAAAAAATGACAGTGCCAATGTACTTGTACTTGGTGCAGGACCGGGGTCTACATGGAGTCAGTGGGAGAGGCCCTACAAATGACGTATACAGTCGGATATACAACCAAAGAACGAAGAGGAAAACGTCCCTCAAAAGAGGGCCTTCAGCCAAAGGCGTTGACCCATGGCCATGATTTCGTAGTTAATCCTCTTACACATCATCGCGTGGCATCACAGGAGGCTCGGAGTTGCTAGGGGATTATCTCCGGACATAGGAGTAGCCGCCAGGTCATGGGAGATCGACGGGAATGACTGGCGGGCCTTCTTTGAGCGGTATTTTGCGCTCCATTCTTGGGTTTTATACAAATGTAGCTGGGCTGGTGATCATGATAATGACACCCACACTGACACACACCATCTTAATGGCTTCTGGCGCGGCGCAAATTCCCTCAGTGCGCGTGTAATAATGCCTTTCCCATGCGTAAAATTACTTTTTTTTATTTGCTGATAACTGCTAAATAAATTATGAGAATAATGAGCTTAAATTGGAGCGAATTTGGCCGGCACTCTATCAGGCCATAAAAAAAAAAACGATGTGATTCAGATGAAAAATATATAGCACTTGTACCTAGTCAGTATGAACTTATCGGTTTGGAACCTGCATGGAGGCAAGGCTGGAAGCTAAATTGAAGCCAGCGCATCAGCTCAGCAGTAAGATAAGGAAAGAAAAATGATAGGGGTGGCGCTAAGAAAGAGAGGAAGAGAGCAGAGTGAATTACAGAGAAAACGTATGTTAACTACGTCTGAGAGCAAATGAAGAGAGTTTGGTTTGGTTTATGGGGTTTGTCCTCCCAATGCGACTCGAGCTGTCAGGGACGCCATAGTGGAGGGCTCCAGATATTTCGACCAACTTGGGTTCTTTAACATGCACTGACATCGCACAGTATGCACGGACCTCCAGCATTTAGCCTCCATCTAAATGAGACCGCCGTGGCTGATACCGAACCCGCGTCTTTAGGGTCAGCAGCCGAGCATCAAAACCGCAGAGCCACCGCGGCGGAAGTGCAAATGAAGAGGGGGCATTGGACTTGGGCGGTGAAAGTATTGCTCCGAAGTGATGACGGACAGTTCGTTAGGGTAACGGGATGTTTTTTTGACGGAAGACGAAAATAGCAAGTATGGAAGCGAGTTTGGCGGCGAGTTCGGCGGCTCTATGAGATAACGATATTCGGCGGATGGTGATGATGGTCATTGTGAAATTTCTTGACATAACTCCGCGTATAGAAGAGAACGCCTTCGCATTAGACGGCCGCCGCGGTGGCTCAGTGGTTATGGTGCTCGGCTGCTGACCCGAAAGACGCGGGTTCGATCCCGGCCGCGGCGGTTGAATTTCTTTGGAGGAGAAATTCTAGAGGCCCGTGTACTGTGCGATGTCAGTGCACGTTAAAGAACCCGGGGTGGTCGAAATTTCCGGAGCCCTCCACTACGGCGTCTCTCATAGCCTTAGTCGCTTTGGGACGTTAAACCCCATAAACCAAACCAAACCAAACCGCATTAGACGCCCTGGTCTGCTGCAAGAACAATGGCGGTGCACAATAACGTCCCTGGAAGGGTGCGCTGGCGAAGAACGACATTGAAGGCGTGTGCGACCCCACTCAAGCGCTGAAGAAAGCTGACGAAAAGAGAGTGCTCTGCTTGCTTTGAGTCTGTGCAGAATTTTATATATGTCCCTCTCCTGCGCGCCCGATTATTCTGACCACCCGGGGTCCTTTAATGAGGGTTTTTAACTCACGGCTAAAATTAATTTCGTTGAAAGACAGAGCACCTCTTCTCCTATCAGATATACTCTATTTACGTCTATAGTTGCTTCTCTTTGATACGACGGGCTAGCCTCTAAGGGCGGAGTAGATCTGTATTTATATGAAAAGAGGGGAGGGACAACACTGTGATGCGATATTTCGGCGCATATTAAGTAAACCGCAGGCGGTCTAAATTAAAACCTGCTAGTCCGTCCACAACGCCGACTTCCCTCAGGGCCGACCGCTGTTACTTTGCTGTTGGCAAAGCGCGCTAAGTTAGAGAAACCGTATCAGCCAGTGCACAGCGAGAGGCTAGACACAGCCAGCTTTCTATACGTGCGACTTCCCGCCGTTTGATTCGCATTTCTCGCATATTAAAACGAACAGGTCCTGTGCCCGCGCGCCCTCTCAGAAGCACCGCGGCCGCTCGGCCCTTGGTACCGCGGCGACAGTGGAGTACACACACACAGGACTGGCGCTAGGAGCCCGTGGGATATCGCCCTGCGGGCGAGCTCTGGTCGTCGCGCCTTTTCTCACGGTGCGCGGCGCTCCCAAGACAGGGCGAGCACGGCAGGAAACGGCTTAGCAGCTCCGCGGCCGCAACGCGAGCCCCTCGTCGGTGCTGCTAAGTGAACGGTGGCCCCTCTGCCTGCTCCCACTGTCCTCGCGAACCTCTTTCTTCTTCTTTCTTTATTTATTTTACCGCCTTTCTCTCTCAGAAACCCCGCTCAGTGACCAGCGGGTGCCGATTCGTATCCGGTCCTTCGTTTTTCTTGCTTTATCGGGCGAGGTATTAGTAGCCGTGTTTTGTTTTTACTCGGCCCTTGCACGGTGAAAGCGGCCCGCGTGCTGCCGTTTGCTGCTCGTTAATGGCTCCGAGGTGTATGCAGTACCGATTATCTTTCGCCCGATGCAGTGTTTCTCTATGCGGCGGGGATTCGACGAGGAATAGTGTGGATCTTTGCGTTTGGCTGTGGATTGGGCTGTTGCACGCATCTTGTATAGACGGCACAAGCTGCCTAAAAACAACTTACCAAACGCTTGTCTCATTGGCGCGTCCTTTTTATGCGTGTTGCGTACGCATTAAGAAGAAATTAAAACACTATCTCTAGCTGAATGGTAATGCTTGCGTCGAGCCTTGCGCCGGTGTCTGGAGTGCTCACATCGTGTTTTTATGATATATCTTTATATAATGCTTGTCTATTTCAGTCACCGTTTATTAGGACATATATGGCAACAACCGCTGAGCTTTGTTAGTCGAACAAGTCTACATATCTAACTACGAAGTGTCAGAGAGGTCAACTTGCCGCCTCTATTTAGATCTTTCCCGTGTTCATTCTGCATTGCTGTTTTCGCTTAAAGCTACTAGTTTACTCCGAAGACAAATTTGATTTTGTTGTTTTCAGCAAGTTTCAGTTGATACTAGAGTAAGGGCATCTTGGAACCCACTGGCGTTGTTTTTAATTTTAGTAATAAGTTTTTGTACCGAACGAAGAAGGGAAAGTAGTCAAGTATGCATGGTGCAGGCCTTATGAAGAGGCTTCCGAAACGTTAACAAATGCACGTGCACTTCATTAAAACAAATATCACTTACCTCCGCCGAGGCACGTGCGCCTGGTTGCCCGCTTTCTTTTCCTTTTGTATCTCCTTTTCTTTGCCTCAAACCCGGCTTACGTAACCTTTATCTCAACTTCCTTCCAGTGCAGTTGTGTACAAACCAAATGGTGACACATTTTCCCATTCTTTCTGTTGTTCATGTTCTGCGACCACGCATCCGCCGCGCGGGTTAACCTTATTCCCCGCTAAACAGCTCTGCCACCGCGACTTGCGTGCCACGCTATCTGGCTGTCCGCAGAATTTATCGATCCAGTTTGTTTTCAGCGCCATATAGAACGCTCGCAGGGGAACCAGTCCGTCTTTTGGGCTCTCCCTTCGGGCTCTCCAATGTGCTGCGTTCGAAGAACCACTGTGCGCAGGCCTCGTTACAACTGCGCTCTATACACTACTGCTGCTTCTGCTGTCGGGAGACTGGACCCGTTTCTGTCCGGACTTAGCGCGGCCTAGCACTGGATCGGGTACTGCGCTGGAGACGCGCGCGCGCACCTGCAGTATATTTCCGAGCGCGGCGCCGGTCGCAGTGGCGCGGGCGCCTGTCTTGGGAGGTGCAGCGCAGAGCGGCGCGCGTGTGTCTTCTTCGTCGTCGTGTATACGGTGCAGGTCGCGCAGGAAGCGGAAACGGATTTTTAACAGCCGAGCCCGCTCGGCCGGCGTCCCCGTTCGGGCTGTGCCACCACCGACGGGTGCCGTGCGCGGTCCGCATCCCAATTGAGCCCGCTCTGTGCCACCGATGCCTGTAGCACTTTATACTGCCGCCGCCATCGCTTGCTGTAGAAGGGCCCGCTTTTGGTCGGTCGCCGACGTCGTCTTTCCGCGAAAAAAAAAAACGGCTTGCCTCGAGTTCTGTGTGTATATGTATTATACACACACACGCGCACGTGCGCGAGCATGCTCTGCTCTGTTGAACCGGGGGGGGGGGGGGGGGGGGGTATTTGTTTTGCTGTAAACCGTTGTGGAAATGTTCAAAAGAGGGACAATGTTTCGGCTCTGACTTTTAGTCCGACCACTTTGAGGTAGGACTGTATACTCTGAGCATCCGCACTTCGTGAATTGTTGATGGATGATTTAGTCGATACAAAAGCTCATCACACGATGTTTCTGTCCCCGGGTACACATAATATAAAAAACAAATGATTGATGTTTACACGCGTGGCAGCCACGCCTATGCTATAAGTGCGACGTATACGCCGTGTAGCGGGAAATACCGTATATTTATTTCAGTCGCCTGGGTTTTTCTTAATGAACACCAAAGTCGTCCCAGTGCACTAAGCACATTCCTCCCGCTACCGCACTTGTGAGACCACAGCAGAGATCTTTCTTTCTTTCTTTCTTTCTTTCTTTCTTTCTTTCTTTCTTTCTTTCTTTCTTTCTTTCTTTCTTTCTTTCTTTCTTTCCTTCTTCCTCTTTTCCTCTTTCTTTCTTTCTTTCTTTCTTTCTTTCTTTCTTTCTTTCTTTCTTTCTTTCTTTCTTCCTTTCTTTCTTTCTTTCTTTCTTTCTTTCTTCCTTCCTTCCTTCCTTTCTTTCTTTCTGTCTTTCTTTCTTCCTTCCTTTCTTTCTTTCTTTCTTTCTTTCTTTCTTTCTTTCTTTCTTTCTTTCTTTCTTTCTTTCTTCTTTCTTTCTTTCTTTCTTTCTTTCTTCCTTTCTTTCTTTCTTTCTTCCTTCCTTTCTTTCCTTCTTTCTTTCTTCCTTTCTTTCTTTCTTTCTTTCTTTCTTTCCTTCTTTCTATCTTTTTCTCTTTCTTTCTTTCTTCCTTTCTTTCTTTCTTTCTTCCTTCCTTCCTTCCTTCCTTTCTTTCTTTCTTTCTTTCTTTCTCTCTTTCTTTCTTTCTTTCTTTCTTTCTTTCTTTCTTTAACCAGGTTGGTAAGCCAGCTTGAGCCGCCTTCGCACGTCTATAGCTGGCGCAGGCGCTGCAATGGGCGCCTGGCACGCTTCCCGGTGATGATGGACCGCGCAAACGTTGAAAGGGCGTGACAGAAAATAGCGCGATCGAGCGATGGCACTCTGCCATCGGTAAGGCGCGAACACCTTGCGGAGCGGATTGCGCGAATGGAAACTCGCTCGTGAGGGAGAGGAGGCGTGTCTTTCGGAACGCATCGCTGTACGTGCGAACGAAATGTCTATCTCTCTGCTCGACTATCACTCAGCTTTCGTGTTCGCGCTGATATTCTTGAGCGCGATAACATCTGCTTAAGTGCTTATGCTTGTTTAAGGGACAGAAAATCAACTACGCGCAGCCTCGGCAGGAGTTGAAGTCTGCAGGAAAATATTGTCGCACTTCTGAGCACCTTGATCCTAAGATCGTCGCAGTAATGCTATCTGTAGCGACCTTCATGCTTAGAATCGCGCGGTCTGAAAAGATCACTGCAACAAAAAAAGGTTGCGAGTATACTTAGCTCAAGTGTTGAGAGGCGAAAGCAGAGGACACTATGCCGTGACGACTTCCGGTGGATGTGACGTCACACCGTTCCCGTGGCTATATCGATACCCAAATTATACACCTTTCAGGGATCTTAAGCGGCAATTACTCATAATTACTCATTACTCATTTTTCCATCTATTTGACACAAATCCGACGTTTTTCCGACCATTCTGTGAAAATTTTCACTATGCCGTGACAACTTCTGTGGGATGTGACGTCACATCGTTTCCGTGGCTATATCGACGTCCACGTTTCGACGCAATTTCGACATTTTTGACTATAATTTATTGACTAATTAATCTACAGTGATCAAACTTAGCTTCTAGATGCGTTCTTTCCTCCTCTATCTGAAGCAGCCATTGGTTTACTTCTTTTTTAGTTCCCTTTTCCTTAGTTTAGTTTCCAAAATGGCTGTAACCGTGGTTTATCAGGAAAGTGTAGAGGGTGTGCACGGGAGTGGTGCCGCCGCCTTCGCTTTAGAGTTGATATATTGACTCTATCAATATATTGCAAACATACTGATAGAATGATCGAGTCAGGATATTGACTCTATAGCAACCACCTGGACAAGGATATAGTGAGAAAAGGCAAGACAAGGCCAAGACAGGTCATCTGAAGACAAACCGAACGAAGCGACTTTCGTAGAATTAAGGTTTCCATATATACATCCCCTTGTTCAAACTTGTCTCTGAAAACAATGTCGCCTCTCTCGTCTACCGATGGTCCGTCTTCTTCGTCACTATGCAACGGAGTGCGCAGAGACACCGGCTACTCTTTCTTTATCGTTATTACCGTAAGGAGACGACATGAGCTCAACATTGGCACCTCATTACCTTTTATTACGGCTGGAATTGTATACGAAGGTATCAAGGGGCATACACTCGTGCGTCGGTCGGCGCATTGTAGGGCGCGCAAACGGCTGCCAGCGCGGAGAAACCTGAGAGAGCTAAGTGCCCAGCCGCCGCCGCCGTTCGCTGCATGCATATCGTTACAAACATCGTGACTCGCCTACGGCCCTGCCGCAATTAGCCGAACGCGTTGTGTCTTCGGCAAAGGCAAGGAAAGGCACAACTAAATTTCTTCCGCTCGATGCATTTCTTCGTAAATTGGGTATTCGGCCCGAGGGTCACATCGCAGTGAACACAGTATAAAAGCCCTCTGTCATAAACGCATTCCCTTCCCCTTACTCCCGCCGGCCCCCTTCCTTATATCGGCTCTATTTTAGCACGCGCGCTAATCTTCTGGAAGCAATTTTCTTTCCAAAAGCGCCCACCAAATGAAACTCATTTGCTGCCGGTTTCTCTCTTCCTCACTCCGGCTGTGTCGTTGCTTAATTCCTTTTTATTCGCTCTTCATTCCTCGCCCCAACCATCGGCATTGCAGTGGGTGGATTGCATCTTCCACAGCTGGGTGGTTCCAACCAATCAGTCAATCAACCAATCGATCAATCGATCGATCAATCAATCAATCAATCAATCAATCAATCAATCAATCAATCAATCAATCAATCAATCAATCAATCAATCAGTCAGTTAGTCAGTCAGTCAGTCAGTCAGTCAATGAATGAATGAATGAATGAATGAATGAATGAATGAATGAATGAATGAATGATGCGTTTAATTCAATTCAGCGCGTTTGAAGTGGCTCCACTGTCTACGCTTCGAAGGAACTTAGTGTACATTTTAGGACAGAAACGACGCAATGCGTGCAAACAAAATTGGACAGGTTGAAATTGACTGGTCTCGTCTGTGTGCTTACTCGGGCCACATCCAAAATGAACGCGACCATCCGTTGCCGGCCGGGGTTATCACCAGGCAGACGTATAGCTGAGATGTAAAGAACCAAATGGATATCTTGCAGGGTTCCGTTCACTGTTTGTTACCTTCCGGGTGATTCCAGGCTCCCCTGGCATCGTTCCAGCAAAATATCGTCGCCTCTGCGCTGAACGCAACGAAGGCGAACTTCCCTGACTATCGCCAGTTTTTTCCCCGGTTTGCCCACTAAGTCGGTGGTCGTTCGTCGTGTTTCCGTCGCAAGCGTCGGTTGACATTTAATTATTGCGAAAGGGCTGTGAAAGTGCCCCCGCACAAGGTGCAACAGTTGGCTATTTCTGGGGAAACAAGCCAATGAATTCTGAGAAAACTCTTTTGCTTCTTTATTTTTCTTTGCCGCGGAGAGCGACGATACATATAATCTCCGCGCTTCGAGGAACCGGTGTTAGAGGATGCGTTCTCAATACTTTGCGGACGATGAACGCTTGCGCAATGAATAATTCAAATTTTATACCTATTAGGCAGGAATAAAGCTGAGGAACGACGGCAGGTGGGGACAACAGCCATCCAATCATGCTTGCAGAGCCGGTGCAAATTAGCTGTATAGTATACAACAGGAAGAAGAGAGCACATGCATACTTAGATATGACATTTACGAAGAAAGCGTTTAATCATCGCTAAATGGAAGCACGCGCCCTGCATGTAATAATGCATATTTTTGTTTTGTTTTTTTATATTTAACATGTTGGTGATATGGCCTGTTTTCTTTGGTTAAACCTGCCCACTGCTCAGTGGTAGAGTGGAAAGGGGGCGGACGCTTCGTCAGTCAACTTTTGTTTGCCTTTTTGTTCGCCTCCTCGGCAACCAGGTTTTGTTCAAATAAATTTGAATCTGAACATCGTGAATGCCCACTTCATAAAGGAAAGAATCAACTTATTTAAATTGTGAGATAGTGTGGAGACCTAATTTACAAACGAAACAAAAAATGCACATGAAAATGATCAAATGGCAAAAAAATAAATAAAGGTGTGTGCCATCAGCCAACAGCATCCACGAAGTACCTGCAAAATGCGCCATAAGATGGATGCGAAGAGAAGAAGTCAGCAGCACGTTGTCTGCTGCATTCCAAAATACCAATTTCGCTACAAAGGGTAAGTGTAACTCATTAAATCAGCGCGTGATTTCTTCACGTCCATATAGCAACTGACGCACAGATCCAGTCTCCAATCTTTAGGGTTCACTCTTCGATGAGCTGGAGCATATGAGATGAAAAAGAAAAACAACTACCAAAGCTTGGTTTACAGGTTTTGGACGGTCAGTAGGGAATTATTTGCCCTGCTCTGTACTTCGAAGACGGTGAAAAGAAGGTTTGCTCAAGGTTTTGAAAAGAAGTCACGTGTCGATGTCAATACTCGTCGCTGCAGAACGGAAAGTATATAAAAGCATGCTTGATCCCATGACGACTTCGATCTAGCCTCTGTCTGTACAAGCGCTGTAAAATTGCGCCAAACATTTCCAGTGTTCTAATGCACTGCAGTGCCATCGAATAGGATTCCGCAAACCGTGATTGAGCCAGTGAAAAGCGTTTTAGAAGAAAAACTTTCCATCGGTGTAACCTTTCCTCCACTTTACCGAATCTCTAAACCTCACTGATTGACTCACTGGTTTGGTCCACTTGCAGTCGACATGTATTCTGCCATAACGCACTCAATGCAGAAGGAAGATAGCTTGAGATTACCAGTGGGAAAAAATCTAACTTCAACTAAACTGCCCGATTTCGGCCTTGTTGAAGACGTATTTACTTGGTTTGCTCCCTTATTCTTTGTGGGGGTCGGACACGGAATGCACAGTTGAAGAATGTGTGGGGAAAAAGTTTCTCGGAGCATTCAGAGCATGAGCGTAATCTTTGACACGCAGTGTTGTCTCCCGCATGTGTACTCTGTTTTGGTGTTGCCGTCAGTTGTTAATCTGCAAAAGTAAAAACTATGAAAAGAACTCCAACGATAACGAGGGTTCTGCAGTCTTCTGACACACTATAAGAGGGTTCGTAAAGCGTGTGCAGTGCGTGGCGCCACAGTGTGCTGGAAATCATACGGCAGCAGCCTGTGACAAGACTCGATAACCAACACTGTGGGGTGACACACACTGCCATTACGATGATGATGGTGATTGTGACTATGATGGCAGTGTATTTCACCCCACAGTGTTGATTATCGTCTCTTACCACAGGTTGTGGCCGTGGAATTTCCAGCCCACTGCAGCGTCGTCACAAACAATCAGAGCGGCAATATGCGCTCCTTATATTGCGCATACTCATATACAATATTGAATATCCCAGGCGTTTAGCCTAAGAAGCTCTGAAATTTTTAAACATAAACATTTTGAGTTAGATTGAGTCAGAAGAGCGCTCTTTTTCAGCGTAGCATTGTCAGTGGTGTTATCGGTGCTGACAAAGTATTGCTGTGCGGTTCACAGCGCGCTTGTAAAACGCGTCATGGACGACATGATCTACATGAAATGCACCTGGCAGGGTTCTCACGTTTCGTGTATTTCGAATCGTTCGTACCGTACGCATGATGCATATATCTTATTATCACACTATTAACGAGACTCGCAATTTAAACGAGAATTAGCTCCAGTGCTCACGCCTTTTGATAGAGGCACAATAAGAGTGTTGAGATCAGCGAAATTTTTCAGATGGGGTAGGCGGCGGTATGCGCAGGACAGAGCGAATTGGAGGAGATCAATGGGCGCTACAGAGGCCTGCATGGCTGACAGCGGTGATCGCCGTTGCATACAATAAACACGGCCTATCTCGAGAGGCATCTCGGGTGGCGCGGCGCCGTGCGACCATTCCGCCTGCAACCAAACTTCGACCCGGAAACCGAGGCGCCTTATGCGACGCAAGTCGGATACGGGGAAACGGTTGCGCGTTGTGTGTGCGGTCGTCACCGGCTCGGCCGATAACGGAGCGGTCCGAGCTCCCTTGCTGCGAAACGGGACCAGGTCATGGGACGCGAGACGTGCTCTGGCCTCCGCCCCGGAGGAGGACGCTCATCGGCGCCTGTAGCTATAGCCTGCCCCCTCTCCCGTTCTCCTGGACGACACACGGGTGGAGCAGCAGTGGTCACGTGACATATCCGTCGGACGCAAGGGACCCACATAATCAGCTTTGACTGTTGGTACTCGAAAGTTCGGGAAGGAAATTCGTCGCGTAATTCAAGCACTCCTGGCAATTCAGGTACTTCATTCAGTGTACTCGCGTGTATTTTTTCCGATGTACGTCGCGTAGCCTGCACAATGAACAGCGCCTTGGCGAAAACGTCCAGAACTTGGCTACTCCTGCACATTGCAGAGAGGCTGGTATTGCACCCGGAGCGCTCTAAATCTCTCGGAAGCTATGAGAGGGAAACTTCCATTCCACTTGTCCCCAGCAATATGAAAATCGCCGTTAGGACATCACTACAAGGCTATTAGCAAAGCTGGTGACCTGTAGATTTCTGACCGAAACTGCGCAGACGCAATGTGATATTTCATTACGTTTTACTACTACGCGTGCTTCTTTGGATATACATGTTGTTCTTTTTTTTGGAGGTGGGTATAATTTGTGAGAGCAACTATGTTTTTCCACATCTGCAATCTGCAATACTTGTTACCTTTGTGCAATACGATCAGAACGTGGATGCTAACTTCTATATTTACGCATGTTTGTGTCACCTCGACATTCACCGGTGTAAGCTGACATGTCCAGGTGTACACTCACCGTCAAAGGTAAATAGAAGGCGACTTCGTCAAGAAAATATTATTTTTTAAATCTAAAGCATAATGGTCCATGTTTGTTGATTCACAATGCAATTCGCACAATCACAATTAGGCTGGACATGCGATTCAAGGATGCATAAATTGGGGGGAGGGGGGGGGGGGCAATGATTAAGCTTTTTTTCGTTAATATTGCCTTCCATTTACTTTTGACGGCACCTGTACATGAAATCATGTACAGCTGCCGTCATTCGGCATCTCCCTCGCTATATAGAGGAAGGCAGGTGTATTCGCCTTATTGGCAGTTCACTTCCCCAATTAGCTTGAACGGCTTCTTGGGTATGGACTTCAGCTGTCCATTTTACAATCAGCCTTGTTCTCGTCATGACTGCGACAGGTCACATTCATGTTATATTCGCGAGCAAAAAATTACGCGACGATTAGACATCTGATGCCACAATTTTGCGAAAGCACCTGAATTTATCAATGATTACTTCGATCCTTTTACTCTGAATGCTTTCCCTCTAAGCCGAGGCTTCACACACGCGACGTAATTTTTCTTGGGGGTGAACGCGGCCGGAGGTGGTTCCCAGATTTCCGTGTGGTTACAGCTGCACTGCTTTCTCAATAAAAATAACTTTCTGGCTGTTCAGTGCCCCGCTCATCACCGATGTGCATGAAGAAAGAAGCCCCGTGAGATCGGCCGCTTTCCTAACGTCGACCCGCTTTGTGTGTGGCCAAGATATAATTCGTTTAGACATGCATCTAATGCGCGGTTTGACACTCTCTTTGGGTAAGAAATTGCTACGATATGCAAAGATGATCCGGAACAAACGGCGGCATATAAAATATAGGTATAGGTTGAACTAGTGCTTTGCATACGTTAACCAGTATAACACGATACGGAAGTCGTATAACCACTCGTTATCTCCTGCTGGTTTCGAGGCAAAGAAATCATGCCTCGCTGGGGGGCCTGTCGCACACGCGCTGCTGCTCTTTGGGCTGTTTTCGGCGGGAGTGCGCAAGTGGGTCCGAAAGGAAATGAAGGCGGTTCAGCTTGAGTGTCGCCAGACCTTATGGGATTAATAGGAGGCACGTGCTTTATATGCGGGATTTTACGTGCCGTTGGTGTAGTATATACATATATACACCTCTGCGTATGAGCACGTTTTATCCGCATGTACCTGATGTATGTCACGCGCTGGCGTGTACACCTGAACTGCCTGAGAAACATATATACCGGCACTTTCGGTATCACCTGTATGCCAGTGAAGATGCTTCTGGCGCATGGTTTAACGTTACTGACATGTTTTGCAGCGTCAGGAATTAACTCGTAACATACAAAGTGACATTTCGTCGCTTTGGCATCTACCGCATTGCGGTTTGGCATACATAATGTAAATTGCGCTGCAATGCACTGTCCTGTACGAGCATAAGTTTGAAATGCCGCCATTGGGGGCAGATCTAAACTGTATTCCAGAAGCAGTGACACCTCTACCATCAAGAGCCATTCATGCGTGCGGAACAAACTAACTACTGCGATTTTCAAGGTCTATTTAAATAGGGCCGAAGTCGAACGTCTCTCAGCCTAATAAATGAGCACTGATAAATTTCACGCTATAGCGATGAGTTCTGAATTTAATGTGAATGCGCCTGTGTTTTCAAACATGCACCAGATTCACAATTATAAAGGGGTGGTTTTCTATTTCGCCTGCATCAAAAACTAGTCGCCATCACTGGGATCGAACCCTTGACCTTGGGTTCATCTGCCAAACACCAAAACAATCAGTCCCCAAGTTATATTTTCCTCCCGTTCTCAATATCTAATCAGCGCCTGCACATAACTGTTTACGCGTCCTCTGTTGGAAGGAATTTGGTGGATAAAAGCTCGACAACAGGAGCGAACGTTTATTTGTGTCTATATGCATTCACGACACGAAACTCGCCAAATGGAGGCATATGCTGCATTTAAGCAGACGCTTAAGCTGCGCAAAGCTGATGAACTCGGTTCACGAAGTTTCCTCACGTTCTCACTTCACCAACGGCCGTTCTTATACTAACACGACCAGTTTAAGACGCTTGTTTACGTCTTCGCGCTCGGTCCGCGAACCCTGCTTTTAACTAAGGGGTAGAGGGAACGGAGAGCAAAACGGGGAGACGCTGCTCGATTCGCGACTTGCGTACCCGCTCGTGAGGCATTAGGGGGGGGGGCAATGCAATCTAAAAAGAAACAAGAAAAAAAATGAAAATAAAAGAAAACAGTTCTCCGCTCTCACAGCCAGACCTCGTATCTCACCCGAGAACGGGCGCCTCGTGGGAATGCGCACGCAGACGCGGCTCTGTACGACGTCACAGGACGTGTGGTGCGGTGTCCTGTAGGGCGGGTGCCGGCACTAATGGGAAGCTATGGCGCACGATGGTGGCATTCGAAATCGGTAGCGGGCACGCCCGAGACGCGTTTCACTCAACGACTGCCGAGGAGTTTTCGAATGATAGATACCATCGGAAGTTGGCGGAGCTATCCCCCCTTTTTCAAGTGCACAGTTTAATTAACGCCGTGTTGAATAGCTTGGGAAGATACAAAGGGCACGAATCCGATGCCGGCCCTGTTTTCTCTCCGTTAGCAGTGGGGTTCTTAAACACAGTATATGGCTGCCGAATGGTCCGCTGCCAATCACAAGGGCATCAGTTCACTCACTTACTCAATCACTAAAATATTTACTCACAAATCACTCAAAGATATCTGGCATGCAATTGAGGCAGGTGTAACTGTCAATTTAGTTCAAGTGCTACCTGCAGCAGCTGATTCTGTTGAGCCCGCTAGCTTACTTGCTTAGCGGCATATTGTTAGGGTAATACTGCTGTCGCTGCAGCATCGCTAAAGAAGTAACGGCTCCTGAAAATTATGCTCTGGGGAGACTGCTATATGAGACACTCTATGCAGTTAATATGAGTTTTTAAATCACGCTGCGGATGCTGCATGGTTAGCGTCAGGCAGAACTAAACTCTTTTGAAGTGTATGCATTGCGCATCAGTCATTGATATTAGTATTCCAAAGTCGTTTCACTGCAAATCCCATGTGGAGGCTTTTAGCGATGCGCGCACGCAGAAATCAAAGTATGAAATCAGCTAGCGATAGCCGTAACTGCTGCTAATGCATCCAGCCTTTTTAATTTCTTTTTGATCAGCAGTATTTCAAACCATAACATTTCCAACTTCATTGTACATGGCCAAATAGAGAACCAGAACGAGTTGCAGGTTTTCGATTAGCCCCTTACAGTAGTGGTAGCCAAGTGCTGTACATCCACGAACTGTAGTTTGGCGTAGCGGACTCCTCCAAAAGTTGTCATGGAGACCGCCCGCTGACGTCAGCAGAGGCTTCCCTACCGGTGCAGTGACGTTGGTCGGAGAGCTTGTTTTTCACGGCGCGTCTATTGTTAACTGTGGAAACATCTTTCCAGAAAAGGGACAGTTTCGTCTCTTCATCCCCCTTGCTTGGAATTACGTATATACGTACACCTGCACAGACAAACTGCATGAGCTCTTATAGGTTCTCTTTACGTGCAGGTAATGTAGATAGCCACAAGATTTGCTGCCGTACAATGGCTGCTATTGCCGCCGCGGTGGCTCAGTGGTTATGGTGCTCGGCTGCTGACCCAAAAGACGCGGGTTCGATCCCGGCCGCGGCGGCAGAATTTCTTTGGAGGAGAAATTCTAGAGGCCGGTGTACTGTGTGATGTCAGTGCACGTTAAAGAACCCCAGGTGGTCGAAATTTCCAGAGCCCTCCACTACGGCGTCTCTCATAGCCTTAGTTGCATTGGGACGTTAAACCCCATAAACCAACCAACCAGTGGCTGCTATTGTACAGTACCGTTTACTATGGAAAGAAGTCGTGCCATCTGGCTTCAAACGCACATTCCGAGGATTATCGCTTGTTTCTGGGGAGACGTCATTGCTATCATTTTTAATGCTAATGCTTTGCTAGTCCCATTACGAGAAAAGCCGGTGGCGTGTGTGTGTGTGTGTGTGTGTGTGTGCGTGCGTGCGTGCGTGCGTGCGTGCGTGCGTGCGTGCGTGCGTGCGCGCGCGCGCGCGCGCGCGCGTGTGTGTGTGTGTGTGTGTGTGTGTGTGTGTGTGTGTGTGTGTGTGTGTGTGTGTGCGCGCGTGTGTGTATGTGTGTGCGTGCTTGGGGTGACGTCATCAAGCGGCTTGTGTGACGCACACAGCAAGTCGAGCATCGCCACTTCAGAAAATCCTATACATGTCGTTCGTCTATATACAACCGCCACTGGCCGACCTCGATACGGCACATGCCTATTCATGGGGTGCCATTTGTACCTAAATTATGATGTAACCGTTCGTCGTACAACGTATCGGGCGGTGTCATACGATTTCTCGTTGCGTATATAGCTTATATGTGCTAGTAAAGTTGGGCGCTAACTTGCGGCAGGGGTTCAAACCGACGACATATGAACCTTCAATTGTGCCTTCCCAGACTTTCGTATCAAACTTTTTGGTGCAACTATTCATCGTACAGCGTTCCGGGTGGCGTCATACGATTTCTCGCTGCACATATACCTTACATGTGTCACTCAAGTTGAAGGCTATCTTGCAAGAGGGATTCGAACCGACGACATATTCGTGTTCAATTGTATGCCTTCCTAGACTTTCGTACCAAAACTGTGACGCAACCGTTCGTCGTACACCGTCCCGGGTGGTGTCTACGCGCGCGCGCGTGTGTGTGGTGTCACACTTCGAAAAAAAGAAAAAGAAGGACTGATCGCCTGAAATAACCTCAGTTGCAAACCGCAGCCAAACGTCTGCCTGTTGCGTCCAAGACATGCTCTCGCATTCCCACACGTAAGCAGTGTCTCCGCCGTTTTCTTTCTTTTTTGTTCAGGACGTGAAATGTTTTCTCGCAGCACAAAGAAGAGGGGCGAGAAGGAGAAGCTAGGATAATTAAGAGGCGTCGGCTTCTCTTTTCCTCGTTTTAAACAAAACACGCTCTTTAAACTACTACCACAACGCGTAGTGGAAGAAACGTCAGTCCAGCTGAAAAGTAATCATCTGCGCGCACTTTGCACGCTTTAAGCAAAGAGAGAGAGAGACAGAAAAGAAAGAAAGAAAGAATAGAGGAACGGAAGGAGTAAAGAAAAGAGAGTTAATATGCAGGGTGTTCAAGAATATTGAATGCTACATAGCTGCGCAAGGTCTATTACTCTTTCATTGCACTTCACGTTTTACAATGTAACATACATTCTCGCTGCCTTGCACTGCTATTGCGACTACTCCGTATCCTGCCAATACACCTGTACCAATGCATAGATTCCTGTTGCCGCCGAAACAAGTCTCGCACGCAGGTAATTTTCCACGGAAGAAGCGCTGGCTGCAGGCAGCAGTGTATATTTCTCAAGCAGTGGCACTAAAAACAGCCAGGCTATTAAGATTCCAGTCCCGCTCGGCGTTAATCAGTCGCCACACTCGCGTTCGCGCAGCCAGACATGCGGGAAAAAGTGGGGAGACAAAAAGAAGAACGGAGTAAACACGGAATGATAATGGTAAAAGCAATTGCTGGCTCCGCAGCAAACGACCTGCTGTGCCTCTTTTATATTTTGTCCGTAGTGGGGTAAATTCCTTTACGCTATCTTTGGAACCACACTGCGGCTGTCTCGCCCAGTTGGTGTGCGTCAGCGCCATGTCCTCTTTATGGGTGCATAGCAGAGTTGTTTCTCCGTAGGATAAAGTTAGCTTTTTTTTTTTTTGTCTATATGCATCTCCGCATGCTGTCGGAGACATGATTTACTTCGTATCACCGGTGGTAAAGGTGAATCAAAATTTTCTGCGATATTTCTTGTTTCGAGCGTAGCGTCCATTGCTGTAACTGGTTTTGGGCGATGGTGCATAACAAGTGCAGAGGGTGTACACGGTTGGGCTGAAATTTCACTCCAGTTCGACCGGTTGGAGATAGAGAGCGCAGCGCGCACGCACCTGCTGCGAGACGGCTATAGCGGGTATTAAGTTTGGTCACTGAGCCCGAGGTATAATGGGTATCTACCAGGTGTTTCGTGATTGCACGGCACTAATTTTTAAAATATAGCTTTTGAGGTAAGAGAAGCTTCTTGCGGCAAAGTAATGAGTATGTCGGCGGCTGTCGAAAACTGGCGATTCATGTTGACTAGTACAGTGATTGGCTAAATTCTAATAGCTAATTTTTCACCTGTTACCCTTAGGCGTCTGACTACAATTAGAGAATTGTAGCCGGCCATTAGTATAATAGCCGTATCAGTTTTCGGAAACTCGATTTGGGCCATTTCGGAATTTGGGCCATATCGGAATTTGGGCCATTTCGGAATTTGGGCCATATCGGAATTTGGGCCATTTCGGAATTTGGACCATTTCGGGATTTGGGCCATATCGGAATTTGGGCCATATCGGAATTTGGGCCATTTCGGAATTTGGGCCATTTCGGAATTGGGGCCATTTCGGAATGCGGGCCATTTCAGAATTTGGGCCATTTCACACGCCGTTCGAAAACAGCGCGCGCTTGTGGGCGACGTCCGTCAAACCGCGACATTCCGTAGCGATGTGCCACGTGCCAATCGGTGCTCCGCCCGCGCTGCGGTGCTCCAGCGCGGGCTGGGCACAGAATGTCCCGTTGTACGCGCGTCACGGAATGTCTCGCCATTTGGCTGAAGTCGTTCTGTGCCCTCCTGCAAGAGCGCTGTTTTCGAATGACGCGAAAAATGACTCAAATTAGTTGAGCCACATCGGCAAGGATAATACCGTTTTCAAAATTGTATCAACTTATGTGGCTATTAACTGATATGGCTATTACTTAAGGCCATCTCCGTGCTTAAGGCCGGCGACAAATCTCAAATTTCAGTCAGGTACCTATTGGTAATAGTTAAAAGTTAACTGTTAGAATTTAGTCATTCACTTTACTAGATTACATATTCGCCTGCGTTTTTTGACGTCCTCTACCAGTGATATTACTATGCCGCAAAAATCTTTTTACCTAAAATACCCTAATAAAAAAAAGCACTGGCGGGCTTCCCTGAAACTACTGGTATTGTTCGGTCTATGGCGAGTTGGTTGAGTTTTTTCGGCGGCCAAAGTTTATAAGCACTCGGGAACTAAAATTCCGCAGCGTGTAAAGGAACTACAGTTTATACACGCAAAACCATGTTATTATTGTGTTGTTATTGTTATATAACAAGAAGAAGTACAGAATAAAAAAGAACAGAAAACCGGACGAACGCAGCCACACACTGTGTAGTCCGTATACGTTGTTCTATGCACCTTTTATACAGCCATTGCAGGAGCTGAGTTGTTCCCGCTACGCTCACTTGCGCGTTACGCTCACATATACAGGAGTTGAGAACGGCACAAAAAATCTGCCTCTTTCAACTATTTTTCTTTTTCCACGGCTTTGTATAGCTGAGAAATACTAATCGCTGAATTATTTTTTGTAACGTGAGCTGCATTGGCCACAGTCTCGCCGTTTCGCGTGCTCCCTCCGTCGACCATACTGCGCATGCGCGAAGAGCGAGTGACGTCGCTGCGCACAGCTGGCGCGCCTCGCCGCGCGCGCTCGCCTCTGCCGCTGCTGCCGCCGGCGCAGAGCCACGTGACGTCACTGCTCACGCTGCGTATATCCTGGCATAGCAGAGCTAAGCCACTGCCAACTTTTTTCATCATTCTGCTTTTTGCACTAAACGTCGAGCGCAGTCCACTATACGATTCTGCGGCGAGTACAATTTGGTAAAGAGAGAAAGAGCGCGATTAAGACATCTACCGATCTACACGCTGAAACCGCAAATTGACTTGCGTATACAGTCTCACGAGTACGTTCAAGAAACAAATGCCCCTCTCACCATCTTCTTCTTAGGCCGTAAACCATATGCGATAATTAATGCACGCTGCAGAAGAGTATGCACTTAAACAAAATTAAATTCCGTTCGTACGCGGGCGAAACTCTTCCGGCCAGCCGTTGCACATGAATATATGCGCAGAAACACACACACAAACAAACAAACAAACAAACAAACAAACCCACGCGCACGCTGTGTATGAAATGAACGACGCGTATACATTATTTCCTAAACGGTGCAACATATCCCGTTCTCTGTTTCTCTCAGCTAAAGGTTCGTGACAATACGAATTCGTTGTCTGCGCGGTAGTGGTAACCCTCTCCGTCATAGACGTGCGGCGCGCGCGGCCTGCTTCGTATGTGTGTACCCTCATCCATCGGCTCTCCTTTCGTTTGCAGCCGATTCCCATCCGCGCAGCATTATAAAGAAAACCAGTTTCTTCCGGGCGCCCCCGAGCAGCCGTTGTATGTGCACCACCTCACCCGCCGGTTCGTGACTACGGAAAGTTTCATTTGCATGCCGACATTCTTCGTCAGAAGCGTTTCAAGAATTTTTCGCCGGTACTCTAAATGACTCCGTGTGTTGCACAACATGGAGCCGCCGGGACCTCTTTTTACATAGTTTCACAAAGTTTATTAGTCGCCGACACTCTGACATGTTCTTGACGATACATTCTTCGGTACCGGTACTTTACGCTACTCCATCACACCGCTTACGATGCCGCTTTTGATACCCCAAGATACGATACTCTTTATGATGCTCCCTCCATACATTTTACTATGCACCACGATACGTGACGCTTACGGTACTCCTTATGATGCTTCCTGAGATACCCTCTATCACACATCATGGTACCGCTTACGATGTAGCTTACGATGTCCCCACGATACGAAGCGCTTGCGGTAACCTTATGACAGTCTCTACGATACCTTCTACTACAGTCGGATACAACTCAAGAACGAAGAGGCTTTTCCACGTCAAACTAACCCCTTCCAGCCAATGGCGTCGGCCGCTCCTCATGAGCCTCCTAGCGTGACAATGCAGGGAGTGGCAGATGAAATAGGATAGTCCCATCCCTCCGTGGTCGCGGGATAGTCCCCTCCTTGTAGTGTGGCGTTAGCAGGTTCATGTGAATCGGCCGACGCCATTGGCTTTAACGGGGTCCTTTGACGGCGAAAAGCCGCTTCGTTTTTCAGTGGTATCCGACTATACAGTACTACAATGTGCCGCTTACGATGCCGCTTACAATACCCCTTAAGATACTTCCTACACTCTAAACACGAATACGCCTATATGGGAGTAAATATATATATATATATATATATATATATATATATATATATATATATATATATATATATATATATATATATATATATATATATATATATATATATATATATATATATATATATATATAAAAGTCATTGAATTCCCACCCTGTATCGGCCCAAAATTTCCGAAGTTCATGCCGATACCTCAACGATAGTGCGTATACGTTCCTCTGGTCTTCGCTCCGTTGCGTATCTGGGAAGACAGGGCATGCCACACGATTCCACTTACGATACCCTTAAAGCACTCCTTGCAATACACCTTGCGATACCCCGCATTACTGCTTACGATACTCCTTCCAAAATTCAGATACCCCCCACGATAGTGCTACCTTCCTCTGTTCTTCGCTCCGTTGTCGATCTTGGAAGACAGGGTATGCTCACTATGTGTGGCAGCAGGGGACGCGTAAATAACCGGGCGGGCAGTCGGGCAGCCGAGCCTCCGGCGGTAAGATGAATCCGCGCCATTCGTGCACGAAGAGCAGCGCGTTCATCGGAAGTAATCGAGGGTGAGGAGGAGGAGGAGGGACAGCGGCGGGAGCGCCGAGCGATGATGGAGCGAGCTTTTGGCCGCTAATGCGGTGTCGTCCGGCGCGGCCCGCGCACGCCGCAGCCGGGTGCTGAATGATCGGCCGGTGGTATTTCGGGCACGACGCTCACCCGCGTTGCCGAAATGCAGCAGTGTGTATATATAACGAGCAGATTAAGGTACGGGAAGGAAAATTAGGACCAAACTGGGCCGGTTATGCTAGGCCTAAATAAAAGGTGCAACAAAAAAAGGAGAAAAAAGGTCAGCCTGCATGCGCGGCGCTGCCAGCGAAACAAGAAGAAAAGTTTATTATACCTTAGGGCCCTTAGGACTATGAGACGCTGTGTGAAGAATTTTTGTATCATAAGTGGATTCTGGCGCAAAGGCGTACAGGACAAAAGAAAAAACACCTCTCTGTGAGTGAGTGCTTCAATGTCTTTGTTATTTGCTTTTTCTGTGTTTGCTGCAAATAAGCTTATATTTTTTTGAGTGAGTGAGGGCCTAAATAGTGCTGTTAATTACTTTTGTTGTGGATCGTCCAAATAAGCTTATGCTTTGTTCTTCTGTCCTTGTTTGTTCATATCTATATATATGTATATATTGTACTATGTACTGTTCTGTTAATATTTACAACGTTTACGTTCGCTCATTAATATTACTTCTCCTGACGTTTGTACTTTGTTTTATATGTTGTGTACTGTTTGTGTTTGAGTTAAGCTGTGTTGACCTGCATATCGTCCGACGGAGTGGTTTCTATGAATTGGTGAAAAGGAGCATGGCCGGAGCCGCTATGCGGCACCAACCTCTCCTTTCTTGTTCATCTAAAAAAAAAAAAGCGGAAAACACAGGCGCCCTTGTTGTATTCTTTCTTTTGTGTTGTACGCCTTGGCGCCAGAATCCATTTATTATGGCTTATAGACTAGTTTTACCGATTCACCTCTAGAAGATAGCTTACGTGCATGCTTGGCGCAGTTAATGCAGGCGAGCCTGCTGCTAGCCGACTTACTTTTGCCAAGTGTGTTTTCAGCTAGAGGTTGTGATTTGTTTTAGGGCATCCCGAAATACGTTCAGTGAGTGAGACTAAACATATATAGCTTCAAACATGTTCAGAGTTAGGCCAAAGTTCAAGAGCTGCTATAAAGCATTGAATTAATTGGTATTGCGCTGTCTTGAAGAAAGTTTCCTGTTGTGCGGTAATAAGCCACTACTATTTAATTCTGTGCCGAACAGCACCCCAACGTTATGGAGTTCCGAAATGGCCCACTAGAAGTTCTCGCGCCTAGCGGATTAGCAGCGCCATAGATGTTACGCAAGCTGCACTACGGAGCCCAAAAGTTAAAGCCTGGTAGATGAGCACTTTGGGAAAGCAATATAGTTTTTATGTCCGCATGCGCGGCACTGCAATGGGAGGCCCCACGGGGTGTTTATGTTCAGTGTGGGACGTGCTGCGCATGGATTACCCATACGTAATCCATGCGCAACGCGTCACGGAGGGAAAACGTTGGTTTTCCCGCGCGCGTCATCTTGAGCGAACCCGGCTGGGTTGGTGAAACCGGGTGCTTTTAATCACGGACTTCGCAGGAGGGGTTTGAAAAGCATCCTGTGTGAACCACCTGGAATCTTGAGAAAGTCGTGTGCACAGGAAAGTCAATCGTTCTTTAGTTCTGTGATGTTAGAAATAAGCACCTTAAAACTGAAGTACGAGGAATCGGTTAGCGATGAAATAAATGGAAAACTCGACTTTTATCACGGAGTCTAAATGCATCTGGAGTACCGCAGTTGGCGTACCTTTTTAAATATCAGTGACCAAAGGTAAACCTCCCATTTAGAAATCACATATCCGGAAGTGTAGTGCTTTGGGGTTCGTATTGCAGTGTCTGTTTTTCATCGCAAGCACCCGCATTTTGCACTCTCCGTTCAACTCGACGCGCAATTCATGTTCTGTTCGGGACTGGTGCTGATGTCAGGACCACGCACCCCTTATTTCTAAGCTAATTGAGCCTTCTTGCTTGATTTCAAGTTCGCGGTTAGCGCTCGTCGTCAACGAAGACTGCATTTCAGAATGAACGACGAGTTTGCACCCTCTTCAAGATTTGAAAATAAATCCCGGAAAGGTTTGCGCACTTCAAGTTCGACCACCGACGCTGCTCAACATAACATCGCGCGCTTACTCCGAGGCCCCGACATTAGAGTATGCGGGCAAGTCGACAGTGTGGCAATCTTTATTTGACTCAGCCTGTCTTTACCGGCAACTTAACTTTATATAACTGCAGTCGCCGTTACTGAAACCAGCTTATTCAGCGTCGCTCTTGCTATTAACAGCGCGAGATCAACACGCGCGGGATCATCGCCCTCAGTTCGCTTCTTGTGCTGGTTGTTTACGTACATCGCGGATGCCAAGACTGTGAACTTTCCTCTTCGCGCGCCACCTCATTGCTCTTTTTTTTTTAATTGTTTTTCTGTTTCTCCAGTCCGGTGGCGTGGCGGCCCGCGAAGCGGAATCGTTGGGGCGACGACGGAACGCTTGGCGCGTGTGACGCCCCCAGTGTCCTTCCACGGCCGTCGTCCCCGAAGGCAGCGGTGGTCGACGTCGCCGGCTGGCCGCCGCCTCCCCGGACCGCAGAGTCGCCACCACCGCCGCCTCGTGCGCGGCCTTGGCCGGTACCGCCCGAAAAAGGCTTTTCGCACCGCGACCCGCCGAGCGCTTGCCTTATTGCTCACGCGGCTGGCCGCCATGCATGGTGGTCGCGAAAGGGAGGGTTGAAGAGGAAGGAGTAACAAAAAAAGAAGGAATAAAGCAGGTGGCGAAGCGGACGCTCCGGGAGTAAACAACGGGACCGCCGTGATTAGCTGGACCGGTGGTGTGAGCAATCCCACATTGGATGGTTTAGCGTTAGCGTTTACCGCTGAGGGGATATATATGTAGCATCTTTAAGCTGCTTTGAGCGAGGGAATTCATATTTTCTGTGATATGCGACGCCATATGCGCTACTAATTATGCGTAGGTAAATGCTCCACAAGAACAGCCCGAGTTGTTCTCATTTGAATTTTGAAACTGGCATGGTTCTCGATTTCATTCCTAATTGTAAGACAGCATAAAACCGTTCGTGCGATAATTTAGGGCCCGTTTTGGATTTCTTTTACAGCGAAAACGGATACCAGACTCGAGAGAACTAGAGGCGAAAATTTGCCTCGTCCATAACCCCCTCGCATCAATTCGGGCGCTGGCGAATTGATGCGAGGGGGGGGGGGGGGGGGGTTATTAGCCATTACTGACGTATGTATTGTGTAGATTTCTGACGTGTGTATTGTGTTCTTTGTTTTGTGTTGTGTGTGTTGTGCGCTGTAGTTGTGTTGCTAAGCGAATATTTTTCGCAGCAGAAAAAGACGAGGACGAGAAGGTAACAGGGTAGGGATGGGCACTTAAAGCACCCATTGAATGTCCGGTCGTGTAAATCAAGACTGTGTGAGGTGTCCATGAAGCTTCTGCGATGCAGGATCCTCCACCTAAATTCGTACTTATGCGGAGGCGGGTTCGCCATACGACAAAACCTTTGTAGCTCATGTGGAGAAGTTGAAACAATAGACAATTTTCTCCTCTCTTGCCGGCGGTTCGGATTTCAGAGAAAGCAGTATTTTGAGGTCTCTCTTTCGAGCTTAGGACTCCCTGTTTCTCTACCTTGTCAACTGTATACATTCTGCCGCATGTCCAAAAAGTGTACTTCAATATATTCAAATTTGTTTAATTTATTTAAATTTTCAACAATTAATATAATTTTTTTTCCAACTTCAGCCATTCCACTAATATATTTCCACTATATATTTCGCTTTTTTTCCCGCACAAATGCTTCCTTGGCATTCACCACCGCATCTTGGCAAATCCCACCGCGTGGGCATGGGCCGTGTTTACTGAGGTAAACAACAACAGGGTAGCATTACCCTGTTACCCTTTCGTCCTCGACTTTTTCTACCGCGCCATTCTTCGCGTAATTTGTGCTAAGGACTCGCCCAAACCTTTACGCTTCTAAGTTGTGTTGTGTTTCCGTGCGCATTATTTCTTCAGTTCGTGGTGTTTCCTCCCCTATGTGAAGAGGGATAGTCGGCGCCGCTAGGCACCGATCTCTCCTTCCATGTTCACGTAATAAATAAGCTTACAGTACTGCTCTGTAATAAAGTAGATAATTAGCTCGATGCGACGGCAGTCTGTAATCAGCGTGCAAATTCTTTGAAGACTTACATATAAATCTACTAAGAAAAGGGGAGGGGAAAACAGGTATGCTACTCTCATTCGTTACACTTACTAATTGTACCGCTTGATAGACGTGACACAGCAGAAACAATACTACTTCGAGAGCGTTCCGTGAGGGATCATCGGTAGCACACGAGAAATCGTTTTCGCCACATCTTCCTAGCTATGTAATGTCAGAAAACTGGTCTCTCCTATTCCGACCACCCAGCTTAGCTGTATACTGTACAGCGTTAACGCCAGCCACCAGCAGCTTATGCGCAGATGACCACGGTAGGCCATGCGTGGAGTGTAACTTAGGAAAGGGCCCAGGCAGTAGTACTATACCTAGTACCCCCCCCCCCCCCCCCCCCCCCCCCCCCCCCGCGGCCTCTCGGCCCCTCGGCCCCTCGGCCCCCTGTTAGAGGATTTTGCGGCGGGTTGAGGCTGCACGATTATGTGTGCCGTCAAAGATTTTGCGTGATGCTTACAGAGTGTCGTACACTCTAAACAGAGGGGAATAAAAAGGCTGTAAGCTGTCCTCTACCGCACTGCCTCAAAAAAGGGAGCGTGCTAGAGAACAGCTTATTCTTTTTTTTTACTCCCATATCGGCGCATTCGTGTTAAGAATGTAGCAAAACTGTTTATCTATTCACTTTATTGTTGACCAGTACTACAAGCTGTTTCTTCCTTCGTGAGTGTACCAGTCATCAGGTGGCTTTACGCGGAAATAGCTTGATGTATGGTTCACTGCACACGAAGCATTCTTCGCAAATCAGCCAACGACTGAGACAGGATGTACTACGGCATAAGACAACTTCTGCCGTTTTTCCTTGCGCGTGTGCACACACAGCCAGTATTCTGACTCATTATACAGAGAAATCACTGAAGAGCTATTTGCTGTGGGGTTCTGAACAGCCAAGGCATAGAGTACTGTAAAAGCAGGTCCAAATGATTACTCAAACAGTTTTATACTGCCTTTTTTAGAATACAGTACGCGAGCGTGACTGTTTCAATGTTAAAAAGAAAACCGTCCATAATCTTGGTGGAAAACACTCGCCCGAAACAAAACATTAGCAGCGCAGTGCCAGTCGTATACAGCGCTGTGCGAACCACACAGCGCGGCATATAACGCAAAAAAAGAAAAAAAAAATGAATTCGCTCCCAAAAAGAAGCGTAAAGATGTCTCGGATAACTTGCCCGACCTGTCGAAATGTTCGACAATCCGATAAGCCAGCTACGTAGTATACGCATGTGCACTGAAATCGTATACCTCTACTTTCATTTTTATTATTATTATCTTCCTTCCTCTAGAGGTGCGCGTGCGTATGGCACGCTGTGGCATGCACCGGCGGCCTTCACCTCCGCGGTGGTTCGAGCGGGTTGCCCGCGTCACCATCTCTGGGGTAAAAAAACACGGTTTTTGTAACGACCTCACCGTTGGAGGGCCGACCAACGGGTCACCTCTGGCTTGCATCTGGCGCCATGCAGGGGGCGCTGGCGTCGCCTGTGTGCTGGCCATATAGCGCGCTGTGCACAACCGGACGGGTAAGCGCGCGCACAGCGTCGCACGCTGTATAAACGGGGGAGGGGGCAGAAGGGAGAGAGGAGGTAGGGAGGGTGGACGTTTCGGGCCGGAGCAGGGAGACCATATTTTCTGCGCTCCCAGCGTCCGTGTTACGTGAGGTCAAGCTGAGTGACAAATGAGGCGGTGCAGGGTTGCAAGTCGCGGGGAGCCGCCGCCGCCGCTGACCACACGTGTATGTGGAGTTCGGCGCTGGAGCCATGCTCGCAGGGACGCGCACACCACCCCGGAGCACCTACCTGCCTCTTTTTGTTTCTTTTTTGTTCGTTGTGCTATTTCCTTCGTATAAGACGGAGGAGGGAAGCTTGAACGCGAAGTAAAGCAACAGAGAGCAGTCGAATACGGAGAGCCCAAAGCCGCGCGGTAAGCTCCCGGCGCGCTCTTTCTGACTCGGTTAATCATTGACCCCTGCTGTGTTCGATTGAGCAACGTTGAGAAACGGATCTTATCCGTCAGTGACGAAGCCGGGGGGTGATTAGGCGGGTCAGAACCTTGGCGTCTCGCTGTGCTTGTGCGCCGAGGCGCCGAAGCGGCTTGCTCCCGTATGCGGCAAGAACAGTCCGCCTGCGTTGCAGTTTAATTTTTTTTTGATATTGTTTATTTACTGAACCGCAGACCCCTGTAGTTTTTTCGGTGCTCCGTTTGTAGTGCAATTTCTTGCCGCCGATTAGTAGGGCTTGTTTTGGAGTTCTTCACCATGGCGCAGCTCAATGGAAGTTGCAGACATCGGATTGCAGCGGGTGGATTTGGCGGTTGCGAGGCATTGCAGAGAGGGATCGTGGTGATTAATCCTGCTACTACCACTAATAGTTTTGTTTTACATTTAGGCGCTGAAAGAGAAAGGTTCATTGCATCACAGTGACCCGCAGCACGCGTGCGTTGCCAAAAAAGCAACAGCGCTTTTCTTAATGTGGGAGCGAGAACATTAATCGTTGCATATAGGGGCACAGGCTACACTCAGAAGTTGTTTGCGTTTTAAGTAGGCGCTTAGTACCGTGGTCAAGCAGAACTGTATAGTAAGCGCGCGAAACCAGGCAAAATGTGCTTGGTGGCTGTGCAGCGGCGCTGGTATGGTTTGGTTTGTTTTATGGGGGTTTCACGTCCGAAAGCAACTCAGGCTATGAGGGACACCGTAGTGAAGTGCTCCGGAAATTTCGACCACCTGGGGTTCTTTAACGTGCACTGACATTGCACAGTACACGGGCCTCTGGAATTTCGCCTTCATCGAAATTCAGCCGCCTCGGCCGGGATCGAACCCGCGTCTTTCGGGTCAGCAGCCGAGCGCCGTAACCACTGAGCCGCTGCGGCAGGGCAGCGGCGCTGGTATTCCGAGTTAGAAAAGCTGTGATCACATGATGTAAATGAAAAGCAACCCCGCATATATATAAATATGTGCGAGCAAACTATCGTGTACATTGCATACATTGCGTTTGTGGAGTGTGTGTCTGTGCGCACGCACGCACGCACGCACGCACGCACGCACGCACGCATATAGCACCAGTGCAAAGTACAGCGTATCAAGGTGAACGCTTAATCTCTTCAGGCATCGCGCAAATTGGAATAAATTTCTCCGCATTTGCTGCATTCGGTGAATGAAATAACTTAGCCCTGGCACACATGCCATCCTCGCCTCCAACTGGCGCTACTCGGCCTCCCCTTCCGTCGTAGGAAAGATGAACGATGTAACCTTTGTTCCCTTATGCACACTTAAACTAAAACGAAATCGTGCCTCACAAGCACGCTATTCATTTGGTGCTGAAAGCGCACAGCCCTTTCCGATGCGCCAGACAAAAAAACCGGCCCGTCGCAAAGCCAGCGCGTGACACTAATCTTCAACGTTTGGCCACGCGTACTGCAGCTACTCCACAGGCCTGTGCGTCCGAGTTCTCTAAGTCGATTAGCTGGGGTAATTACTTCGGCTCGCTCGTCAGCCGGAGCCGTTTTAATGGGGGCAGCCAGGTGGCGCCTGAAATAACGTTCCTTCCAATCAAGAAATGCGAAGCAAAAGCGGCTGAGACAAAAGACCACTGCGCGTACAAGAGGGCTTGCTTTTTTTTTTCTTTCGCTCGAGAGACCAACTGGGCGCTCACCGGTTTTGCCACAAATCGAGTTCCCTTGGGTGGCAGCGGCCAGTCCTAGGCCTACATTCTTTCCGCAGTGACTCCTCGCCCGCTCAGCTGTTTTCCAGAGGCATTTCATTAATTCGCCGGGACGACTGCCGAGTACAGAGAAACACAACGCGAGCGGGGTGTACACGTGCAGCTGCCGTTATCCGGTTTTGGATTGGATACAGTAGCTCGATGGAAACAAACGACCTTCCACGGCGGGCTCCGGGAGGGGAAAAATATGAAGTGGCAGATCATTAGAGGTTCACCGCGGGCAAGAATACGAAGCTCGTTCCGTGCAGTGGGAGCAGTCATACACGTGAGCAGAACTGTATTGAAGTAGAGTGGATTCCTTGAGTACGTCCGTGAGTTCCGTTCGGAAGAGTTCGTTTGTCTTACAAAGAACATATGAAAATCACATGTCGTGAAGCTAGTTGCTTGTTATTGCTTCAGTGTCGGCAGGTATCCCACGACGGTTACGGAGCACATGCGGTATCTTTTGTGGCGGAAGAGAAAAATTTATGCGGCTATTTTACGAATACTATACATGCAAACGTATTAACGACTGAACTGAGTAGAACTATTATTATTATTATTATTATTAGCCTCAGACTGTCCTGCTTTTGGTGTAGATGCTCTTGATGACAATAAAATTAGTATTATAGTATTTGCTGCCATTATTATTATTACGTGTTGAACAGTTTTTGCGGCAATGACGCATGGCACGCAGTGCAGTATAGTTCAGGCGTCTTCCTTGTCACCTCTCCATGTATGATCCAGAGCTTTCCGGCCTTCTCTTAGGCGAAGAGGAGACAACGATAGTTGAATTTCAACATTCTCACCGCACCCCATTCGTAGCAAAAATTTCTTCAGGTATTGTATTGAGAGTGTGGATTGTCAATTGAAATTTATGCAAGTTACGACGCTCCCATGTAAAGGTCGGGTGCCCTAGATGCCATCCTTATTGCCTAGCGGGTGAACGGGAATATTGCGCTAACGCCGCTTAACTAGGAGTACAAATAGTGAAGTCACCTGAAAAAAATTCCATTCGCCCTGTTAACACTTCGGTGTGAAACTTTCTTGCGACTGACGAGAGGTAGCATACATCTAGCGTATTGCGAAACAAAAAACAAAAGAGCACCAATGACAGCGCTAGGCAAGACACATTGACTGGTATACCTGCGGGATATATGTTTGGGGTGGAGGCGACCTTCTAAACGTGTATCCGTAAACAAATAAAATAAAGTATGATATAATAATTGACCTGGGACACGCTTCTGATAGCCTTGCGATGCCGATCTCCGTCTGACAGTAACAACAGCTGATTTGCTGGTAAGCACTGCAGGCGTCAAAAACCCTGATGAGATAGAAGAGTTTATGGACAAGCGAGGAAAAAAACAGATCTCTTGTCTAAACAGAGTCATGCGAATCACAAGGAGGGACGCATGTGGCGTGATCCGGCCAACGTTACTGAGCTAAGCGCCAATAAGGCTGAGCGATTCATTCTAAAAGAGCGCAGAAAAGACGAGGACGACGGAAAGAAGGGTACGACACGAGCGCTGATTTATAACTCGAATTGGAACTTACAACTCAAGTTGTAAGTCATTGGTAAGTCAGCGCCCGTGTTGTACGTCTCTTTCCGTCGTCCTGGTCCTGTCTGCGCTGTTTTAGAATGAGTAACTACCAACTCGACCAGGCTTCTACTAAGGCGAAGTGGAACGAAAGGGCGTGTTCGAGGGAGGAGATAAGCCGAAGATGGAGGAGATAAGCTTCTAGAGTACGCCTCGGCTTGAAGATCGGCGCAAGCATCGATGCCAGGGAGATACGTGTTTGGCTGCTCTCCTATCCATATTCGTCGACTATGCAGATATATTGGTCTGCAAAGGCCGCTGTGACGCGATCTGCAATGCGCTGTGAATATTTCCAAGGCGATGCGACAGACGTTACGAGAGGGGCACTTGCGTGTTCGGCTGATTTTGTGTTTGTTTGCCTTTTGAATCAGCACCGCCGATATCGGTGGGACCTGGGGGGGGGGGGGGGGGGGGGGGGGGGGGTGAAGCTGCGAGCACTACAGCGATCGAATGGATTCGGGAAAGGGGGACTTGAACTTTACCCAAAAGATATGCTCGCGTAGCATAGGTGCTCGAAGATCATTGATCTTCCCGCAGGTGTTCCGTATGCGATTACCATAAACGTCGAGATAAAAACACATTCGACGCTAATTAACTGTCAAGCAATAATATCTCAGCCATCTTAGCGGAAGCGTTCGAAGTTGGTTTTGGTCAAGGCTTGGTATACGTAATGCAGCTTTGAACTCCGAGCGAAGTTCGCGGTGTTGAAAGCCGAAGAGCGCGATATCAGTTCGTTTCTTGTGTTTTTTTTTTTTTGTAATCTTTGTACAGTTTTACAAATAGGACGAGCGACGAAAAGGGCACCCTCGATGAAGGCTTTCACCTGATTTGGTGATGGCAGTGATTACGCAGATCGACTCCGAAAAAGAAGTGGGAAAACCTTAATCCGGCGAGACTGAGGAATTGCTGCATTTTTGGAAACATATATTACCATCGGAGTTGATGGTTTGTTCTCACATAGGATGTGTTAATTAGAGCAAATTAAAACTACATTGAATCTACCGTGTTTTCGAAATTTGTCGTCAGAGCATATCTTTGCTTGCCAATTTTCGCTTTATTTCGAGAACATCGTGCTGCACTTGGCTGCTGATTGCACCAACGTGCAATCAAGTGAGCTGAAATTCGTTTTAAAAGCAATCGACACCTCCCAGTGGCATGGTGTAAGACCGTTCATGGCTTATATCTTTCGTACAAAATCTATGTATACTTGAAATCGCACTGGTAAGGTTTAAGAAACAGGAAGAGAACAAGAAGGTCAGGGAAGAAACGCGGGCTAGTGATATGCAATCTGAAATCTGGAAGAGGAAATGGGCACCGGTAGGGCATTTAATGCGAATGGAAGACAACCGTTGATCCCTGAGGGTAACGGACTGGACTCCAAGAGGAAGCAAGCATAGCAGGGGGCGGCGGATAGTCAGGTGGACGGAGGAGATAAGGAAGTCTGCCGGGATAAGGTGACCGCAGCTGGCACAGGACAGGGTTAATTGGAGATGAAAAGCGAATGTCTTTATCCAGCAGTGCTCATAGGTAGGCTCTCGATGATGACGCATTTCGAAAGACTTCCTCCTGAGGGCTGCTTGAAGCGGCTGCCTTGAGACTGACCTTGCCAGCCCCCTAGCGGGTTCACCGGGCGGCTCGACCACTCGCCCGCAGGTCGGCGCGCCACCACCGCCAGGGACGTGCCGCGCTCGCGTCCAGGCCGTTGGCGACGCGGCCGCCGCCGAAGCCGGGGGGGACCCGGCCTAGATTTCTTTTCCGCGCGGTGGCAAGCGGCGGCCGCGCGTGGGCAATTGGGCGCCACACGGCGGGCGGCGTTGATAGATGGGCGCCGCCGGCGGCGGCGGGGCACTGGATGCCGCCTCGTTGTTGCGCCGCTCGTCCCGCCGCTGTTTAATCGGCCCCTGCTGTAGCTCCTCTCTCTCTCTCGCTCTCTGCACTCTCGGCTGCCCCGCGATCGCTCATGCGCAGATCTCTCTCTCTCTTTCTTTCTCATTCTCCTCAGTGACGCGACACACACGGCGACGACGGCGAAGGCGAGACTGGTCGCCGACGTTTCGGCTGTCGAGACCTTCGTCTACCGTGCAGTTTCTTATACTTCCTCTACCAGGTTGCGCTTTACCGATGATTCAATGGAAAAGAAGCAAACTGTAAAACTATATAGAGATTTCAAAAGACAAATCAGGAAGGAATCGTTCTATGATGATTAATCAAGAGGAAGCGCTGCATACTCTTTGAAGCTAGATCAGGGTGTCTTAGAACGCGAAGCTTACAAAAAATTGAGCCAAGAAGATGACACGTGTGCAGTGTGTGGTAAATCTGTAGAAACAAATCAACTTATTAACGCGACAGCGTCAAATATCCCCTTTCCCACAAAATCCGGTGTCGGAGTTTTTCGGCGCCGGCGTTGTGAGCGAAAAAAAAATCATCGGCATGGATCTGGCAAGTGGTCCCCAAGGAGCAACCTAGGAGGCAGGTGGGACGCCTAGGTCACGTGACATTGTGGCGTCATCACAACCTGCCCACCGGAGAGTGAGCAAACTGCCCACCGTGGAAGGTGGAACTTAAATGAATGATTGGTCACTCAGGAAGAGCTACCTGGGCCGCACAAGGGCCACCGCTGTCAGCACCTGCCATCGCAGGGCAGTGGAGCATCACTGAACCGCTGCACCATTGCGTCAGGAGAGGTATGAGGACTCCCAGGGATCTATGATTGTAAGGTACAGAATGACCGCCTGCATATATGGGGATTAACCCATTACGCTGTCGCGTCGAAGCCTAGTTTAAGTGTACCTTCCAATTTGTTTAATGGAATGCGGCGGTACCCATCTTTGCAGGCACAGTCACTCTCCCTGAGACCGTAGGGTTTAGAGATAACAATGGCTCTGAGAATGAATCTGCGGTAAAAATTAGCAAAATGCGATGGAAGACTGGCGGCTCAATACAGGGCGTGACGTAAGGTTTACAAGTTCAGCGTAAAATATAGTATTTAAATTAAATGGCGGATATATATATATATATATATATATATATATATATATATATATATATATATATATATATATATATATATATATATATATATATATATATATATATATATATATATATATATAACGCTAAGTTTGACGGATTGCTTAAAGAAATATACAGAAAAAAAATACACCCCGTCCGTCCGTCTGTCCATCAATCGCTACTCTTATTCACCGCGGTTTTCTTGTCTTGATTTCTGCATGGCTATGGTTTAGCAGACATGTGTATGTGAAGTCGTCAGCAAATGAAATGCGCTATTTCTGGATTCGCATTCAGCGTCTTTATTTACTGAACTTTCAATTCGTACTTTCCCGAGTTATTAAGACGGCAGAAAAATTACAGATGTTGTCAGGCGTGCAAGGGCGGTACAGAGTCGTGAAGTATCATTAAATATACAAGAATCAGTGCGGACACCCCATGCAGGAGGAAACGCTAACGCCACGGTGAACAGTAGCTTCATGGCACATGCTATAGAGGGCGTTGATGCTGCAGGACCGCTACAACGCGCTCCACAGGGGTACAGGCTATCACCACCGTGATCTTCATTATCACCATTATCGCGTTTTGCAGCATGCTGCACGGCTGGAGGTAGTTTGTCAGCCTCTCATGTCCTAACAAAAATTTTGATACACAGTCCACAGCCAGTCTATAGGCAGTCTTCGCTTTGAATTTACATAAGGGCGGCGGACCGCTTCCATCGCTGTTCAGTGAACGCGGCCGTAAGGAAAAACTCATCGCCAACCTCTACAACCATGACTGATGATCTACTTTCACAGTGCAAGCTCTGAAGAGCGGTGATGCAGATCGGTTGTGAAATATTGTTCTCACTTTTCTGCCTTGGGAAGCGGTGACCAAATACCCCAAGGAGTTAACCGCGCAACGAAACAAATGCAGATGATATTGCTGTTCTTGAACGGCGTATAGGTCCAGCAATGCAATTAAAAGTTGATATAAGGAGAGGCGGTCTAAGAACAGAAATATTGAATGCACCGGCTTCCTGCTGGCTATTTACTGAGCTCAAGCATCCGAGAACACGATGGTGGAGAATTTATGCTGACGTCATAAATTACACCGCCGCAGCGGCGCAGAATGATCGTCCTGTCGGCATCGTGCTCAGTGCCGAGCAGGGAGTCGAGCCATTATTTCGGAAGAGGAGAGAAGGTTGCTGTTATTTCGTCGTCTTAATTACACCCGCCGGTACTCACACACGTGCACGGGCCTCACAGCCTCAAAAAAGAGGAAATGCACGGCCACACAGTGTGGGGGAAAGAAAGGAGGGGGGGGGGACTACACAAAGGCGCGGCATTTCTCACAAGGCGCGCGTCCTCGCGTTGAGTTACATTTTGTCCTTTAGAACTGTTTATTTTATTTTTTTTACACTAAATGGGGCCATTACACCCCATGCGACGGACATTTGTTGCGTCTCTGTTGATAAGGTGCGCACACAGCAGGTCTTTAATTATCCCGTAAGTTCGCTGAGGGACTAATTTCTCGGGTGTTCTTTATGTAATGCAAGGTCGTGCTCTCCAGAGGGCGCTCTTGACACCCATGTGGGGTTCACTCTGGGAGACGTATAGCAACCCTGAGGTACACGTATGAGTGCTACTTGAAAGAGACAATCTGACTGACTGACAATGGCCGGGTCACACACTTACGTGCTCTGCGGGGAATTGTGACTGTTTCACTTATGTGTTTTCACACACTGCAAGAGTACTAAAGTGTGCAGTAGTGCGCGTTATAATAAACTACAGTACGACAAAACCCAAAGATAACATTGATTAATGAATTTTTACACGTCGAAGTCGAGGAAGCGGATGTGAGGCGCACCAAAGTGGAGGTCTCCGGATTAATTTGGACGACTTAAGGATGACTACAGTTGCACGGAAGCATGATATCTCCATCTAAGCGTGGGTGCTGCGGATCCGAACCCTAGTTCTCTGGGTAGATAGCAGAACGGCTCTATATTGATCCGCGGAGGCCTTTCCGTGCCAACGATATTCTCCTTGTTAAAGGATGCGTGCGAAGCACTTCAAAAAGGCGTTTTTGTGGGACGCAAGAGTCCTCCAAGATAAATATGTCAAGTGTAATTAATTTATAAGGCACTGAAAGTCGAATCCTTTCCAATGTTCTCATCGGTCAGAACGCTTGCTTTAATCTGTGTGAGCTCGAACCTCAAGTCCAGTAAGGTGTGTGGGTTTCTACGTGGACACAGGCCACCACCCACCGCGGGTTCGAGCTTCGCGCGAGCCAAGGGCCCCGATCAGCCGTCACCACACACCACTGGGACACCGATGCGGCGCACTCAACCTCCGCTGGGAGGAGAGCGATTCGCCGCAAAGAAATAGGCCTCCAAGTTCACAAAGGAGACGTTTATTCACGTCGTCCTTCAGCAGTACACACACACTCAATCGTCACCCCGTCCCGGGGGCGCGCGAGGAGCAAGGCTCCGCTGCGCGCACGAAGCGACTAGAGCAATGCGCGCCGCTAACACGCCGCTGCAGGAGAATGTCCCCGCGGCAGTGCTGTGATCTCTCTCTCGTGTCGACCGTTGGGCCGGTTGCGAGAGAGAGTGGGCAATAACGCAAGGTACGCCTGTCTGAGGTCGCTGGACCCCGCTGGACAGGCTCGAGCCGCTGCAGGTCAGAGGACACGTGCGGACGAGCTCGAGTAAGCACTGGTCCGAGCGGCAAAGGCCGGCAGGGACAAACAGTAACGTACGCACCTTTCGCTGTCTCGGAGGGATCTCTCTCTCTCTGGGCCCCGCTCGGACGGTCGCGCGGCGCGCGGCCGCCCAAAGCGGGGTCCCGAATTCCCGCCAAAAGGCGCCAATGGCAAAGGCCCTTGGGGAGCCGGGGCGGAGCTGTGGCTAAATGACAGTGATTAGTCACCCAGCCGCCTCTCCACCGCCTGAGGCGGGAGCAAGGGAAAGAGGAGAAACAACGCGGGAGGCCGGCTAGCCGCGCAAAGGCGACGGCGAAAGCCAGGATTCCCACATCCCCCTCTCCTTAAATGCCCTCCTACCCATCGGCAAAGCACGCGGCCAAAATAAAGAAATCAATACACAAAAAAAAACTAGATACACTTCAGTTCCAGCCAGAACAACGTAAGAAAACAACACACAAACAAAGGAAAAACAAGGCAAACACTTGCACACTCTTCAGTAAATCAAAACAGCTTGCAGATTATATACACGGTACACAAGATGTGAATAAAACTGTACAGCTATGTGACAGGTGGATGTCAGCCTCAAAGTTCGATGGCGCAGCCCAATGGGCCGGTCGGCGACTCACCGCTCGCAGACTTCAAGTTGAACGGGTTGGGAGGGCCGACGACTGATGGCGGTCTTCTTTCCGTTGATGTAAGGTGCGTTGATGACGACGGGGCCGCGGCAGAGCACTGACCTCGCGCCCTTGGACACGACATCACGTTCGGGCACAAGACAGTTAGTACACCCCCTTCACGCCGGCTGAAACGGGCGAGGACGTTCGGCGGCGTCCTGATGTGTAACCTTGGCCACAGCGAGGGGTCCTTCTCATCCTCGCGCTCACGCAGAAGCACACAACAGCACAACTCACAGGCGTCGCCTTGGCTCATGGTTACGCGCGCACACAGTCACAGCCACAGCCACGCATACACCGGCAAGTGCGCGGACGTTGGTCGGCGACAACGATCCCCTCATCAGAAGCGTCCAGAGGCGCCGCGGCGAGGGTCAAAGGGTGCACTTTCCGCCCCCCCATCGCCCCAAACGCCCCGCCAACTTCCCCTCCATACGGGCCGCACAAAACTCGCACCGCGACACACGGCTCCTTAACGAGCCAACCACCCACAGTCGGGCCGGAAATGAGAAAAGGCGCTGTACAAACGACAGGCAAACTCTGCGCTTCAAAAGATAAGCGCAAGAGAGAGCGGCTGAAGTATACATATGTACAAGTCTGGTTAAAAAAAAACTGAACGCCAACGCAGACGCATGTTACCTATGTACATCTCGGTACGTTAGAACGAAAACCGACGAACAAGCTGGAAACGAAAGGGGCTAAAAACTGACTAAACAAAACAAATAAATAAACTGATAAACACACAAGGCTGGAACTGAGCATGCTGCAAAAACAAAAAAAAACAAAAAAAATAACACACCTTGCTTCGCCTAGGTAGGGCCTGACGAGAAAGCTCGCCAGCTAGCTGAGGCTGCGTGCCTTCGGTTGCGGAAAAGTCCGCCGTCCGGCATCAATCACACCGGTGACCGTCGCCTCAGATTGTACCGGTGCTCCGTACGCTTGCGTTCCGCAGCACCAGTTGTGCCTTTGCGCTTGCCTTTGATACCAATGGGTACCGGCGCAAGCTCGTCAGACCGTGACGCGTAGGCCTTCAGGTCATTGAACCCCTGCTTGCTCCTGGGGAAAGGCCCCATCAAATCGCAGGTGGCCATCTGCCACGGACGCACACTGTCAATCGGTTTCATCATTCCAGGCGGCTTGCCGCCCCGTGACTTCACCGCTTGACAGACATGGCAGGAACGGCAATAGCGGAAAATGTCACGCTTCATGCCGGGCCACGTCACCGATTGACTCAGTTTTGCAAAAACTTTGGAGCCACTCAGATGACCGGCCAGTGGTTCGTCATGAGAGAATCGCAAAAGTGCGCCTCTCAGACTTTTGGGGATAACCACCTTGAACGGGTCGATGGACTCGTCATCGGTGGCTATGTACTTCAGCACGAGCCCGTCATTGTCCAGCAAATATGAATCCCCGGGGTTCGCCGCGACACACGCTGGCTTCTGCCCCCCTGCGCCCGCTACAATACCAGTAGCGTCACGGCGCTCCGTCTCCCTGAGACCGTCGCTCATTACGCGACAAAAGGGGTCATTTTGCTGGGCTTTCAGTAGCTCTTTACGGCTGAAAACGATTCCAGTCATCCCAGAGGGGAGCGTGGTCTCGTCCCCACTCAGGTTTGCAGCCAAAATTTCCGTTCGCGTCGGCAACTCCGAGGCGCTCACGAAGAGCTTCGCCTCTCGTCCTCTTTGCGAAGCGCTGCTTGCCTGGTTAGCGGAATGGGTTAACCCGTTCGCGGGCTCTCCCTCCTTGCCGCCCGGCGGCTCGTCCGCTGTTTCGCCCCCTCCGCCTACAGGCGTCAAGGCGCCGCTGGCGAGTGGGGCACGGGATAGCGCGTCAGCTACCACGTTTGTGCTCCCCTTTCGATACTGCACAGAAAAGTCGTAATGCTGTATCAGGAGAGCCCAGCGCGCCAGCCGACCCGCAGGCTCGCGGAGCCGCATCAGCCAACTGAGCGCACTGTGGTCTGTCTGCACCACGAATTGCGTTCCATCAAGGTAGACGTCAAATTTGCGCAGTGCAAACACGATGGCGAGGCACTCCTTCTCGGTCACGGAATAATTCCTCTCCGAGGGCAGCAAGGAGCGGCTGGCAAAGGCCAGCGGTTGCAGCACGCCATCGAATTCCTGTAGGAGAACTGCTCCTAAACCCAGATCGCTCGCGTCAGTCTGGACTACGAACTGTCTGGTCAGGTCGGGTAGCCTGAGCTGCGCTGTCTCGGCAATGGCACTAGACAGGAGGCGAAAGGATCGCTCTTGCTCGGGCCCCCATCGCCACGCTGCAGTCTTTCCCAAGAGCTTGGTCAAGGGTGCCTGCACGCGGGCACAGGACGGGATGAACGACCGATAAAAATTGGCCATTCCCAGAAAGCGGCGGAGGCCGCGTACGTCCTTGGGCGCGGGAAATTCGAGTATGGCTCGAAGTTTCTCCGCATCAGGCTCAATGGAGCCCTCGCCCAGCGTGAACCCTAGTAACTGAACCCGGGTCCGCGCTATTTGGGCTTTCGCAGGATTCAAAGTCATCCCAGCAGCCCGTACCCTCTCGAGCACGTCGGCAATGTGGCCTAAGTGCTCATCGAAGGTTCGTGAATAAATCACGATATCGTCCAGGTAGCACATGGCGTGGGACCATTTCGCTTCCCCCAGGACGCGGTCCATGAGCCTCTGAAAAGTCGCAGGACCATTGCAGAGACCAAAGGGCATACGAGTGAACTCAAACAGCCCTCTGTGGCACGTGAACGCGGTCTTGGACCGGTCAGTGTCAGCCATCTGGACCTGTAGGTAACCTTTGGAGGCATCTAGCGTGGAAAAGTACCGCGCGCTGCCCAGGTTTCCTACGATTGAGCTGATCGTCGGGAGCGGATAGGCATCCTTGCGAGTCAGCGCATTCAGACGGCGATAATCCACACACAAACGGTGGCTGCCATCTTTCTTAGGCACCAACACCACCGGAGACGCCCAGGCGCTGGACGAGCGGCGGATAATGTCCGCCGACAGCATCTCATCCAGCAACCCATCAATCACCTGCCTTTTCGCAAGGCTGACGGGTCTAGGGTTGCACTTCAAAGGAAGCGCGTCTCCAGTGTGGATCTTGTGGCTCACTAAAGTGGTACAGCCAGGTTGATCCGTGAAGAGCTCATCGTACTGACGCAATAGCGCTGTCAAACGAGCCTTCTGTGTGTCATCCAATGTTACCGCACTGGCGGCCAGCGGATGTGGTGCCTGGTCGTGCCGCGCCGCTCGGTCCCAATGGGGAGGCTGAACGACGGAACGCTCGACACAAGGGCGTGGCCCTGTCCGCTGAGCGTGGCACTCTCCGAACGCCTTCACTGCGCAGGCAGATACTGACGCCGGTGGGCTAATGAACGGCTTAAGCTGGGAAAATGGTCCGTCGCGATAGCCGCCATTCGCAATGTCCACCACGATCCCGGTTTTCAGGAGAAAGTCCCGTCCGAGAATCATGGGCACACTGAGCCCTGGGAGATGGATGAAACGCGTGCGTCTCGTCCGCTCTCCCCACCTGACAGTCAGCCTCGCGGCGCCAGCCGAATGGGCTACGCCTTTCGCAAGGTTGAATGCCGTACGGCAGTCCCGCAAGCGCACAGAGTGCTTTTGCAAGTGGGACAACACCTCTTCACCGAACAAGGAAGCGCTGGCTCCCGTATCCAGTAACGCCGAAAATTCGCGGCCAGCAATGGTGACCGGAATAAACGGCGCGTGCGCATTAGCAAGGCAGCTTGCTCTGTACGCAGAGGGAATTAGCAGAGATTGGGCCGGTGGTCCCTTTACGACCGACCCCCGCCGCCGTTTCCCTGCCTCGCAGGAGGCCTGGCTACGGTGCATTCTCTTGCTAAGTGGCCCCTCTCTTGGCAGCGGAAGCAGCGCACACCGCCGCGAGCTTGGTCGCGGGACAATGGCGCCTCTCCCTGCCTGGGTCCGCCCGCTGCACGACCAAAGGGTCGGCCGAGTCGGGTTTCCCCCTCCGCTGTGCGTTGGAGCGCTTGGCGCCCCTCAGCACGCGCTTCAGAAAACGGTGCAGCGCAGGCTGCCCGTCTCCCGTACGAGTAGGGATCGAGAGCTCTGTCGCTCAACTCCCATGCCTCGTTTTGCCCGCTAACAGCTGCAAAGGCAGGTTGTGCGGGTGGTCGCCGGTTGGGTAAGGGCAAGGCCCCTCTCCATGCACAACGTGGCTCAAGGGCCTCGCTTGCCGGCGGTGGCGGGCGATAGGCGCGCGCGGCGAGAATGTCGCCTTGAATGCGCTTTGCCTCGGCGGCCAGCTCCTCCAAATCTCGGAATCGGCCGCCGCGCAGGTAAGCCGAAAAGGTCGGATGTGCCTGCCTGATCGTCCTTTCGACACGCTCCTCGTTCGAGGCTCTGGGCTCGGCGATTGAGAAAAGGTCTTCCATCGCACGAACATACTCTTGCAGCGACTCGTCCGGAGCCTGAGTACGGAGCTCCAGCTCTCGCCGCATCCTACGCTCGTAGTCAGCGGGCAGGAATTCGCGCAGGAATGCTGCACGGAACTCCTCGAGAGTCGCTGCCCGGTGGCCGGAAAGCCGATGCCACCGAGCTGCCGTGTCAGTCAGCGCTGCGGGGATGATGTGTGCAAGCACCACCTGCTCAGTGAGACCCATAGTTCTCTGATAATGGGTGAGGGACTCGAGGAAATCCCGGGCACTGAGTAGGTCATCATACCCGCGGTATGTTGGCATGGGCAACTTGACCGCGGGGTGAGACAACTTCGGCGTGGCCAAAAGTGTCCCAACAGCCCCTGACAGCGACTGGATCATCTGGGCAGCACTGGCTAGCAGCGCCTGCGCCCCGGCCTCAGTGGAGGCTTGGGCGGGCTGCACGAACGAGGGAGGCAAGGCTCCTAGTTCGATGAGCGGCGCGGATTCCGCAGGGAACCGGGCCAGCGCCTCGCCGTTCCCAGAGCAGAATTGACTGCTCGCGGGGCACGGCTGCTGCTGTTCGAAACTGCCGGTTGCGGCAGCGTGACACGAACTGCTTTCGCACTGGGCGGACAGCGTGCACAGCTGAGGCATGTGACCAGCGGATGCACCGCAGGGTGCTTCCGATACAGCTCCAATGGGAGCCGCGTGGTCGACATTTTGGGTTGTGGCGCCGTAAACCCCAACGGGGGCCGCGGCCAACCACGGTGTCTGGCTATTCGAAGGAACAGCAGCCAGCGGATCAAACGACGCTACAACTCCGTAGGGAGCCGACATGTAGCTACCGAGTGCCCCGCTGGGGGTAGACATGGTGCGCAAGCGTGATCGGCAAGGCGACCTGCTCGGCTAATGTGTCATCAAAGGCGTAAGCGCCAATGACTTATCACGTTGGGCGCCAGTTGTGGGTTTCTACGTGGACACAGGCCACCACCCACCGCGGGTTCGAGCTTCGCGCGAGCCAAGGGCCCCGATCAGCCGTCACCACACACCACTGGGACACCGATGCGGCGCACTCAACCTCCGCTGGGAGGAGAGCGATTCGCCGCAAAGAAATAGGCCTCCAAGTTCACAAAGGAGACGTTTATTCACGTCGTCCTTCAGCAGTACACACACACTCAATCGTCACCCCGTCCCGGGGGCGCGCGAGGAGCAAGGCTCCGCTGCGCGCACGAAGCGACTAGAGCAATGCGCGCCGCTAACACGCCGCTGCAGGAGAATGTCCCCGCGGCAGTGCTGTGATCTCTCTCTCGTGTCGACCGTTGGGCCGGTTGCGAGAGAGAGTGGGCAATAACGCAAGGTACGCCTGTCTGAGGTCGCTGGACCCCGCTGGACAGGCTCGAGCCGCTGCAGGTCAGAGGACACGTGCGGACGAGCTCGAGTAAGCACTGGTCCGAGCGGCAAAGGCCGGCAGGGACAAACAGTAACGTACGCACCTTTCGCTGTCTCGGAGGGATCTCTCTCTCTGGGCCCCGCTCGGACGGTCGCGCGGCGCGCGGCCGCCCAAAGCGGGGTCCCGAATTCCCGCCAAAAGGCGCCAATGGCAAAGGCCCTTGGGGAGCCGGGGCGGAGCTGTGGCTAAATGACAGTGATTAGTCACCCAGCCGCCTCTCCACCGCCTGAGGCGGGAGCAAGGGAAAGAGGAGAAACAACGCGGGCGGCCGGCACAGCCGCGCAAAGGCGACGGCGCAAAGCCAGGATTCCCACAGGTGGCGCACGTAGAAACGGACGAGGGAAAAGCTGGATGCAACAGAACTAACTGTAGCAACTACTAAAGCAGATGAGTGGCACATATAAAACAAGAGTTGCAGGAACCTCTTCTTTTATGTCATCTATTGTGCCTGCTATAGCTTCATGATTAGGACTCAGCAGGGTAGTTAACAAGTAAACAGCGTTCAGTACAAGCGCCGCAACACTAAATGTGAAGGTATACCTCAGAGAGGCTTGAAGGGAAAGCTCGTTCAAGCGGAGTCGTCGTCGTCCGTCAGACGGGGTCAGTCCGAGCACGCGTGTGCGTTTCGGCCTTCGCGAGCGACTGCTGACTTTTTTTGCCCATGCGCGCTCTGCGGCCAAGGCTGAACACTCGCGCGCCCTCTAAACGCGCGGTAAGCGGTTCAACCAGCCTAATTAAAATGAACTCGCCCTGAACTGTACCCCTCTAACCCGAACCCCGATCAGAAACAACGACACCCCGAGGCCACACTGATGTTGTGGAGAGACACTTGAAGGCAACGCTAACTAGTAAGCTTCCGGGCATTGCATGCCTTCCGCTTGGTTTTGCATCGTCCTTAACCACTGCTGCTTCAGGAGAGTGGCGCTGATACTGCATATTGTATTGCCAGTATGTATGGCAACCCGCCACGTTGGCTTAGTAGCCATGGAGCTCGGCTGCTGAGGATGAGGTAGCGGGATCGAGTCCTGGGTTCTTGCATTGCAATGAAGGCGAAATGACAAAATCGACGGGTGCCTTGCGATTTTAATTAGCGTGAAAAGTCGCCAGGCAATCGAAATGAACTCAGTTACCTCCAGCATACGGAGTCTCTCGCACGTGCATGCAGCTTCAGGAAAGGCAAACGCCAAATGTCATAGCAACCTGAAAAACGGGCTTCATGCATGAGCTAGCGTTGCATTGAGCAGTTAGGAAGGAAAACAACAACGCAAGTTAAGTAGTCCCCAATAACACAAAACTGTGTGTAATAAAAATACAAATTCGTATATAACCACATATAGCAAATTAACTTGTTTACATAGACATGCTAATATGTATGTATAGCATGTATAGCAAGTGAACTTGCTTACATGCATGCGCGTTCGGCACATGAATACGACATAAGGTGGCAACGATTATTACATCACAAGCAAGTGCGCGAGCGAGGAAGGAAACGTTTGGTATTTGAGATACACCGGGGCAATAACACATTCCATAAGTTGGAAGGCATCAGCGAAAGAAAACGCATGTTGTTGGGATGTAGGGCAGCGCGGTCGGGCCGGAGAAGGGACGAGGAAGATCGAAGACGGGTTACGAGGAAGACAAGCAAACTTTACGCAAGTTTTACATTATGTACATTATGTACAAGTGCAGAGCAATTGAGAGTGCCGCTCAGAAAAAGGGAACGTCTCAGCAGACGGGAGTCTCGATGAGAGGGAGCACCTCGACCGTGCTCGCTGCCGAGTTTTATAGGGTTTTGTAGAGCTTTCTTTCCCGGTTTTTCTTCCCTGAAATCCCTGGATGGAAGCCGGGCCTGCTGAGGAAGGCGTGTCCTTAAAGTTTGACTTTGGCACTCATCACACACTTTCTCATTAAGGAACACGCCCCCGTCACGTGTTGAGGTTGAGGGCGAGGAAGATGCCATCTACGTCGCGCAGACACCGGAAGGCCCGCGAGTGGCGTTCCCACGGTCTGCAGGTGGTCACAATTGTTCCTCATCAGTGCAAGGCCTATGTGCAAGCAAACACGGAGTAGGGAAACTGCTCGCCGGAAACTTCTCCTTTGACGACGGATTCCGCTGTCAAACGCGGTGACTCGACCCAGCTGACCCCCGGGTCCTCTCTTGCAGGTCCATTATGGCTGGCCTTGGCAACTCTCTACGTCATGTAGAGGAGTGTGCATCGGCAAGCTGTGCTGGCTGCTTTCAGGGGAGGCTTTCTGTCACCGCAGCTGTGGCTACGCCGGACGAGAGTCCGCGTTTTAATCCACGCAGGCCGGACGACATCGCGGACAAAACAATGTGCAACAATGGCTGATCAATTATCGCATACAATCTACTAAGAACCGTGCTCATGCATGGATCGCTCCGCTCAACATGGGAGCCGATAATTAAAAAAAAAAAACGAAATCTGCCAACAGCAACTGCGTTTGACGTGTGTACAATTTTCCTTGTGTGGCATGCTCCCCAGGGAGCTGGCAAATGACAGCAGAAGTCGGCTGCTTCCCTTGTTGTCAGGCCCGTGTGCTGTGCGATGTCAGTGCACGTTAAAGAACCCCAGGTGGTCGAAATTTCCGGAGCCCTCCACTACGGCGTCTCTCATAGCCTGAGTCGCTTTGGGACGTTAAACCCCAATAAACCAATAAACCAAACCATTGTTGTCATCTTCCACCATGCACCTCTGTGAAACCGAGGGCTATTACATTTAAAAGTGGATTCAGACGCTTGTATTAGGATGACAACGCTCGACCATGAAGTGACATCGACAGGACGGCCAAAAAGAGCCTTACTTGAGGTCGACTGCTCCTGGATTTTGAATTGTCGCGTGCAGTGTCCTCGTATTGTGTTGTAAAAGATTGCTCCGCGCCTTCCTTTATAAAATAAATTCACTGCGGCCGTCATTACACGGATGTGACGATTCAGTTGGAAAGCAGGCTCGCACGCTTGAAGCAGTCAATGGTATACGCTTCGTAGAAAAAATTACACCCACTTACTTTCAGGGTATACTACGAGTCATGAGCTCTAACTAGTTCGGGAAATAGTTAAACGCCATGATGACGTCACGCATGACTACCACTGCCTCTGAACGAACACAAGTAGCCAAAACAGCCACTGAGAGTTTGGGCTGATGGCAAGTACACTCTGCGCCACGGTCTGGGTTAGGGCCTCTGGTTTGAAATAGGTATCAAATAGGCATCCAAAGTTGGCCTTCGCCATAGAGTTGAAATCAGGGTAGAGTGGTCGTGCCGCCGAGCCGGCAGCTTTGCACATACGTAGAGTGCATTCTATCCGGGGCGTTTAATTTAAGACTTTACACAGTTTTTAAAAATAGGATTTTTGAGTCAGAAGAGGGCTTTTTTCCACATAGCATTGTCTGCTGTGTAGTACATCAGAATACAGCTAAGACTAGTTAACTTTTTAACTATTACTGTTGGGCTCCTGAAAGTTTGAGAGGCATGTAGCCCCCCGTAATAAATATCCATATCAGCTTTTAAAATTTCGAAAACACTTATACCCTCAGCGCTGTGTCCCAACAGATTTTGGCTACTTCGGCGAGTTACATGCACTGAAGAAGTTGCTTTGCTTGTAAGCTTCTCGAAAGCGCATATATTTTGGCGCGATGTAGCAAAAATTTGTTGGGCCACAGCGCCGACGGCAAGTGCGTTTTCGAAAGTCTAAAAACTGATATTGATATTCATTACCGTGGGCTAGACGCCTTTAAATAATTAAGGAGCCTAACAGCAATAGTTAAAAGCTAACTATTCAGTACCAGTTAACCATTCTGCTAGTGAGCATGTCTTAGCTGTATCCTATTGCACTACACAGAAGGCAATGCTATGCTCTTCTGACTCAAAAATCCTATTGTGTAAAATTGTGTAAAATCTTAGATGCAACACCCATTGTATAGGTGTCTATTTTGTTTGGCATGCGGGCGGGACATGCGGACGGGTGGACGACGACACCGACAACGCGAAACCTGTTCGGGAAACTATATAGGCAAATACATAGGGCTGTGAAATGTAGAAGGCCAAGGAGTTTGCTTCTAAGCCGTGTTGAGGATCTCTTGCAGTGCCCGTCTAAGCCATAACCTTCGCCGGAGTGCGGACGTGAGCTCATGCATAACACATTCGAGCTGTAAAGCGAGCCTCATTGCCAGGTCCGGAAGGAAACAGCTTGGCCCCTTGACTTTAGACAAAGGCTGCTCCTAACATAAAGCGGCCGTCACTCGTGCGCGATAGAATCCATATATCCTCACATATTTCATCACCTGTGAGGCAACGTCGGATAAGTCATAAAGAGGGCAATGATCGTGAAAAGCGCTTCGGCAAGCGCGCGAACTCAACACATGGGATGCCGTTTGAACGAAGTCTGAGCGAAACCGACCGAAAATAAGTGAAAAGCGCGGAATGTAAAAACCGAACCGGAAAATTCACGGAAACGCGCAAGTTTTTCCCTTCACAAGGAACTCAAGCGTCACCGTGGGAGTTGGGACAGAACGGTGACGATAAGACAAGGACGCCGTGCGGAGGCTGCATGCCTTCCACGCGGACCGAGAATAAAGCTTTTGCTGAGTTACGGCAACCGTGGACGGAATCACGCCCAAATAGAAACCGTGGCGACAGGAAATCGACGGGAACGGAGCGCGTCCGTGTAAAAAAAATACAAATGCAAGACGGGACGAAAAAGCACGTCTCAGCCCCGTTTTATTCACCGCGCGCATGTATCTCCAAGCCGACGCCCGCGAGTGTTGGCCTGATTGAAAAGGAAGAGGCTTTTTCCTGCTCGGACCACCCCGCACAATCGCTTTCGGCATCGACCGAGATGTGCGCGCGCCCAAAAATAACGGAATTCTCTCTTTTTTTTTCTGTCTTTATTGTTTCTGATGCTGCCTCCGCATAGTTCTTGTTTTCCTAAAGCCTGCCGGTATGGAGCCGATACAAAGCTAGAAGAACGAGGTGGAGAGGGAAGAGTTAAGAGGAGGAAGAGTGGGTGCACAGTATGTGGTGGTGTCTCCTTATCACTGCGGAGAGAGAAAGAGTTGATCCGGAGGTGCGATAGGCTCTTATCATTGAGGGCAAACTCGAGGCGCGAGCCCGAGGCGACAGTGCGTGTGTCGGCTGCCGCTGCTGCCTCCTGCGCCGCCTCTTCGATAAGGCTAATTCGGCGCGCCGCTTTCAGCGACTGGGCGGTATCGGGAGCGCTGATCGGCAGCCGTCGATTCTCCCCGAGGTGGGCCCCGCAGAGAGCGTCTTGTTGCTGCTTCTCCCGATCTGGGTGCATCTCTCTACATCGCTCCGCTACGTAGCGCCGTTGGGCCGGGAAGGGGAAACAGCGCGAGGCTTGTCCTTTGTGCATTTTTGCTTTCATTTTTTGTCGGTGGCGGCGTGCCGCTTCGAGGAGCACTACATGCGTCCTGCGGTGGAAGGAGCCGAGAGGCATCATGCGAGCCAAAGCGGCGGAGACCACCAACGCGGCTGGGGAGAAGATATACAAAAGTGTGGGGGGCTCGCATGACCATGAGCAGTTTGTTTATTTCTATTTAGTTTTTTTATATATATACTTAGTTATAGGCTTATAAAGTAGACTGACACACGCTCAAAAACATAAGGGTTTGACAGCTGATTTAGAAATTCACTAGTGGCGGGCAATAGTTATTCCGAGGTCGCTCGGTTCTCACGCGTGCATGTCGATGCTCTTGAGTGCAGTAAGCGCACTCAGGAAAATGCATAAGTGCAGTGAAATCGCTTGCGATACATGTGTTTTATCTCCCACGGAAGGGTATAAATCTTCGCTGGGGCTGGGTTATCGGTTCATAAACCTACGCTTGAGAGGTGAGGAAAGTTATGTGCGCAGAAAAACCTCGACAGTTTTCCCTAGCGGGCCGCAGGTACCGCTATCTGATCGGACTCGCGATAGTCTGCCTGTCAGCAGGCCCGGCGATAAGCGTTGTTTGAGAGATTGTCTCGTCCTGACGCCGCGATAAATTTAAGCGGTGCTGTCGGCTCCGACCCCTACTGAGCGACATAACACGGAGTCAAGCAGCGCGCGAGGATATCGAAGGGCTCGATCTTATCTCCCGAAGGCATTACATAATAACATGTCCTTATGTCAGTCAGTCTCTTACTGGGAAGGCGGGCCTTCAAGCTAGCTTTCGGGCATATCTGCATATTCGGTGAAAGCTGTCGGCAGCTTAAAGATGTGTCAGTATTTCGTCAAAGCGCAAACACCACTTTGGGTTGTTAGACTTCAGCTGGTTTCGAAGCTAATTTTTTTAGTCCTTCCAGCGTGAGGAGTGTAGAGTCATGGTCAAAGCTGCGGGATGAGAACTAGCGAAAAAGAAAAATTATTGCGGGCGGTCAGGCGCAGTAGGTCAGTGAAACGCATAGAAGAATGAGGAGATATGCGAGCTCCATTTGCTGGAAGGATACCATTTGACTTACTACCGAGGCAACGCAGGAATAATTTTTTTTTTCTGCCTCGAACAAACTTTTGTCCATGCATGCTATGGTTGCACAAAGCGATTGATTCCCAGTTTAGCGTATAATACTGCCTATACGTTCACCTGCTTTGTTGCGTCCCATGTGCTTTTGGACGTCCAGGCCTGTCTGACTCTAATTCTCAAGCGACTTTAGCAGTCTCTTTTGACAGAGCAAAGTATGCTACCTTTCGTCTGGTTGAAATAACACGCACGCACACACACGCGCGCGCGCAGGCACGCACGCACGCACACACACACACACACACACACACACACACACACACACACACACACACACACACACACACACACACACACACACACACACACACACACACACACACACACACACACACACACACACACACACACACACACACACACACACACACACACACGCGCGCGCGCGCGCGCGCGCACACACACACACACACGCAAGCACGCACGCAAGCACGCACGAGTGTCCGGAAAATTTGCATAGGTGCAAAGGCATTGAAAAAATACCTCCAGACCACACTGCGTATTATGAAAACGTCTTCCATCCTGTTTTTACATTCGTTGTAAACGCGAACCGTTATGCTTGCAACAACGTACACGATAATAAAGAAGCAACGGGCATACGTTGAGGTCAATGCCAAGAGGTTTTTGTAATTGCTTTGTAATTTGTAATTTGTAATTGTAGTTGCTGCCGGTTGTACATTTTATGTATATCGGCACCTTCAGCACGGTTCCTTACACAATGTCGTTCTGTGCAGATATGCCTGACGAGAGAGAGAAAAAAAGAATTGGTGTGTTGATCGTTACATCACGTAGCAAGTAACAGCTTGGTTGCATTGACTTCGGTTCAGAATGACATTCCTGTACGACCCCCGCGCTTTTTTTTAATTCAACGCTGCAACAGAGATGACCGCAACAGATCGCACTTGGAATTTTGATGCTTGTGGATGGCACTTAAACTCACTAACGATGCTGCGCAACGCAGCACTCACTTTAAACTACTCAAAAGTGTTTATTTGCCCTGTTTTAGCTTCCTACTTCGCACGTAGAGTCTGTCACGCCACTCTGAAGCGCTTGCGTCACACTCGCAGTAATAAGATTCTGCGTTCGCCTCGACTCATGGGTATCCGTGACGAGACTCTGAAATATTAACTTCTCACCCAGAGGGGTTTATTTTATTACCAGATGCCAATAAACAGGGTGGGAAACGGCGGCCTCCTCCGTCGACACTCGATACAATCTGTCACGCACAGCTCATACATCGCATAATGCGGCGACGACTGGGACGAACCTGCGATGATGGCGCGTACGTTACTTTCCTCGCCCGTTAACCTTCTGCGCGGTGGCGTGACATATGGCGTCGCATAACTGGTGACATTTGTGCGAGAAAACAAGACTGGAGAAGTTAACCCCACTGCCGTAAGTTCACGAATTACATTAAGAAACTCAAATATTTAGCTTCTTTTTTTTTTTTTGTCTTTCCGCTGTCAGCATTCCCGCTCGAATCAGTGGCGGTTATAATCTGAAACCATCCCCACGCAGTTCACGAATTACATTAAGAAACCCAAATATTTAGCTTCTTTTTTTTGTTTTTCCGCTGTCAGCATTCCCGCTCGAATCAGTGGCGGTTATAATCTGAAACCGTCCCCACTCTCCTCTGTGTAACTGTGTGCACACAGAATTAAGCGGGGTTGAAATAAAATGAAACAGCTCACATCAAGCGCGCTTTTATTTCGCACACTTAATCATCGTTAATTGGCCTTCCTTTCTGTTTTAGACACTACAGCGGGTACAGCCGTTCTCCCACATTCCTTTCAACGCTCATGGCGCTCTTAGTGCTCCCGGTTGGTGCAGCAAACACTGACCGATCTTTGCAAGCAAACACTGAAGTCTTTTCGAATAAACTGAGCCTCTATATCGACTGCGCTGTCCGTATCCTCTTTTTCCTGGAGGTAAAGATGTAGTTTCAGCACAGCGTAGCCGTTCTTGCGGCATTGTAAGCCGTTATTGATTAGCAGTTATTGATGTATTGGTGACGGAAGTGACTGCTGGTTTTGGGGAGTGTATCGAAAAGTGATGTGCTCCATGACAGATTGGGCATTTTAAAGCTTAATTTCAATGTGGCATCTTAAGCCACAGCTAAAGAGGCACAACCCACTGAACATGCCTTGTATATACTATGCACTGTTCTGTTCATTATGTTTGAATCTAGGATAGGTGTATTTTTGAAAAGCCAAGCCTGCCAGAGATCGAGTTCTTAGGCCGCGCTATTTGTGTCAGCCGCCGCGCTGCACGGCTTAGAGATTAAGGCGTTTTGCCGCAGGCGAGCCAAAGCAAGATGGAATGTTTGTTTCCTGACTCGCGGCGACCGGGTTCCGCCGATTGGGGAAAAAAAATGCAGAAACGCCAATGTTTACGATATTTCGGTGCACGCTCAACAGTATAGGACACACCGTCGAAATTAATCTCGTTCCCTCCATTACAATGCAAACCACGTAGCTCGGGTGCAGGTGTACGAAACGCGAAAAACCGGTGATCCGAATTAAATCCTTGTATCACGCGGCTGCTTTTAGTTTTGCGCAGTTAATACGTTACATGTTTGGGGGTGCTTACTTTGTACATCTGTGTCGCTTCTTGGGATTTTTTTGCCTATTAAAGGCTGCACTTCTTTCCGTGGCCCTTTTTATTTTTTTGCCTTCTGTCACTCTTGCGAAACAAGTGACCTTGATCACATTTTTCTTCCCGGCTGTGGCATACCCGTTGGGAATGCAAACGCACGTGGGATATCCCAACTAAAAACCAAGTGTCACTCACACTTCTATGGTGTAGGTTCACCCTAAACACTAATACGCCTATATGGGTGTAAAAAGGGACTAAGCTGTCTTTTGCACTCCCTTTTATGGATGTGGGGGGTGCACAATAGGACAGCTTACTCCCTTTTACTTCTTTCTTTTAAGAGTGTAACAAAGCGAATGGCGTGACTGTGAGCACTCATCTGCTTGTGCACTCGGCTATCCCTTCTCTTTCATGTAAAGTCCAGCATTTTCCGGAATTGGCGCTCAGTGACGCACATTGCGGATAACACATAGCGGGAATACGTGATTGTGTGGTTGTGCGGCCTCTGCATAACGGAGCAGGCGCATCGCAGATTACTCAGGTATTCTCCATTAACTCGTATCCCCAACTGTTCCCATTTCAGGCCCCGGAATACCTCCTGTAAACAGGCGGTGAATAGCATAGGCGAGATCGTGTCTCCCTGCCTGACACCTTTCCTGATTGCAATTTTATTGCTGACTTTATGGATAACTATGATAGCTGTGCAATCGTTATAAATATCTTCCAATATTTTCTCATAACACTCTTCTACACCCTGATTCTGCAATGCCTGCATGACTGCTGAGGTTTCTACTTAGTCGAATGCTTTTTCGTAATCAATGAACGCTATATACGTATAGGGGCTGGTTACATTCTGCGCATTTCTCTTTCACCTGATTAATAGCGTGAATATAGTCTATTCTCGAGTATTTTTTGCGAAAGCCTGTCTGACCATTTGGTTGATTGAAGTCTAAGGTTGTCCTGACTCTATTAGCGATTACCTTGGTCCGCTTAAATCTCTACGAACCTTGCTCGGTTATAAACGCTGTGAGGTGCTCTCCGGGCTGAGAGGCGCCTTCCCTTTACCTTTCCTTTGCTTTTCGATCAAATGGAAGGGGAAACTGTGATGGGGGAAAGGCGCCTTAAACTGTCTCACTCATGGATGGACATCTGAATCGCGTCACTCGAACGGTCGGTCTAACTTATAAACGGAACAAATCATATGAATAGGGGCTGACTTTGTAGTCCGCTCAAGCAATTGGTAGGCGAGAATTTCGACACTTGCAGTCACGTATACGCAAATAAGCAAGCCTACAGCGCCTCCTCCGAGGACTACCGCTCAAAGCGAACCGAAGCTCGTCGATGTCGCCACAGTCAACACCTCTAATGGAACGCCGCCGATAACGTCTCGCGGTCTGCGGAATGATAGGGGCGGCTGAATTAACATGATGACGCCGATAAGTGGCCCGCGCGGCTTCCGCGCGGCCTCAGGCGAGATCTCCGCTCTCTCACTCCCAGCCTCCCGACGTTCCCTCCTCCTCCTCTATCATTGCGGCCAAAAGTTTTGATTCCTCGTCAAATCGCGAGTGATTTGCATCTGGCCTTGGTCGCTTCGTTTCTTTCCTCGTTTCGAAGTCCCCCGTATATGCGCAATGTGCCTGATTGCGCGCTTGAGGCGAGCTGCTTAGCCCACATATCTCTTCAAACAAGCGCGAGCACACAGTTCATGCACCTAACTCTTTTCTTAACCAATCATCATTACAGAGAAGCCACTATTGCAGTCACTATTAAAGAGACTACAGAAGTGAACAAGTTTGCCTTTAGGGCGCTTGAGCTGTGCGGTGCGAAACAAATGAAGCGAAATTTTTAGGCATTTGCTTTGCTAAAGTCAAGGCGTTCGTGCCTGCAGAGTCTTTACGTGTATCCGGCTGCGCTCGAGTGCAAATTTTATATCTGAAACTCAATAACTGCATTGAAATTTCAATTCCTTTCCTCCGCACAGCACCGCTGGAGCACTCTAGACAAGTGTTCTCACCTCGGCACTATTCCAAATTTTTTGCTGCATATTAAATACGCCGTGAAAGGTGCATATTACGCGAAGCTATAGCCGACCTGCTACAACTTGCTTGTGCAGTCAGCCACAAGACGGCGGATCATTCGTCTCGCGTTGTAGGGACTGCAGGTGCGCGGAAAAAGCCCCACGAAGTGGTTAACCTGAAATCTCCGTTAAACATTAGCTGTCCTGGGAACTTTTCAAAAGCACTGGATCTTAGCGCAACCCCTCTTTAATGCATATATAGAAATTAATGCTGATGGTAGAGCAAAGGAAAGTCACCAGTGAGAGGAGGAGGTGTGTTGCGCTTGTAAGTGTAGCAATATCTTTACAGGGCAGGTTTTCCGGGCATTAGGGCACCCTTGTATAGCTGCCGTCGTGGTATTAATATGTCTGTCGTGACAGAGAACACTGACGTCATAGTTTCAGGATGACGTGATTCGCCTTCAGGTTAGTTAGAATGGTGTAAAGGGTGGTTAATTCACCGGCCTGTAGCTATGAGGATGCGCAGTCTGTGGCCATGCCAGACGCAGCTGTGATCTGTAAATACACCTCTCGATGGTCAGCTGGGATCGAGGTGGGAGAAGGGAGGGTTTGCTATAGTCATCGTTGTCCAGTTATGCAAACTGAGGGAGCGTGTAGTCGGCTAGTTACACTGCTCTCTACTTTTAACGAACAAGTTGGCAGCTACATATCTATAGTCCGAGGAACTGCTTAATATCAGTCACATTTGAATCGCACGGCAAAACATGTGAAAACCAAAACACAGACAAAGCATTTGGAGGAAATTGCGGAGGGGGGACACGTTATCCCATCTACTAATGACATACAAGGACACAAGAGGGCAGTGGGGGCGAGTGCATTAAAGGACACCTACGCTTGCTTCTGCACAACACTACACTGCAGGCGGGAACCGGGCCAACCTAGACTGGAGCCAACGGTAGCGCACTGTGCGCTAGCCTGCCACTGTGTATGTGTGCGTGCGTGCGTGCGTGCGTGCGTGAGTGCGTGTGTGCGTGTGCGTGTGCGTGTTTATGTGTGTGTGTGGGGGGGGGGGGGGGTGTAGAGTGGGCATATAAATATTTATGCGTATGAGGGAGCGTCAGAAGCCTCATGATTCCAACAATTTTGGGTGTTTAACCTATGACTTTACAGAATCTTTGAAAATAGGCTTTTTAAGTTAGAAGAGCGCTTTTTCTGTATAGCATTTTCAGCAGTGTTGTACATCAGAATACAGCTAAGAGATGCTAACTAGCTGGCTGGTTAACTAATGTTGAATAGTTAACTTTTTAGCTATTACTGTTAGTTTCCTTAATTTTGAGAGGCGTGTGGCCCGTTGTAAGTAATACCCATATCTGTTTTTAGAAGTTCCAAAAGGCATTTACCCTAAGTGCTGTTGCCCATCAAATTTTGACTATTTTGACAAATTTCATGCACTGGAGAAGTTGCTTTGCCTGCAAGCCTCTCGAAAATTACGGTCCGTAAAATATTCTTAAGCTGAGTATATCACCGAAAAGCCTCCCAAAACTCAATGCACCGGGTTTATACCTTCACGTCTGGGATGACGCGAAAAGGTACTGATGTCCTGATGTCATCATTTACGCTTCCAGAGCATTGAGGCCTGGTTACATACTGGGAGATACAAACGGCAGCATTGAAGGGCATTCTTTTCTGCGAGAAATAACAAAATGCGTTTAAGCGTGTGGGCGAAACGCAGCAAATATCGTCTGGGCACTCTGACTTCTGCACCGTATTTGCATGCTTAATTAAATGACTGGCTGCCTACTATCCGAGACTAGAATTTATTCGTATAATCTTGTAGGTCTCTCCTTATGATTCAATAACTAGGACAGAAGTCGGGGTTCTGGGGGTCATTTGTATTTTAAATTGGTATAGAAAGTCAGGCTAGAGCCGATGGTTGCGCCGCGCTGTGTTAAAACTTCGTAGCTTTTCGCGCTGCATTCTTTAACCATGATCACTGACCAACAAGCCCAAACAGCCACTTTAGTTCGCAGCTGTCCATGAAGCCCGGCTATGTCTCCTGGAGTGGATATACTACACATTATTAATAGGACTGAGATGCAAATGCTTATTTTTGTCGCATGAGGGCCTTAGCTGCCAGTGTGCCATCAAACCCAACAAAACAACCACAAATGGTTATTTTTGCTGGAAGTAACTTCAGACCGCTTAAATTTTTTCCTATACCAACTAGTGACGGCTCCGTGCACAGTTTAGCTCTGCCGTCTCATCTTATCTTAGAAAAGTTAGGCTGACAGTTGCGGGTCCATTGGAAGCTGTAGTCGACAAAAAAAAACAAAAAAAAAAAACAACGATGTGTGGTAGCTGCGATCGCTATAACCACTGTTATATTTTGCTAATATTTTTGAAGATACCTTAGCGCTCTGAACTTTAGCTTCAATAAAACCTGTCCTCGTCAGTTAATGGCACGCCCTTTATTGCCACTGCGGGACGCCTAGGCGGCGCGGCAGTCGCCGTGTCTTTGATGCCATGGTTTGCAGACGGTGACTACTACGAGAAAGCGACATTCCAATATTAAAAACTTCTGCTTTAAATTGTTCTCAGCACCACGGCTGGGTATATGCTTATTTTAGAAGGAGCTTTAGACTGCTATAAAAACAAAATACTATCGACAAAAACCAGCAGACTGTTACTTTAACACTGTAAGACCGAGAGCCGAAGCAAAGCGTAATAGACACAGTACTGAAAGGAGATACGTATAGTGTATGACATCCATCAGCTTTTGTATATCTTTAAATTTTCATTCCTCCCTACAGTTTGCGCGACCATCGTTACGGCGTCGACATCTTGGCGCCTGGCCGTAGATGTCGTTGTTACCTGGGGCACTGAGCGCCCGACCGCCGTCGACACCACTGCAGGCTCTTATGTCATGTTTATTGCGTCATATGAAGGGTTGGCGAATTAGCAAATGTCTCTTCATGGTTACATCAGTGAAGGAGCGGGAAGCTTCTCCAAGGAAAACTCATGCATCAAATACGGCGCAGGTAACAGAGAAAGCTACAGGGGACCGAAAAGTTAATCATATACGCTTGGGCTGTGTGGTCAAAAGCAGCGAAGTGGATTCGACCAATCGCGTTGACTGAGAGATTATCCTACAGTGTCGCTTATTTATGCAGCTATAACACGACGCAAGCGCTTATAATTCCTACATGCAAAACTTAGTACTTAGAGTATGAGTCCTTGAAAGACCTGAGAATACATCGCTCAATATGCAGAAAGAAAATAGAAATAAAAGTACAAATAATTGGGACGACGCGCCGAGCCGTCCTTTTTCTCGCTGAGGTACCAGAACAGAGAACTGGAAGATAATGCCACGGAACCCGCTCGCCTTCCCCGGCTAAGCGCTGGTACACGCACGCGAGCTCACGACAGGAGTTGCAGCGGGTCCCGTAGCTCGTGGGCCTATCTCAGCGCGGGTGATAAGCGAGAGCGGAGAGTACTGGGTTTCACGGAAAAACGTAGAGAGAGAGAGAGAGAGAGAAGTAGCAGTAGAGGTGCAGCAGCGCCTTGGAAGGACGCCCCGACTGCAGTCAGCCAGGCAAGGCAGGTAGGAAGCAAGCAGGCAAGCGCTCCGCGTGCGACTCCGTGGCTCGTTTCTCCGGCTAAAAAAGAAGGCAGCACCCAGCGGGTCCTTGAGGGGGTCCCTGACGGCCCAGGGGGGCCTTGCGCCACACGCCTAGCGGCGACGTTATCGGGCGCGCCATCAGATGGAGCCTCCGAGATAGCTGCCTCCATAAGCGGCCGCTATCTGTCCGCGGCGGCGCGCCGCACCGGTACGGCCTCAGAAAAGCCGAGTGCGTTCGTATGCGCGCACGCACAAACAGGAGCTATCCTCGCCACCTTTCTTCCTCTGCTCTCTCCCTCTACCTCTTTCCTTCTGCCTCGCAGGCTTGAAAACTTCATTTCTTTTTAACAGCCGCTAAGCGGGTAAAGCTTCAATCCAAGCCAGTGCGCGTACGTTGATACGTGCGCCGAGAGCTGGCTGCTCGAGCCATTTACCAACGGAGTGGACGCATGCATGCGCAGCTCGCGTCCTTCCTCCACCAACGGTCCACCCTCCTCCCACTCGGGCTTTAAACGCCTCTGCCGGCACCCCCATTCCCCCGCCCCCCGTTCTCTTCAACCTGAGTGCTACTTGGTCCCCTGATCTCCGTCACGTCCGCCATAACGACAGCTGTGATCAACAACAGAAGAAAGGTGAAAAAGGGGAGAGCCTAACTCCAGGAATTTGATGACGCCAGCTTGAGCTGAAAGTGCATTCCGTCTTTATCTCGGAAAGACGTCTTTGTTACCCCTGAAAGTGGCCAGTCTGTTGTGGACTGGCGCTGTGTTATACATAGTGGCGCGGTCCTTGTTCAGCCTCGGGTATGCGAAAGACGGCCCACACTAAAGATAACTGCAGTGCCACATTGTCGGCTTGCATCGCAGGCCATCAGTACACTCCCAACGGGTTTTATGCTCGGCAGTTCCGAAGCTTTTTTTTCTTTTAACCGTAAACAATTCTGGAAGCGGGCTGAGCGTAAAGGCGAACGATAATTCAAAGCTTTTTAACTTGCGTGTGAGTTTCATTTCAGGGCTTACAACTACGTGCTGCGGCGCAATATTTAAAGGCTTTTATGCTGCAGCTTTCGTACATCTTCCATGGATTTGCGTGCGCGTCGAATGCGTATGTAACAAAACACAACTGATTTAGGGTAATGGGGCAGGTCTGTAGAGTCGTATATGTGTTATGTTTGTGTTATATGTGTTATAGATGTAGCCTTATGGTTTATGGTTTATTGGCGTTTAACATCCCAAAGCGACACAGGCTATCAGGGACGCCGTAGTGGAGGGCTCCGGTAATTTCGACCACCTTTGGTTGTATTACGTGCGCTGACGTCGCATAGCACACGGGCCTCTATAATTTCGCCTCCATCGAAATGCGACCGCCGCGGCCGGATTCGAGCCCGCGTCTTTCGGGTCAGCAGCCGAGTAGTATAACCACTGAGCCATAGCAGCGGCTCAAATGTAGCCTTCGTATCCGCGCCGTTAGCCACAAAACAGTGAATGCAAATTGCTTTGAACCATCCGAACTGATACACAGAAAATAGAAATAGAGCACTATGGAGCACAAACTGCGCTTCTCACTGTATATCTCTCTACCTTCAAGCTTACTGAGGATACCAAAATGGTGCATGATGTTGTTTGTGACAGAAAGTTAATCGAAGTCAAAATGCGATGCCTTTGCTTGGTTACACCAGCCACGTCATGCATGCATGTCTTCATGATTACTAGGTCAGTAATTTATTTTAATTTTCTGATTTGCAGCCATTTTCTGGCGTGAACCAGACTGTGTGTTGGCACCAGTTCCATATAAAAGCACGGGATATATTTGCTTAGACGTACTATGGGATAAGACACTGACCTCGCTGGCTCAGTTTCCTTATGAAACCACGTCCGCAAGTGTTCCGTTCTCATCCTCCGAGAAATAAATCTACTGGAAAGGTGTAATCGTTCGAGCGGGGACAGAGACAAGGAAATGTAAAGAAAGGTGATCCTATTTGATGAGTGCTTTTTTCCTGTACAGAAAACTTGCGATCGGAGAGATGGGTTATGACGTCCGGTAATGGGGATATGCAAACCATCACCGTTTTCTACGTCAACTATGCCAAGCTTCTTGAAGCTCAGGTAGCTTTAGGATGTCACGTTGAGATAAGTGGCTGCAGCCCCCTGGTAACTATATTGAAGTAAAACGAAAAAAACTTGGATTTCAGCATTTCGAAATCTCCCGAAAGATAAAAGGACAAAAAAAGGTTTCATAATCACAAGGCAACCACACTGCTATCAGTATCTAATGAGGAAAAATAACATCTAACAACAACAGTATATGGCCCTGGAAGGTTGTATACATATGCGCATTTTCCTCGCCTGCAAAACAAATTACGTCAATCAATCAATCAATCAATCAATCAATCAATCAATCAATCAATCAATCAATCATGGGAACTTTTTAAAATATGTATCTCGGGCATGAAAAGTTGTATACTCTTTCTTGTTCGCTTTGATCCGTGAATTTTCATGCTAACCGTACCAGTAACCATCGCAGGCAGCCTTAGAGGAATACATGCTTGCTGCCCTACTAATTATGCTGTGATCGTATAAAAGCTTAGCGACCATACATGGTTAAACTTGTAGTTGTATTGAGTTAACTTATAGTGGAACTTGTAAATCTAGTTTGATGAAGAAGCGAGAAAATGGACACCTTATTAAGCATCTCGAATGGTGGTATCTGTGTTATACCCAATAATAGTGTTTCTTCGCCTCACAGCAGAAGCATAATGGTCGTGCTCCGCAAACCTGTAAATTTTGGCCGAATAAATGTTTATTCAGGGCGGAAACCATCGTCAGAAAACACCATGGTTTCTACATAAAAAAGACGAAATAACTAATTGATTTATTTTCAGAAGTGTAAATACACTTCCATATTAAATTGCCGATGAAATTGAAAGTATTATATATTCGCGCTGCATCGTAACATGTTATATGACCAGACGTCTTTAACTATGTAGTTCAGAAAGAATTGTCAAGATAATCAGCATAATATCTTTGCGTTTTATCTGACGTCACACTGACCGAACAGTTTGGGGCGGAACATTAACGTGAAGAATTTTATTCCACGAAGAGAGAAAAAAGCAAATCTTTACTCTGATCGTGCTCAGAGTACCTTGCAAGAGACTAGGCCCGAAATTGTACAGAACTGTGGCATAACTGACTCAAACATTGCGCTGTTAACGCTTGCACTACTTTGAAGGCAATCCTTTTTTACTCCGTATAGTGAGAAGTAATTGTTCATTTGTACACAAAGTCATTCGCTTTCCCGTGCTTGGTCTTGTTCATTCTTGCGTCCGGAAGTTTATTATTATGGTATGATGCGGTATGGTGCTGTACGGTACGTATATGGCATGGTATGGCGCGGGATGGTATGGTATGGTATGGTACGGTGCGGCATGGTATGGTATGGTATGGTATGGTATGGTATGGCATGGTATGGTATGGTATGGTATGGTATGGTATGGTATGGTATGGTATGGTATGGTATGGTATGGTATGGTGCGCGTGTGGTTTAGAGTCCCATCCTAAAGCTTCATGTACTATCAGGGACGCCGTAGGGAAGGCTCCTCCTTAATTTAGATCACCTGCGGTTCTTTAACGTGCACCGACATCCCACTGCACATGGTCGTTTTTATATTTCACCTCCAAAGAAATGCGGCCGCCGCTTCTGGGATTCGCTCCCGCATCCTTGGACTCAGTTTCCTAACACCATAGCCACTAAGCCACCGTGGAGGGCGAAGGCTGGCTATAAGGAAACACAGGTAAGCGATTAAAGCTATGCATATGATTAATCCTTTCGGAACACGAGGCGAAGAACGAATTGCAACGACGTAGTTTCTTTCTGTGCTACCTTGGGAATATCTTAATACTTGCTTTCTGCGAATGTTAAGCCATTAAGGCCAGTGCAATTCGGAATATAACCTAAGCCTAAATACCCGTCGCGATGGTTCAGTGTCTGTGACGTTCAGTCTCGGCCTCAGCGGCCTTGTTTCGAAGGACGCTAATTAAAAAGAAAGCAATACTGCACCCTAATAAAAACATTCGGCGAGGGCTGTTGCTGTGTCTGATTAGTTTTTGCCTCATCGAGACCAAACAGATTTATATGGCTCATTCCTTTATTCTTGTTCTCTTGGCCGCTTGGATCGGCTTGGATTGGCTTCGATTGGCTTGAAGCGTTGCCAGAAACTACAACAGGCTTCAGTTACATGACGGCTGTAGGCGCGCTCCCAATACCGGATCTCGCCGTAAAAATTCGTCCGGGGTCATCCACAGCGCCATGCTTCGTGGCTCACTTAGTTTCTCCGAGAAGCAAAATCCATTTACCAAGCTAGCGTATTTGTAAACTTTAACACTGCACATTCTAGAATCATGAAAGGTACAGTCAGGCCGGAATGAAATGCGAACACGCATATGTCATACATTTCTGCTTTGCAGCGAGATATTCCTTTACAACCTATTTTCGATTATGCATTTCAGTAGGCCCTTTACCCAGGCACATGAATCAGGCTAGTTGTGCACTTCAGCTGAAAGTAGGCAGGTAAAATATTTTGTTTTCTTGACATGCTCTGTTCGCGTTTCATTCCGGCCTGACTGTACATGATATGTTTGCAAAGCTACACTTGACTAATTTTTCTCCTATAAATTGGCCAGTAACCCTTCGTAAAAAGCAAGTTTAGCATAAAGCTGATTATTTTTTCCACAGAGGCCTGATTATAAAATGTGTACAAGTGAATACAGCAACCTGCGTTTATAGCCATACTTAGGCACACGTTTTGGTGCCAAGTTATATAGAAAACCGCGCCACGCGGCCACCAAAAAAAAAAAGGACGCTATAGCCGAGATAACCGTTATTTGCGAATGGAATATTGCTTACACCACAGAGCTGATAATATAAGGTCCCGGTAAGGGCAGGACCTACATTAGGCAGCTAAGGAATAGAGCCCGCGATGTTAGAACGCCAATGCCTCTTCACTAGCACTAAACAGCTCTTCTATCTTCCCTTGAGTGTTGACCGCCGCTGTGACACTCTGCTAAGCAGAAGGCCATTTCTTGCTGCAGGCACAGCCTTTCTGTGGGGCCGCAACTAAATGCCCCCTTGTGTACAAAGATTCGGGGTGCGCGTCTAAGGAGCGCGACAGTGAGCAAAATTAACGCGGGGCTTTCCCCCCTGGTGACGCTTCGGGACGCACGAGAGCGCGCATTACCACGCATTACTGTAATTTTCTTCGCCACGCCAGCCTCATTCTCGAGTGCGCCAAATATGCGCACTTCTCGACGAGCGCTCGCGGTTCGATCTTCTCTGGACGACGAACAATTGTCGCCCGAAAGGGAGGGGGGGTCAGCGCTGCTTCCCTTTCCCTCCTTCAGTTTTTCTTTCCATCGTTCCTTCGAACTCACCAAACTAGGCTTTTCTTTGGCCGCTTCAGGCGCACATCTCAAGGCCTCTAAGTACGATACCCTGTTTTTCTCCTAGATAAACACGCACACTCCTCGGACTCACCGGACTGAGTAACACAGTAACGCGACGCCAAAAACAGGCTGCGGTAGCTTCCCCCTCTACCCTCCTTCTTCCCAATGATTCTTTTTTTTTTTTTTTTTTTGCCGCACACAATCGGCCTGGAGAGTACAAAATTACGCAAGAGAGAGAAGAAAAGGGGAAGGGGCTGGGGGCGCAGCGCAGCACGGCTTCTGCGTTCGGGCACGCGTGGTGGCGCTAAACCGCACGCGTTCGCTACCCCGAGGGCCATCAACACCAGTAGCCGGTCGACCGAGAACGAGCGGAGCGCCGAGAGCAATTTAAACGCTCCGACCGATGCTAATTGCACCCCGCGCGGCAGGTTCCTAGTCGTGCCTCCTCTCACTTGGTGTACGTCTGTCTGTACGCGTATAAGAGCGCGTTCCTGCTCTGCAAGAGCGCTCACTAATGTATGCGCACTGCGCTCAGGGGTTTAACAAGAGGACCGGGCGGCGAAACTGGAGGACGGCATCAAAGTAGCAAGAATGCCGCGTTCGGAGGAGTCCGGCAGTCGTCCCTGGAGGGGGGTTTAGGTTGTCCGTCGACGTGTCCTTGTTTCTGGCGTTGGTCTCTCAACCAGCGCTGCCTGGCGCCGCCGAAGTAATTGGGTCAGAACGGCTGGCGCGAGCGAGCTGCTGCTGCTGGCTGTCGAACGTGTGCGGTGGTAGCGCTTGCACAGGGAGGGGCAGCACGCAGCGATTTGTTCGAGGAAAAAGTGCGCCGCCGCTGTGCAGACTCGGGGCCGGTTGAAATGTCGACGACACTTGGGAGATCATAGGCGCCGTTTTCGGGGTATTGACAGCGCGCACGAGATAGGTATAGCGCTTCAGTGAAGTTCATGAATTCAAGAATTGAAATTTAACTCTCATAATTTAACTCTCGTAAGTTGCATACTATCCTTGTTTCTGTTCTCTTATTTTTTATTTTCTTTTTACGAGTGAAAAGATAGCTGGGGTACGCCAGGCTACCGTCCAGCCCTCGTCGAGAGACATCTAGAGAGACAAGGAAGGAAGGAAGGAAAGACATGGAGATAAACCAGGTGCATGCGCACTCTGCTAATCTACACGAGGGAGAGGGGGATAGATAGATGGAAAGATAATAGGCTGGGACGTTTCACAGATAGCACTGCCTTTTCTTCCCCCATCGAGGGGGCGCGAGGTATGACAGTCTTTTTTTTTTTTGCGTTCCTGACTTTCATAACAAATATTTACTGTAGGGAAGGTATACCTACTTCTTAAATAAATTTTTCTAGTGAAGTAATGGTTGGGAAATATCAGGTGATATTTTTAGGCTTCTGACTTCGCGGTTTCTTCCGAATTACCCCAAATGCATGAAGGGCTAATGTTGCGGTTATCTTTCGTTTTCCTGCCAGGTTTCTTTAAGTATACTAAAGCCAGAGCTAAGCGACATAGCACAAACTTTGGTGGCAACTTTTAATGGTTTAAAGAAGTTTAGTATAAGCGCATTATTTTATTCCCTCCCCAGTTTGGAAGTCCTAATATATAATGTAGAGCAAAAGCTGGGCCTGCCGTCTATGCGAGTTTCTTAAAGAATACTTCATCCACAACAGTAATGACAGGAAGGCAAGGATTCTTATTTGGCTTGGCTATAGTGTTGGGCCAAATACGTGGATTCTACCTCCCGAATCGGCAGCTGCGCCGCTGTGCGCCGCGATGCTCTCACAACACGCGGATAAAATATTTCAATAGTGCGCTTTTCACTTCTTTAATAAATTCGACACAAGCATTAGGCTGGCATGGAAAACTTTCACAGCATTTCTGCATTGTTTGCCGCGAGAGAATTGTTGTGGTAATTAATGGACGTTTCATGCCCAAGAGTAGCCTAGCCAAATACGAAACCTTATATTCCTGGCTATCCTTCTCCTCTCTATGATGGATGAAGTGCAGTGCCACCTATTTAATATTGAGACACATGGTTTTTGGTGATTTATAGCTTATAAAAGCTTCGTTTTCGGTAGGGCTGGTGATTTTGTGATTAGAACGGGGTACTCTACCTATGCACTCTAAGCACGAACACGATCACATGGGAGTTAAAAGGGGGTATAAGCTGTTCTCTAGCGCAATTCCTTTTATAAAAGAGAGTGTGCTAGTGAACAGATTGCTCCCTTTTTTCCCCTCTCTGTTTCGATTGTACAGGCCAACTTGAATTTGTCGTCAGTGTCCTCTACCCTGACAAAAATTAGTCAAGTCTATAGACTTCTGTCTATAAAGTCTATAAACTTTCTACAGACAAATCTTATAGAGTAGCCTATAGGCAATGCAAATGCTATAGACAGTCTCGTCACATTTTTAGTAGACTTTTGTCTATAGACAGTCTGTACACTATGAATAGACAAAAAGAAATATCTATAGGAAGGCAATAGAGTCTATAAGAAGTCTATAGACTGTCTATAGACCATTTTTATAAGGTTAACCGCTTGGCGTAGAAAAAAGCTAGAAAATTAGCTTTGGCAACCATTCGCAGCTAAGCGAACGTCGTCGCCGTTATTCCCCTCCCCATCCGGAAGAATCGTGGCGGCTGACGGCGCTCGTGTGTAAAACGAGCGTCGAGGCGACGCGCCCTGCCGTGGGCACGCGCGCTTTCAAATTGCCACACGTTTCTTTTTCAATTCTAGCTGGTGCCGCTCGCGCACAGACGCGGCGGCGCAGGCCATTCATTTTCTCGAGCAGCAGCTATAGGCGCAACGCGGTCAGCCGCCCTGTATATCCGCGTATATACAAGAGCGTTGCATGCGTACGCGCTTCCTGTATACCCTACAGGCGCAGTCAGTTGCGCCAACGTCTCCTCGACGTCATTTCTATGGAAATTGAGACGTCGTCGGGCTTGTGTGAGTTTCCCACGCGGTAAGTGAAAGATCCGTCTTCATCGCCGTCAGCGCGCTCTAGGGGCCCGCGCTGAACACCGGAAATAAGAAAAGGCGCCGAGCAGGGAAGAACGAGTCACGAGCTTGATCGTGGATGCTTTGGGCGTTTCACTGAACAGAGACAACGTAGATACATTTGTTGCCAAGAGGCGCAAACGGTGGTTGTTACAACTGTTATTAGCCTGTGAGTACGCGGACGAATAAATCGGAAAGTCGGAGAGCTGTTGGGCGGCCATCTGAAAGCGCAGAAGGTGAGCAGTAGTCAAATGAAATGCGATGAAGGATCCCTTCCCGTTTTCTCTCTCTAAAAGGCCGAGAGATGAAGGATAGGGAGAGTACACAGGCTGCCCCAGCTAACTTGAGCCAAGGGCTAAAAAAGCTGGCAGTGGCTTAGCTCTGCTATGCCAGGATATACGTAGCGTGAGCAATGACGTCGCGTGGCTCTGCTCCGGTGGCAGCAGCGCGGCAGCGGCGAGCGCATGCGGAGAGGCGCGCCAGATGTGCGCAGTGACGTCACTCGCTTCTCGCGCATGCGCAGTATGGTCGACGGAGGGAGCACGCGAAACGGCGAGACTGTAACCAATGTAGCTTACACTATAAAAAAAAAAATTAAATATTACAGGCAGACGAGGGAAACGAGTTTCACATTGCTGGTAGCCACCTTGTTTTGCAATTAATTATTCAGTTAAGATTAGTTACCTAAACTACTTTAGACAATAAATTGGATTTGCAAAGTTGGAGAGCACATTTAGAAACCCCCATTCCGTTATGTGCGATGAGAAAAGCCGCCATGGATCATTTTTTTTCCCCCAGCTAAAGAAAGCCCACGAAACATAAAACAAAAAACCACGTGACTAGCGCATTCCGCTCCACGATCGTGCTGCCCGCAACCGTGGTTTGAGCCAACGAAATCAGCTGCGGCCGTGACTAGACGGCCCTGTTACAGCGGTAGGGCGATATGTTGGTTTCTTTGCCCGCGTCAGCCAATTGGCGCACGTGACTATGCAAGCTGCAGCGAGAACGCAGCGCTTTAGTGGCGATACAGACTATGAAGCTCGAAGGGTGCAAACGAAAGAAACTTTATTTGCCTACGAAGCGACAGGAGCCGTGGCAGCATGTCCTAAGCCTCTTTTATTTCGGGTTGTTACCACTTGTAACAAATGCTCGAATAGGTCGCATGGCTCAACGATACAGCTCTGGCATCCTGCTGGCACATGCGCCGTTGCATCTATTATGGCCGTCTCGGACATGGTAAGCAGACTTCCTTTATTTTGTCTTTCACGTCTTGCGGTTTGGATGCTGGTGCGCTGTATACCTTGTCCTTTACGTAACCCCACAGAGTCTAGTTCAGTAGTCTCATGTCAGGTGACCCGGTTGACCAATTCACGGAACCTAACCGTGCTATCCACCTCTGCGGAAACGCGGCGTCAAGCCTGGTCCGATCCTTGTCGCTGAAGGGGGGGGCATCAGTGGCCCTGCCGAGTGTTCGATCCGAACGAAAGTCGTCAACGGGTTCTTCTAGCATGTCATTGACAGTACGCTCTGCTGTCAGAGTCTGGTAGAAAAACACAGGCCCGAAGAAAGCACTGTCAAAATTCCACACCAAACACTGAATGGCCATTCGTATGTACTGGTGCTGCGCCTACGAAATAGTGTGTATTTGACTGGCTCCACTAGTGAGAGTTGTGTACGTTTACACATGCATTTCGCGAAAAACTTTTTTGTCACTCCACACCAGTTTTGTCAGAAAATCCGGGTCATCCTGCATCGCTATGAGAATCCCGATATCCCGGCACACGCTGCGGAAGCTTGCTTGGGGATCCGAAGATAACAGCGATAAAATGTTCGCCTCGACGTCCTGACCAAAGACAGGTGCTCAGCGTCGTGTCCGAGTAAAACTGCCCGTCTCGCAGTGTCTCGTAGGGAACGCAGAATTATCACTGGGCTTGGCCGCCTGCCCGGGTGCCTTTGTTGCGCAAGGTCGGCAGCGTGCCTTCTGTTCCCATCGGATGCTCCGAGAGCCAGAACCATGAATGATTCCTCTTCATTCATGAACTGCATTTCTGCTAAGATAGAAAGCACTCCACTAAAGCTTCCATCTCACATGTGACAGGCATTCCAAGAGCGTATGACAAACTTAGCCTGACCACTGCTTCCAACTTTCGAAATCCTCTTTCGAAAGCGACACCACTGCCTCCCCCCCCCCCCCCCCCCCCCCGCCAACAAAAAAATCATGCATTTGACTTTTAGGGCGAAAACCTTTAATGGCTCATACTGTCGTTCGTTAACAAAGCGAGTCACACGCGTTTAACTCGGGGAAAAAAGATAGAAAAAAACAATTGTTACTTCAGATAGAGGATAAAAAAACGAACCTAGAAGCCAGGTTTGATGACTGTAGACTAATTACTTAATTAATTATAGGCAAAAATGTTCAAATTGCGTCGAAATAGCACGGACGTCGATATAGCCACGGGAACGGTGTGACGTCACATCCGCCGGAAGTCGTCACGGCATAGTGAAAATTGTCACAGAATGGTCAGAAAAACGTTGGATTTGTGTCAAATTAGATGAAGAAATGTGTAATTAAGCGTAATTAACACTTAAGATCCCCGAAAGATGTATATTTTGGGTATCGAATAGCCACGGGAACGGTGTGACGCCACCTCCACCGGAAGCCGTCACGACATAGTGTCCTCGGCTCTCGCCTCTCAACACTTCAGTTGCCAGTGTCCTCGCAAATTTCGCTTCTCAGTGCTAAAGCAGCCCGGCAATCTCAGTATCTTCTCCGTTGATAATATATCGCCATCGCTTAAGTGCGGTGCACATGCTGCAACTTGCAACGCGCGCCAGCTGCTTACACGGGCGAAGAAACCATCACTCGCCAACACAGCGGCCTACCGCTGCAATGGCGCCGTTGAGTCACGGCCGTATCTGATTTCGTTCGCTCAAACCACGGTTGAGATCAGCGCCATCGTGGCACGTGAATGCGCTAGTCACGTTTTTATTTTCTTTTTTTTTTTGAATTTTACGCGCTTCCTTTGGAGCTGGGAAAAAAAATATACGGGAGAGGCTTTCGTTATCAGAAATAATTAATGGGGGTTTCCGAAGGTGCTCTCCAATGCTGCCAATCCAATTTATTGTCTAAAGTGACTATAAGACAGTAGACTTAATATTTAGGTAAGTAACCTTAACTAATCAAATACAAAACTAACAATGGCCTGTGGTGTGCAAGGTGGCTGCCAGCAATATTCAACTGGTTTTTTTCGCCAGCCTCTTTTATTCTTTAGCCCTTGGCTCAGGTTAGTTGGCACACCCGGTATATGGTATGGTATGGTATAGTGTGGTATGGTATGGTATGGTATGGTATGGTATGGTATGGTATGGTATGGTATGGTATGGTATGGTATGGTATGGTATGCAGGTTTTAACCTCTATGACCTGAACGTTGGTTTACCTGGGCTTCTTTGACATACAGTGACACCGCACTACACAGGAAAGATTTTGCATTTCGCCAGCACCGAAATGCGACCACCGCGGCTGGGATTCGATTTCGCGACCTTAGGCGGAGAAGGAATAAATCGGCAACCATCCGAACGAATACGGAGTGACTTGCCTGCCCAGCATGTTCCTGGCGCAGGCTTTACTATTCGCTATATGTAATGTAACATGATTGGATTAGTGGAAAAATTGCTGCAGAGAAGGCACCCGTCAGTCCATGTCACATCGTGAACCAGAAGTAGGAGTGGAAGCCTCCGGTTTAAACTGAGAGAAAAAAGAAAAAAAAAAACCTTAACGCATGCCGAATTATTATTATTAGTTTTTGTTTTTTTTGAAATTCTGCATAAGCGTGATGAAAAAGTGTCACGTTCAGGCTTCTGCGACGGTTAAGAAGCTCTTTGCTTAGGCTACTTCTGGACCTTAGCCGTGGTCACTGTTTCTTTCCAATCCGAAACTTTGTTCTTATGAAGCGTTTGCTGCTTTAATAGTTCGTTCCGTGGCTGATGAAGCGAGCAGTGGGTTGTAATTTGTAAGCTACAAATATATAAGCACTTATTATCACAACCAGGCAAAGATATTGTAAGTGAAGGTGGGTAGAAAAAAAGGCCTGGTTCCTTGCCTAAGCGATGCACGTGTCTATGTGTGTCGCTACTTTGTTGCAACGCTTGTTTTTTTCTTTTATTTGGGTTTTTGCGCAAACCATCTTTCAGAAGTAAACTTGCATTTATGTGCTATCTTAAGGTCCTATTACTTAACTTCCAGCTGTTATGGCTATATGTATTTCATACAGAAACTATAAACAGGACCATGCTAAGAAACAAGTATTATACGTGACTTTGGAATAGAGAGAGGTGTCACATATAGCGCCGAAAAAAATAAACGGTAATTCTTCCCGAGGAAGTACTATTCGCCAGAAACAACGAAAAATCTGAAATAATCGCCGGAAAGTGCAGCGAATTTTCAAAAAAACAATACCCGAGAATTCCAACTCCTAATCGTAAGGTTCATGCACAGAAGTAAGAAAAAGAAAACGTACTGTATTTTCAAGCGCTGACAAGCACAATTAACGTGACGGAAGTTTAGCAATATACCGTAGGTTAGTACACGCGTATTTTACTTGCGGCATTCTCGAAGTTAACGGCGCTTTTGCAGTGAACGCGGAAATTTACTTAAACCTGTATTCCGGCTGCCTGATGTAACGTTGCATTAGTAACTTTCTTGTTTTTGGTGATGGTCGGAAGCCTTTATATATGCCAACAAACACAGCTGCGATAAGAGCCCCTCGAGGCAACGCAATTATAAGAATAATGGGCCACTAATTCTCCTCTTATGTCTCGGCCCCGACGCAGCGGTTGCTACTCTTTGACAGTTTTAGAGTTTGGGAGAAAATAAAGGGAGAATAAATATAAAATAGATAACGAAGCTCCCTCTTTCGTTGTCCTCTACGTTTCTCGACGAATCTCGACGCGGTGGACACAACAGCGAAGCTTTATAGCGGAGGCCTCAGAACCGGAAGACTGCAGCCAAAACACCCAGCGCCCAGAAGCAACAGAGACCGCAAAACGCCGAAACAGCCGTATAAATATAGGAGTCTATACGAGTTGATACGAGTTGGGGGTAGCACGGAATCCGGTTTCGACCGACCGCCTTTCCTTTTCTACTTCTTTTTTTCTTCGCATTCATTTCTCGACTATACCCGCGCCTTAGCGGGAGCTATCGCTGGCTGCGAGAATGCACGGCTTCAATTCTTACGCCGTGTCGCGTCCGCTCCCCGATGATGGCTGCTTCTATGCACACAGGCTCACGCAGACGCTTTTACGTGCGTGAATCTGTTACTGAGGCAAGCCGTTCTCTATAGAGCCGTGCTTAGCCGAGCGGCGAGTGTGCGACGGCGAACGCAACGATGCGCAATTAGTAAACAATAAATGAATGCTACGCACGGAAAGCCGCAGAAAACGACGATTGGTAGTCCCCGTTTTGGGAAGTGTGCCGCAAGCTCTGGCTCGCTTTGGCTCGCGTGTTTTGCAATCGTCTTCGGCGCGGCTGTACAGGAGCGTGGTCTTAAAATGGCGCCCCGACCTGCAGCGCTCGCCTCAAGGTGTGTGCGTGTGTATACAGGCTTATTCTTTTGTGCCCATTGCGTAACGGGAGGCAGTTACAAAGCATCCAGGAAGTAGCGCTGCTTACAGTGAAGGGAATATGCAGAGAGGGGTAAGCTGCAAAGAATACTGACAAAGAGAAAACATGCGGGGATCGGGAGTACTGCGTTCTGACAGGTTAGGCTGCGCAAATAGGAGCAAGCGGGCGACTTTTTTTCTTTCAATTGCTATTTTTTAGGACTCCAATACCAACCCTTTTACAAGTGAAAGGGTCGGAGTCCATTTTTTTTTTTGTAAAAACTAAATTTCTTTGTCTCTGAGGCTTGCTCTTTGATGTTACCAATTTCTTCGTAATTTCTCTGTTTTCTGGATCGGACACACGCATTTTCGTTGGACACTTGCCGTCCTCTTCTTTTTCGTTGTGTGTTCCGTTATTCTACTAAACTTAATGATGATATCTTAACTAATGTGGAACGTACTGCCTGAATTCCGAGAGTATGTTACTGCGCTGGATATTTTGTCTTTCAAAGCGATATTGTTATCAGTCCTCCAGTTCAGCGGAGAAGTCGGCGTAGTTGGCGTCTTCGCCGGTGTGTGCGGAAAAATCGGATTGGTCGAGAGGGTCGTGACGTCACACGTGTAACTATGGAATGTGCAAATATTAAAACGTCAGAAAACTGGTGATTAGGACACGCGATGAGGACATGTAAGCGTACAAAGTAAATTAATTGCACTTATAAGCAAATAGGGGGTAATTATTCGGGCTTCGAACACCCCTGACCTATCGGGTGCGAGTTAACACGCTACCTCTATAGGCTAAGCAGGCACGTTGACACGACTTGGTTAAAGTGCTGCTTGATGTGTATGTCGCGTGGTCTTTCACATGATATGGAAACAGAGGCCGTATCTGCGTGGGAGGAGTCACTGACGGAATTCATTAACGCTACCTTGTTATATACCCTCAAATGCGAAGCTTGTGTTCCCGTTTTGTTTTGTTTTGCTTTGTTTTGTTTTTTCAGCGGAGACCTCGCGAAAACGTTCCTTTTTCCACTGCAAAACCACTTAGTGGTAGGATGTAGTATCTGCTGTCTCAACAAAACTTGCCCGCCTGCAATAGAAGTGACGAATTATAGAGAGACATTTAAATAAACATGGTCGGCTGCTGACACGAAAGACGCGGGTTCGATCCCGGCCGCGGCAGCCTAATTTCGATGAAGGCGAAATTCTAGAGGCCCGTGTACTGTGCGATGTCAGTGCACGTTAAAGAACCCTAGGTGGTCGAAATTTCCGGAGCCCTTCACTACGGCGTCCCTCTTAGCCTAAGTCGCTTTGGGACGTTAAACTCCAACAAACGAAACCAAACTAAATAAACAAGGAGAACACCTGAAAAAAAAAAAAAAGCTTTACCACTTTAGTAAAAGAGTGAATGTCGCAAAAAAGGCGAGCAGAGGTGACGCATATGTTTGGATAGCCCGTGTGGACAGGAAGGTAGAGAGCCAGAAAGAGGTCGTATAGTAAGTACACCAGTGGCACAGTCTTCATCACAAAAGGGAAAACATTGGAGGCGTGCTATTCGTGGGATAGCTTTTTCTATCGCCAGTAATGTACAAGCATGATATGTGCAGTTCACTTGACTGAAGTTACTAGGCCAATCCATCAAAGCAAGTTGGACATATGTAATTTAACAATTCATCATCATCATCGTCATCAGCCTGACTACGACCACTGCAAGGCAAATGCCTCTACCATGACTCTCCAATTAACCCTGTCCTTTGCCATTTGCGGCCACCGTTTCCCGTTTAGCAATTACACAAAGAAAATTTTTTACAGCAGTCTTTTGAAACTGTGATAAGTCGATATGTTGTTAACATTCAGTTCCTTATACACTTCAGGTGCAATGAATTCCACTTAGCAAGCAGCGAACCACAAACGAAAGAAAGAACGTTGTTTTCTGATCGAAGAAGGTGTGGAATGAACGCCTGGAGTAAACGACTGGAGTAATCGAACTTGTCCCTTTATATTCCGTTGAACTGCTCCTTTCCTTTGCGGAGTGGTGCGTTCTCTGCTATAGCTGTCACTAATTCTCGGCCAGCCTCTTGTCATTGACCAGGCGTACTTTTTTACTCTCTTCTGTCTCGACCAGCGCGACTACGGAGCCAGCACTCCACACCGATGTGCTGCCGCGCCGCAGCCAACGCGATCCGACTCCATTGCGCGCGCGCGGTAGGAAGGCATAGCGAGGCACGTAACGCCATCTGTCGACAGCTGTAAAGACTCGAATGGCTTTCGCTCTTCGCTGCAGTAGACAAAAGATACCTCCCTGGGAGCAGAGAAAGAACGTTTGATCATTGGCACCGATCGTAAGCACTATGCCACGCTCTGTTAAATTTTCCCTGCTTTTTTCTATTCTGCTTTCTTTTAATTCCCGCCTCTCACTTTAACGGAGTGTATCACCGTTTCTATTTCTCAGATTCTTCCTCCTGACGACTGCAAGTGCCGCGGCTTGCGTAAGGCAGCTATGCGTGAAAGAAACGGTTACGCATCCGCAGCAGAAAAACGAATCGCTTTTCAATGAGCAGCCTCTTTTTTCTCTTTGCTATACTTTTCCAGTTGCATTCGTTATAAGCTTTAACCAACACAACACAACCAAATAATTTTGGAGATTTCCGCATTCTGTTTCTAAGGCGCTCCAGAAATCGTACGGGAAGACGTTTGCGTATCGAAGTGCACATCTATGCTCACTGAACGCTACACAAACAGTACAAAAACCACAACGGCATGGAGACGGCATCAGGCAATGGCTTTCTTAACGTAACAATAATTCAGCAACAAATATCATGTTGGACGATGTTAGTAATTTATTTTTGTTTGTTTCACGTCCGGACTGTGCGTTATAGGGTTAATGTGCAATAACGGACGGGTTGGTCATGAGTCATCGCTCAATCGTGCTCGACACTCACCAGTTTTGCTTGGTTTTGAGGTCTAAGCCTAAGTAAGCGTAATTAAGTTTAGGTTTCCATTAAGCACGCGTTCGTCAAAATCTGTCACTAAATTTTGTAGATAGACCATAAGGTGCAAATTTACTGCACCTTAAATTTAAATTTAACGTCATAAAAAGGCATTTCATAAACAGTGCCTCCAAAGACACTTGGGTCGACTGATATGTTGCGTCATTAGCACTGATAATTCAGTGGATAATAAGAAACAGCAAAAGGCTTCAGCTCATGAGTTTTAAAAAAATTATACAAGCACAGCTGTGTAGTTAAAAATAATTGTGTAGTCTGCTCTGGTGCGAAAACATCCGGCAAACATGTGCATGTAGTCTTCCCACCATAACGTTTCATGCATTTCAAAAGGGCACGTTTTGTTCCCTCTAGCAAAGAGAGATGCTGGCTGCCGGGAAATATGATTAAAATGCTGCAAGAAAAGCCAGCTGGGCAGGGCATTCGCTTTGCTTGCCTATGGTCAACTCCCTTTCCCGAGTACATGGAAGGTGGCGTTTCATCTGTTTTGCTATCTTCGATTTCTGGCAGTTCCGTGCAGCGCGTGCTGCGCAGAAAGGCACACAAGATCAATACACTTCTATACTGTACTTTGTACTGAAACTCTGTTCGAATGCACTTTTTTTCTGCCTGCGCTGCTTAGAGTGGTGAAAGTCTATCAATAGCATACCTTTCGTGACGGCGCCAAGTGTTCATAATTTCCTTTATGCTTTCATTAAAACTGGCTACAGTGTTTGTCCTACTCAACTGTTTTCTAAGATGTAGTTTTTCTTCAATTCTTCTGGCGCTTGCTTGTTGTGAATTTCACACCGCGCATATTTTGCTTCTTATTTATTAAACACTAAAACAATGATGACATGCCCGAAATTTAAGGTCTTTCCCGCAGTACACGATATGGCTTATTTTCGGCCAGTAATCAAAATACCACTCCACTTGTATCTCAATAGAAAACTCGTCTTCCTTCTTTGAGAAGCCTATGCCTTTAAACGGAGCACGAAAGAGGAAATAGAGAAAGCCTTACAAGTAACACAAAGGGGGAAATCAGCATATATACTAATTTATGAAGGTGGCCTTAACGGTGTGAGCAAATACATAGAGAGAGAGAGAGAGAGAGAGAGAGAAATTTTGATGCTAAATAGAGAAATCAACCGTTCTGCTTGCGGAGTCTGCTAGTGGAAATGTTGGCGATGAATATGAAATATGAGCATGGGAAAAACACAGAAACAAAAGAATCAAGTCCACATCCGCACACCTGAGAAGATACTGAGAAACGCTTGCCAACCACCACACCACCAACAACGACAACAGCATTAACAAAAAGAATAACACTAATAATATCAATAATAGTAATAGTCACTATCATCGACATAATATATCAGGAACAATACTGGTGCTGAGCGCTTATTATATCGTGTTCGTATAAAGTCTAAGCGATGTCAATAAATGTCTCTCAAATGTATCCAGAACGCCAGACGTGCTATGCAGAACGTACGGAGCGCTGTCTGGATGCTCTGCCGCTACGCAAACAAAACCTGCGGCTTCCAAAGAGTGTGCACAGAACTATACTATACTTAAACTTTGTACTGGAGCCGAAGCAGCTGCCCCGTTCACCACAAACGGACACCAGGGGGCGTGCCGCGGCCTGAACCGACGAGCTGGCGATGCTTATCTTCGCACGTTTCTCGGTTGCGCTTGCATGTGGGTGGTTCGTACGTGCGAGGGCGGGCGGCGTACGGATGCGCGCTCGCGTTGTGGAGATTCACGCCGACGCCTGCCGCTTATCGCGCCACGGGGAGGGAATACGGAGCCGAACGCGCGGTAGGGTGCGCGGTTAACGAACCCGTCATCGAAGCGAGCGCGGACCGCGTGCGGAAACTATGCGAGCGTGTTGCGTCCGCGCAGCGACACCGAAAGACGCACTGCAGTTTGTAGTTTGGCGTGCTTTAGAGACGGACGTGTTCAGACTGCTAGTGTAGACGGGGTTTCCAATTACGTAAGCTTAGAACTGAGCGGGAAGGTGCAGTCGGGTTTTCTCTCAGCTAGTACACTGTCTATGGTGTGGTATTCGTTAAATGCACCGTACGTCCGTCTGTCCGTCTGTGCGTTTGTCCGTTCACTCTTTCTTTCTTTCTTTCTTTCTTTCTTTCTTTCTTTCTTTCTTTCTTTCTTTCTTTCTTTCTTTCTTTCTTTCTTTCTTTCTTTCTTTCTTTCTTTCTTTCTTTCTTTCTTTCTTTCTTTCTTTCTTTCTTTCTTTCTTTCTTTCTTTCTTCAACACGAGTGCCTGTCTATTGGCGCAAATACACCGGCTTGTTCACCAAATTAGTATAAAACTAGCCCACAAGGTAGAGAAAGTGTCACACAAGTGAATAATCATTGCTGTTACGATATCTGTTCCTTGAAATTAGAAAAAGGCTACATAGATTTTAAATTGAAGCTTTAAGTTTGCGCTTTGTTCCACAGGTATAAACGACCTTTATTATCTAATGTTTTGCACGCTTCTTTGTTGCCTCACTAGCGAGAAATCCAGACCTTGGTTTTAACTGTATCCGTTCTCTTGAAAGCGAAGTATATAATGGATTCGTAGTTATTCACCTTTCTATCAAACCCCTCGCGCACTTCCATGTTTTTGCTCAGCGCCTAAGTTGTCTTCACCGCAAAGACACTGTTATTGCAAGAAAGCCAAACCTCGGTTTCCAAAGGAAAGCGTGCTCTTTTTTTAATACGTTCTGAGAGTCTGCGATAGAAGAACATCTAGATTGCCTCGTAGTCATGTGACCATTTATGTGTAGGAAAAGATGGGCCACAGTTTTTTTTGTTGTTCTTTCGTTTTACTTCTTTTCTTCCATTCTTGTGACCGGTGATTTGTTGATGAGAGAATGCCTAGTACCTAACAAAAGAGTATGGAGCTGTCGCCTCTTAACAGCTATTATCACTTACTCCCTCCGGGAAAAGGCAAGAAATCATGGGAGTTATCCCCTCTCCTTGCGAGAAGTTCGAGTATCTTCGGAAACGAGTGCCACCGAGCGACAACTGTGGCGTGCACATTGTCACTCCTTGCAGAAGCCTCTGTCTCTGGCACTTCCTCACCTATAATTTTTTTTTGTTAACTGTAACTTGTCAAAGGTTAAACGACTGTACCAGTAGATATCCTTCAGAATGTCGAGTACATCTTTTTTTTTACGTATTTGTTCGGCACAGCTGGTAGTACAGGCTGCTGACTTCTCCACCATTAATGGAAGACCGGTTCAGGAAGTTCGTAACATGCAGCCTGTTATGTAACAGGCTGGGCACATGCATTCTTGCACAATAGTTACCTGCCGAACATGGAAAACAATGCAGCCGCGTGGTCTTTTTGCTTACGTCATCGCAGATCTGACGGTTGTCAAACGTCCGAACGAGCCCCGTGCGTGTTCGAGAAGCAGGAGAACAGTGTTTGTCATGCGTGCAAAGGTCGATCAGCGCTCGCCATTTTACGCTAATTTGAAGACCTCGTAACGATCCAAGGGACCGCTAAGGATGAGGACGCCACAAAAGTTAGCGGCGGAGCTAAAAGTTGTCGATATACCAGTGATGGCTACAGAGCGTCACGTCACACTGTGATCTCACGTCACACTTCACAGTGAGATTTCTGCAGAAAGGGCCATTAACAGCTATCGCCGTAAAATGTGACACACGTCAAGAACGCTATACTAACAGGAAACGTCGCTTTTATTAGTTTTTGTAGCACTCCTAAAAAAGTGTGTGTGTGTGGGGGGGGGGGCACAGAAAGATAAGCGTACTTTGTCGCTAGAGGTATAATGCGAGGTTGAAAAGCGCTTTATTTAGGCAGAGATTTATTTTGAGTCGACGTTTCGAACACATTCTACCCTTTCTCAAGGACAGGCTCTGTCAGAAACGTCGACGTGGCATAAGGTGTCGGTAGAAGAACCAGTCCCTTTAGTGCGAACATGTTGCGGCAACTGAGTGCTCTAGAGCTGTGTGCTGCAGCGATAGCTGTCAATGCCCCGTTTCAGGGAATCGCGGCTTAGTCGGCGTCTGTTCCTGAGTTCATGTGGCTAACAGAGAAGGAGAGCACGTGGAAAGGTGCGTATATGTAGTAGGAGGATACAGGGAGGGAAATGCGCTGCCCATTGGTTGTCGTCAGGCGCTTGTGAGCATGAGGCTTTCCTTCGCTACTGCTGAGCGCATCGTTCGATGCAGTGACATAACACAATATAAGTATTAAACCAGTTGACTAATGGCAGACGCCTAGACAACGCTCAGCCTGGGTTGCGATAGCACAAGGAACCCTTCTAGGCGTTGTCGGAACACTTCCGGTTTGGTGACGTCACATGGCATAACATGCTTGGCATGACCGCGTGTCGTGCTTTACCTCATATACACACCGACCATGTGTGATAGGAGACAACTGGGACACTGCGAAAACTGCTCAACGAGCCTCTTACGCTTCGCATAAAACCGAGCATCTGCCCAAGATTCTGCGAAGACAAGGTCGTCGTGCAGCCGATGCCGGAAGAAAGAGCGAAAAGAAGGTCCAAACTTGCGTGCCACCGACGTCGATTGCAAATTGACGTCGACGCGATGACCCAGCAATACGTGCCGCTGAAGCAAGGTGAGTTCAGTGGCAGGATCATTATATACACCATGACCACCGTGGCGACCGAGATAAAGTATTCAATAGCGCATGCCGCAGAAAACGCGACAATGAGTTGTCGGAGGAAGGAAGAAACGGAAGGGAAAAAACAACGAAAGCCTTGACTAGGAAATGAAGGGACAACCCATCTGGCTGTAGTTGGTCAGCCTGCTGTCACTGAAGTTCGCATTCCTGGTGCCGTCTGGGGAGTCTTTTTTTATATTTTATAAACAAACGCTACTGAAGGTAAAGCCAGCGAAACATTTTTTGGTGGCATTAGATGGCTCTCAACATGATGTGGGTGAAGGCAGCGGGAATCTGAAACTTCAGCAACAACGACTGAATCGCCGAGCTTCTCCGCACTCCGGTGACGCGATAGGGAGAAGCCCGAAGTTCGTCGCAGTTCTAATAAGCGATACCGTGTGTGCGGCGCTGCCCTCGACACTGGCGCCGCCGTCGGAGAAGATGCAGCGACGAGCGTCAGCGCGAACGCTCGCGCAACACACAACGTTTCAGCAACCGCGGCCAAGTGGCGGCGTCGACTTCCAGGCTGGCTCACTAGTAGCGGCTCCAGGCTGCCGGAATAAACGAGGACGGCCCTCATCCACAGGCCACCTTCCACATCCTGAGCCTCCGCTACAATGTCCTCACTTTGAATGCCAGCGCAAAATAAAGGTATGTTTTACATACTCTTCATAGTTTCGGATTCAGAAATCTCGTCGAAGGCTAAAAAAAAATACCCCTTTCAAACTTTGTGGCACCACGTGCACAGAATAATGCAAAAAAAAAAAAACATGCGAAGCAGTCTGCCCCGGAAATTCCCTCAGTCTGGTCGCATATACTTTGACAGCTGGGAGTCGATGAAGAATATAAGCATTGTTGAAGAAATAGTTCAAGTGAGCAGTTCATTAACGGTGCCATCGAACATTACGAATAGAATAGTTCATTAAAAATTGGCGAACGCTAAGATGAACATTCAGTGCCATATTCTATTAAAATAAAAAACGCACCAAAATGGATAGCTAGACGTAGACACGCGCGTGTGCATGGTAAACATTCCAAATTCCACACACATGCATAGGGGCCCAAAAATAGCACGCGCTTGCCCTAAAGGCGTCGTCTTGACGAATTTGCTCGAACGCATGTTGCTTTCGGTCTCAATGAGCAAAGCCAGCAAGCAATCCCTGACGTTTTCAAGGCAGCCAGAATATTTGTGCACGCTGAAAGACACAAGCGGCGAGCGAAATTCGGACGTCATAGGTTCACATCACACCGGCGGCATGTGGTTGTTTTCTTCTTCTGCTTTCTAATCAATTATTTGAAGTGACAAATTAATTACAGAATTAAATTTTTGTTGATCAACACTACTAATAAAAAAAAGCAAATTCCCCTATGCTACTTAGTTTCGGTAGTGGCTGTTGGCTTCCTTTATATGTATGACATAACAAGCCCCTCACTTCCCTTGCCTTGTCTGATTAATAGCTTAACGAGGGCCTCGGTTCTGGCAGTCTTGATGCCATAGATAGCATAAGAGGACTCTCGCACAGGTTCCGCCCTCACCGTTCGATGACGTCACACATAGTAGAGGACGTACTATGTCCGCCGCTACGCAGAGGGTGGCGCTGGTGAACACTCTCAAGGTTGGGTTACACGCATTATAATTACCCTCGAAAGCAGAAGATTGGACTGCCGTCGCCGTAGCTCAGTTGGTAGAGCACGGACGCGAAATTAGGAGGTCGTGGGTTCGGATCCCACCAGCAGCATGTGTTTTTCCTTCTCCTTTCTAATCAGTCATCGTTAAGCGATAAAATAATTACACTACTAATTTTTCGTTGATAAACACCACTAAATTTAAAAAAAAAAACGTTCCCCTATGGTTCTTGGTATCGGTGGCTGTTGGCTTCTTTCATATGCAACTCACACTGAGTGTTTTACAAGACAAACAATCTAATTGGTTGCACGTTCGAAGTTCACAGAAAAACCCGCAACATATAAGAAAGCGCACAAAAAAGATGCTTAGCATTGAACAGTAAAAGTGCAGATTGTTGCCGTTTTTGCCAATCCTCCGAGCCGTAAGAACGTTTGAACACAAGGCAAGAAAGAAAAAAGAACGGCAAGGAAGACTCGAGCGGTTTCTTAAAAACGACTACTATAGTCATCGTTCCACTTGCTCAGCAGCTAACCTGCAGGATATACTAGCCTCGAATAAGTATCGCTCGCTAATAGTTATTTATGAACTGGTGTTTAATCTTGGTTTTGCAGCTGCATAATATGCTTTTCATCTGGTTCAATGACGCATGCGTATACACAAGTTTGGAGATCAGCTGCGTATTGTGTGGCATAGCGATCGCTAACGCATGTTACCGAAAACATTTACTCACTTGTTAGCGATCATCCTCCGAGTAATCACTCGAGCTTTTTATTAACATTAAAGAAACACAGTCTATCTTGTGGTCGAGCACGAAAACGCTGTACGCGTAGATCTCGATCGCTTGGAGACTTCGAGCACTATACGCCTGTCTGGCGTCGCAGCATGCGTGAAAGCCCGCTGTGTACGTCACTCGACTTCGGCGCAAATGGGCCCTCCAGACGGCTTGCACGCATGGAAACACCGGAAGCGCTTCCGCAAAAGGAGGAAACCGGAAGCAGAGCTTCCGCGAGGTCGCGCTGGTCTGCTTCAAAGCGACGGCATGATTAGAGTTTTTCGATCCTGCACCAGGGGCCATGGCATGCACGTTTCCATTCGCACCGGCGAAAAGTGGCCGCCAGCGATTATTTTCACACATGCGGGTAGGTAAATACCTGGCTTTATTCTAATTTACATTGAAATTTGAGCATGTATACTCATCGCGCGCACGCTCATGTGTCTGCTTCGTTTTGAAATCTCGTCCGGGGGCGATTTCGAACAGTCCATTTTGCTATACAGTCCCTCGTTCTCGTAAAAGACAAAAAAAAAAAAAAACTGAGTAGTAAATAGGTTTAAAAACTTTTCAAACCTGCTAACTACGAACTTGATGCTTTAGTTGTTATTAAAAGCGGCATAAGGGTAAACCTTTCTTGCATACAGGGTATTTCATAGAAAACCTTACAAAATTTTAAAAATAGGCTTTTTGAGTTAGATGAGCGCTTTTCTCGGCGCAGCATTGTCAGCGGTGTAGTACATTAGAATACAGCTAGGACGTGCGTACTAGCAGGTTGGTTAACTAATATTGAATAGTCAATTTTTTAACTATTACTGTTCGGCTCCTTATTTGTTGACAGGCGTGTAGCTCATCGTAAGTAATATTCGTATCAGGTTTTAGAATTTCGAAAATGCGGTTACTCTCAGCGCTGTGGCCCAACAAAGTTTGGCTATTTCGACGAGTCAGTGCTCTGGAGAGGTTGCTTTGCCTGAAAGCTTCTCGAAAGCGCATGTATTCTGGCTCGATATAGCCCAACTTTATCGGCACACAGCTCCGAGGGTAACCGCTGTTTTGAAATTATAAAAACTCATATGGTTATTAATTAGGGTGGGCTACATGCCCCTCAATAATTGAGGAGCCTAACTGTAATTGTTAAAAATTAACTATTCAGTATTAGTTAACCAGCCTTCTAGTTAGCACCTCTTAACTGCATGCTGACCTACTACACTGCTGGCAATGCTATGCCGAAATTAGCACTCTTCAAACTCAAAAAACCCTTCTTTAAAAATTGCGCAAAGTCTTAGGTGAAACACCCTGTATAGTGCGAGAGGGTGTGTGCATAGGTAATCAAAGGTATCACGTTTTTTCAATTCCGCTGTAACAAAAAATTAGCAATTCGCATTCCTCGCAGCAGTCAACCAAGGGTGCCCTGAAGCGTCATATGCATACGCATGTCGATGCGCGTAGGCATGCAATTCTAATTCTATACAGTGAGGACAACTGAGACAATAATGCAGCTTAATTCTAATTATTGGGCTATGTCAAAAATGAGTAGGTTTCAAGAATGCCTTATTTTTGATTACGTGGATCTTAGGATTGACTAGCAAGAGGAAAATATTGGGAGACATAGCTCGGGCAAGGTGCTCCTTGCCACAGAGGGGAGAACAGTCTATCCTTACTCATCATACATCCTGTTTTGAGTAGTACATAGGCGCCTGATGAATCTGTGCGCTTGCGTATAGATTCCGAGCAAGTTCGCTTATTGGGAAAGAAACATGGGTAGTATGATATAACGACCATATTGATATGTTATTCGACTTCTATCCTTTCCGCATTTGTCATTGGCTCGCTGATATCTGCCATTCGGTACAGCGGTTGATAAGGATTAAAGGAAAATAGATATGTATATTGCGCAGGCCAGCTATCGTTGAACCTAACGCGGTAGTCAGAGATTCAGAAGACAGGGTGAGAGAGGGGATTGCATGCTGTTTTTGTTTCCTATTAATTTTTCCTAAATGCTTTCTTCACAAATACATTTTTTGCCGGACGCAAGTAAACACGCAACCTTTCTTTTTTTTGATCGACATTCGACGCCTTAGGTTTGTTCATGGATGTTCGTATAAGATTATTAAACAACGCAATTATTAAGCAACGCATAATTTATTTTCTGTATATATCACTGAAAGTACAACCATGCATTATGACTTTGTTGTATTCTATGGTACTATTTCAAACTCGTGTATGTTTTAAATTTGCACGTAGGCGCAGTGTTAGTAAGAGACATGATGGTCATATAGTTTCCACACATGTAATATAAGCCCTGCATGGGTTTCCACATTATTGTAGCTGGCTCTCAGCATAGTGCTCACAAACTGGATGAGTAGCAACAGTGATGAAAAACTAAGATCGGTGTTAAACGAATACAAAGTGTTAACTTATGTAATGAAGCACTATACCAGGCGGACTATATTTAGTATATTGCAGCACAGTATGAAACCATAAGCAGAATTTGCCAGTACATATGCCCCTCTGGTAGCTGTAGTTTAACTACTGTTTTATTGTTATTTTTCGTTTCTGATTTAACCAAACCGTGCTCGGCAGTTTATCTCCTGTCTAATTGGCAAAACTAGTTATTGCTGAATTTGGCACATCATGTGGTTAACGTATTAGAAACACGCACCACATCGCTCCCGCCTGTGTGTCGAGGGAAGTGAACTTGTCCATCTGGTCTCTAGAAGAGCTGAGATGTCAGTGCATTCGAAGCCATGTGCTGAAGCTATGCTGATTAAAATATTACTACACATGTGGTCTAAAGAAAGGTTCCAGTTTCTGCAGTACTTGCGCCCCCTTGTATGAAGATTTGAATGATCACTTAATGTTTTTAAGGTTTTTATGCAAGTCCCTTTGCAGACTTCCTTTATCTCACCGTGCAGAATAGCAGTAAAGAAGGCTCCTTAAAGGTCTTGCGGTCCTTATCTGATGCAGTAAAAACTTTTTATGCATGCAATTTTCTCAAAATTTGTTATCTGTCTAATTTTACTAATTTGCTTATGCGGAATGCTAAAAATTAAGATGTAAACTTTGGGCAGCGCCTTAAAATAGCTGCCTTAAATGAAACGATATTTGCGCGCTTATGCAGTGCCTTGAAGCTGATGTTCCTGACAAACTTTCTGATCTTTCTTGTATTTTTCAGGGGAGCCTGAAGACAGAGTGCAATAATTAAACAAATCTGTGCAGTTCAATAAAATGTAGGTACTTTTTCTATTGAATAGGTGTTACACGCTTTTGCATGCTAAGCCTCACATGCTTTACATACATGTATGTTTATTCACCAGATGAACGAGAAAACTCCGTTCCCTTTTAAGAAGCTCGTTCATTTTTCCAAAACATTACCTTTCAGGGCCAACCACGCGTTCAGAAAATAGTTACATTCCTCCAACGAACGAAGCAACAAGCAAATCGCAGACAGTGGCATGTATGAACTTTATATACCCAACCTAGAAAATAGCGTCTGCACAAACCAAACAGATTACGTATTTTATTAACTGTGGGTCCGTAACAGAAGAAGCAGTGAGCTCCGTAATTGCAAAGGTGGAGTTCTTGTTGTGGGTTGCCTGTTGTAATTAAGGAAACAGTGATCATGTAATGTGGCAACAGAGTCGATGTTAGAAATTCCATACTGAATTTAGAAAACAAAAAATCTGTAATCTATAATTCTGTAGTCTGTGTTAAAAATTATTCTCTATATAGAAGATGTATGTTATTGAAAGAACGAAAACTGGTCGCCAGTAAATTACCTTTATGTTTTTTCGTAAACAAGGACAATTTTTTTTACAGTGTGGCCTATACTTAATGCGCTATAATCCATAGTGTAAATTGCAAATTACGGGGTTTAACGTCCCGAAGTGACGCATGGGCTATCATCGAGGAACGCCGTGGTGGAGGACTGGAGGTGTCCAGATCAATTTTGACCATATTGGGTTCTTTAACGTGCGCTGAGGTCGCACAGCCACCGGATGTTAATGTATTTCACTTGGATTAATTGAAATACGGCCACCGCGGCTGGGATTGAGACCGCGACTTTGGGATCAGGGGCCGAGCGCCAAAGCCACTGAGCCACAGCGGCGAGTTAACCCGTGGGAAGTGTATGGGCATTTATCGGATACACATTTCGATGGAGGCAAAGTGCAAAAACGCCTGTGCAGTCTACGATGCAATACAATTCAACAAATCCCGCGTGTCCGGGACCAATCCGGAGCCCTCCACTACGGCACCTCTTTCTCTCATTGTCTTCTTTCACTCAATTCTTCATTCCTTCCGTCACGACGTGGTTGAGATGCGAGCGTGAGACAGTTACTGCGCCTTTCCGTACGTCATGAAACATGTGCATGTGCATTGAACATAACAGCGTATACATTTCCACTTCTGGAATATGACGACCTTCGCAGCAACTTCATGGAGACAATTTCGATCGAGAAGGCATGCATGCAACTGCATGTAACACAAAATAGCTTCCGAAGTCTTCTTCAACAGCATCCCTTTTACCATGCATGTGCCTCTTTAGGGTCTTAAAAACAATTTTATAATTTGAACCGAAAATTAAGTGGATCATACAACAGAACAGCATACGAATTCTCGCGGTTATCAGCGCTGTTTTAAAAGAACTTTCATTTTAGCTTGGGGACATTTGTATTCCTTATGCTTTGATGCCAGTTTCTATCGAAGTTTCATACAGCGTTCATAGAAGCCACAAGTGCCACACATCACCTGCTAAATGTGTCCGTAATTCATAGCGAACTGCACGCATACAGAACACGTGGAAACCAGAACACGTCCCTATATACTCTGAAAAGCTATACACCAACGGTACAAAGCACGGCTTGACCAAACAAGTCTTCGTTGTCCTGTGTACATAGACACGTGTGCTCAATGCGAAACGCCAATAGGAAGACAAATTCTCTCGTAGCACCATTTGAGGTGTCAGAAAAACTCTCCTTATACTCCTCATCCCCTTTATACACGTATAGCACGCACAAATTTGACGTGTCTACACTAAGAACTCTCCTTTCTTCTTAAACAACCCGGCACTTCTCGGGCAAAGAGTGATAATGAATTCGATCGTCGACGCCAAATTGAATCTTCTCGCCATCTCTACCATCCGTCGACACGTCGTCAAGCATGCGTCGTTTTCCTTTACGCGGCGAGCACGCGAGCTACGCATATAGGTTCTTCTGCACCAGCTAAGTGTCATCAAAGCAAATGAACTTCTCGACGGAACTGCTCGTCGGTGAAGGCGCTTTTCCTTTGTCGCACGTGTATCGCACACGGTGCTTTATATTCCTTCGAGAGAACCGGCGGTGATCAGAGTAAATGGCGTCATTTGCGGACGTCCATTCCGCGCTATAACGAAAAGGAGCGTGGTTCGGCGAGGGAGCTAGCAGCGTTTCCTGATATTGGCGAGTCATCATTAGCACCTTAGAGCTCATTTTTCTTCCTTAAAGGACTGAACTCGGCGTAATTGAGCTCAGAAACAGCCCAGACAAGGACGTCTCTAATTGAGCACACGTTCTCTTTATGTATGGAACAGAAAATGAGGTCGCAAATGTCTTTTGAGAGGAGATACGTTGATTTGTATTGCTAGTTTCACACGCTTTCCGTAACAATATTTCGATTTTTAACTGCAGCGCATATATGTTTGCGAAAGAAAAATAAACCGATATTTGTGACTTTTCTGCCGTCGAACACGCAGCTGTATGTTTGTCACTGTGCAATACAACAACCAATAGACTTGCATGCCCGGGCACAGGAATTTATATCCATCGATTTCTGCAGTGCGATACGCGACTAATGATAACAAATCGTAAAAAAAAAAATCAATACGGTGTAAAAAGCACACATATTGTAAAATTTCAAAATATGAAATAAATGCTAGCATGCAACTGAACGCACAAGTATATAAAGATACTTCACCTTTCTTTCTACCATATAATACGATATACGGTGCCATCCGCTACAGAAATTAAGCGCTCTGAGCTCGATCTAATTTAATGTTTCTTTAGAAAGAGCACATTTTTAGCGGGGTGCTTCGCAATTAAGCTTTCCACTGACTCGAGCAGTTTGATTTTTAACGGCACTAGATACTGCCATGGCACTGTCTCACATTTTGCAGTTAAATGCAATGAAGTCCAGGCGCCGGAACGTTGGACACGGAGACCAGAAAATCGGCGCTCCGTAAATGCGCACCATTCGTGTATGCAAAGTAAGACGTTAAAGGTAAATGGGGAACCACCATGGATGTATTATTGTTTTGCTTTCATTCTTACGCGAGCACGCCCAAATTCAAACATGAACAGCAATTGTTTGTGACTAGAATTCTGATTGTATAGACTAAATAAATATGTATAGAGTCTAACAGAACCATCGTTCCCGATGCTCGTCCAGCGAGCAGCGGATTCCATAAATTCGCTCCGAGGATATATGAGCGCATAATAAAAAAGCACTCAAACATCAATTTCGCGACATTCCTCCCCGTTCAATCATACCCGTACATTTCCAAACACTTTGACGACTGAATGCGCACATATATATCTCTGGATCCGCGAGCGAAGTCGATCATCAGAACTTGAGCTCGGATGTACAGCCCACGTTGAATTAAACAACCAATGCTTGTACAACATACACACGAACGCAACAATACATATTAGCCGGGTTGTAACAAATGTCATGGTGCGTTGTGATGTTTGCTGGACCGGTGTTGACTTGATATATCGTGCTGTCGACTATAAGATCCTAAATATTTAATAGCTTATTCCAGTCGGCGATCCAGAACACATTTATTTGCTTGGCGAACCAAAATTCTTCGTTCACTGGACAAATTCGATTTAGATTCTGCGTTCCAGTCATAGACCAAGGGCAACTTGCACCGCCGCTTACCGCCCCACCTGCAGGGATGTGGATTTCATGATATCGCAGCGGATTTCCGGCTCCTCGGCGGATTAAGAGCGATGCTCCGGATAGCTGATTGGGATGCGCCATAAAACAGCGTTATCTTTCATTTGTTACTTATCTTGTCAACTATGGGTGCATAGTTCGCATACGCGCATCTATACGGATCTCAACTCTTAGAAGAGCAGAAAGCTGGACGAGTTGGTTGATATGCATACTGAAAAAATTTGCGCAGAAAAAACGAGGACAAAGCAATGTGCTTGTGTTTCGGAATAAATCTTCAGTTGTGAGTTAGCGCTCGTCTTTGTCTCGTCTTGCTTTGTCCTCGTTTTTTCTGCGCAAATTTTTTCAGTATGGATCTCAACTCGCCTGCGAAGAGGCCTTGAAACTTTAAAAACTTCAGGGCACTTATAATAAAGCGTGGGCGCGCTAAGTATACATGCAGGTGTTTTGCAGCAATCACTTTCGAGTATAAAACCTTTCCGAAATCGATATGCACATACGTATTGATGAAGCCGAAATGAAACGCGAACGGCGCTTGTCAACAGAAGCTATTTGACCTGTATACTTTCAGCAGCAGTATGCAAGTGGCCTGATTCATGCTTCTGGGCAAATGGTCAACCGAAGTACATATTCACAAATTAGTTCTAAAGCAATATATCGCTGCAAAGTTGGAAATTATGGCATAGTCGTGTTCACATTTCGTACCGGTCTGACTATGCATGCATTTATTAGTCAACACATCTCAGAGAACTTCGATGAAAGTGGTGAACTTTGACCCCCCGTCCGCTTTACTAGGTTACCCGGATGCATTCGCTCTTTGTGCAGCTGAGGACAGAATTCTCGCTACAGCACTGTTTTTGTACCACTTGTGCAAAAAGAAATCTATCTACGGATGCTAATCCTGGTTCGATTTCGACTGCGTTCTTTGTCCGCCTACGCTTTTTACTGTTCTCTTTCGAGCTAGATATGGAGCGTCGTGCGTTAGAATGAAACAAGGTGACAAAAATGGCTAGTTGGTAATGCACTGTTATGTAGCTTGAATGCGCTTAGCGGCTACAAGTATGAAACGAGACGACTTTACATAGAGCAAATGTAAACTGAAATGTTATTTCTCAAGAGAGGGCATAATAGAGAAAATGAGTTCCACCAATAATTGCCGAATAAAATTTCAGCTGATAGTTGCGCTGCGTCCTTACAACGACTCAGGGTATTCAAGCTACTAGCGAAGGTGTTTGTAACGCCACTTGAATCAGCGAAAGCTAACGTGATATATTTGCTTACTTATCCTTTCGCCGTGCCAAGCTTGCTGAAAATTTTGTTCTGAAGGCCGTTGAAAAGTTCAATCTGTGTTCATTTCCATTAAGACTACGTGTTCTGTGCTTGAGTAGCGATTGCAGGTTTGCCGCGTAAAAATAATTCAGTGTGCGCATGCGTAAACGGTCAGCGAAACAGAGCTGTTCACTTTAAATTCGGAAACAACGCCGAAATAGCAACAACAGCTTTATCGCGCAGGTGAACGCGTACATGTGTGTTTCAACGACTCTCGGATGGCCTAGAGATATGGAACAGTAAGTTTACACGAAGACGGATGTCTGTTCTCAGGGCATAAGCCCAAGATATCTCGGTTGAAATGCGAGATAAAACGACGGCGCTCCCTCCACATCGCGTAACGCGCGACGCACATGCGCGCGCAGAAAATGCGATAGTGTCTCCACTGACCTTGACCCAGGAAGAGGAGGAGGAGGAGAAGAGATCCGAGGCGCTCACGCGACTCGTCGTGGGAACAGTGGCTGACTCAGCATACGGTCATTAGCACCACACGGCCTACGGCAAAAGCAGCTCCGAATGCCTATTCGTCCCTTCCTTTTTTTTCTTTCCGCCGCTTCGTTTCCTTCTCTCCTTTTCTTTTTTTCAATCAGCGGAGGCGCGTGGAGGGGATCGTATTTATCAAGTCTGTTTCCAATCAGCACCACCGGTGGAGAAACACAGGTCACGACCGGAGAAAAACACAAGCTCCGCGGTGCAGCGCCGATAGCGGCAACAACCAGAGAGTTGATGCTTGTCGCAGGCTCCCCGCTTGGCTTGGCTTGGCCGGCGTCGAGCCCGATAGTGGCTGCGGCAACGGAAAGCAGACGACGGCGAAGGCGCCAGGAAGCGGGGCTTGGGGCGCGCGCGCGCGCGGCGGGGGAGCGTCTCGCTGTCTAAGCCGTGTTTCGCAGAGGCGCCGCCGCGTGACGCTGCGCTCTTTCTGCGACGTGCCATTGGCTCGTTCAACTCCACCTCCGCTTTTCGTCACGCCCCGTGGGCGTGGTCTCCTTTCCGGCGCCACGGCGCGCACGCACGCACACAAACATACAGCGCTTGCTGAAAGTTGCTCGGCTACGCGACTTTGGCCGCTTTCACGGCAACGAATGCAGCGGCAGCCTGCAGTCGTCTCTGCATGTATGTGTTTGTGTATGGCCGGGGGAACGGGAACGGAAAGAGAAGCAGCCGCGGCGGGCAGCGAAGCGGTATAAGAAGTAGGGAAGAGTTGGGCTGATGCAGGGCGTTTATAGTCCTTGGGCGTTTGGGGCGGGCTGTGTGTATGTTAGTGCGTGCAATTTATTCGCGCTCGACGGGCATTCTCTCATTATCGTCCGCGCGGATCAAAAACAGGCACGAAAACTGAGACATAGAAGAAATAAAAGCGGGAGAGAAATAAACTAAAAGAAAAATGGCGGAAGAAGATGATGGGGGCTAAAAAGAAACTAAAGCGTGGAGAGGGGCAACTGCCTGAAGGCAAATCGAGAACGGCGAAGGCAGCCGAGTAAGACGAAACCGAAAAAGAAAATACGAAAATGAGGAAACGGAGTTGGAAGAGAAATGCCATTTCACCCCTCGTCTTTTGTTTTGACTGTGCCAGACAGCGTGGAGAAGAAGAGCAAGTCGAGTGCTGCGTTCGCTTCAGCGTGTTTCGGAAGATGACGCCATTCATTTTTTTTTTGCAATTTCTCTTGTTTTCATTCAATTTTTTTTTTACTTCGCCAAATGCCGCGCTGCTTTTTTTTCCTCTTTCGTATTACGCATGAATGCAGCCGTCGTTCTTCTTTTCTTCTGCGGTTTTTGTTTCTCTCTGCGGACATTTACTTTTGGATATGGTGTAATTCACTGCACATACGTATAGGGCACGGCGAGATTTTCGAGTGCGCGAATATTTTCCGTATTCACGAAGGCAGAGTTTGCCATAACGTTCAAGATGGACACGCTCGAAGGGATGACCGAGCTTAAGCGGTCTCTTCGGTGCAGCGCTTAGAAGTAATAAAGTAAGTAAAACGCAAGAGTAAGTTGTGACGTGGTCACCAAAGCGTGACATGGGCCATGTGAAACTGGCATAAAAGGGTCGGACCAGTTCAGGACAGGGTACTGTGGACTGAGCGCTCTGTTGCACAGAAAAATAAAGAAGCGTTCAAAATAGTCAGCTGTTCACCACTTTTAATTGCCGGTAAATGCAGAAATAAGGTTTCGAGTGGAACATGCTTCCGATATTTTTCTCATGATGTCACTATACTAGTCGGGCTACGCAGTTGATTGCGTTTTTTTTTTTATGGAGCTCAGTGAGTGTCCTGTTCGAGTTCGAGACTTTCATTTTCCGAACTGAATCTAACGCAGAAAACAGAAAAAAAAAGTGTTTCCAATATTAAGGTGCGAACGCTTACAATTCCGCTGAATGAAATGCAGGGCCCTGTCTGTATCTTTAGCAACCAGATCATCATCGTGAGCGTTCATGAACTATCTGGGGAATGTTAGCGCAGATTGTTCAAGTAATAAGCTATGGTTAATTATGTGCAAGAAAATTTTCTTTTTGGTGAACAGACAAGTACAAGTTAACCATCTTTTACACCCCAGTTCATCTTCCAAATCGAACGCGAATGCTGAATTTAGCATCGATCCTTCGTAAGCATCATGGCTTGTCGTGGAAAACGTTATTTGAAGAATACCTGCTGAATTTCTCTTTAAGAAATACCATTTAACGAGGTAAACGTTCTGCAGTGGTTAATGAATTTCATAATGTGCGGTGTTCGCTTTCTAAAAAAATTGTCACAGCATTTTCATGAGCGCTTTGTGTGTACATTTCCGTTACGTCAGCGCTCTTCTGATCAGTTTTTTTCAGCTCCTTAAAAGAAATCTTTTGATATTTCAAGTCTTTCGCGGAGAGACGTATCACCTTAAATACTGACTTCATAAAAACATTATGCTGACTTGTAAGGATGGTGAGGCCTGTCAAGCGGGCCTCACCATGATACACCGTCAAGCGGTGTATCATTCACTGCTTTTTTCTCACCATCCCCAGTTTGCATGTACAAACTGAAATAAAGATTGATTGATTGATTGATTGATTGATTATCGGCTTAGCAAAAATTTATCGCGCATTTTTCTTCCCCAGTGTATATTTTAATTTTAATCTTTTAAGCAGTAGCCGATCTTCTCGCATCTGGATGCAGATTTGAATACTAATCAGGGGTATAGGTTTTTTTCAGATTCTGTTGCCCCTTTCATTGTAAAATCCTCCACTGTTTATCTCTTGAGATATGAAAAGATGTATAATGTTCAATACTGATTATTTCAAATGTAAAATCATCCACTGCTTATCTCCTGAGATATCAAAAGATATATAGTGTTCAATACTGATCAGCTGTAGGATTCTTTAAATTCTATTGCCCATTTCACTGTAAAATTCTCCATTGGTTATCTGTTGTGATATCAAAACATGTATAATGCCCTGGTTGCGTAAAATATAGGCACGCTTTCAAATATAATCGTTATAAATATTTGTACTCATTCTTTTCAGACTGAGAGATAGGAACTGGGTTTGTCTATTTTGCATATCTGAGGGAATTGTGGCGGAAAAATTACATCGGCCCTCCAGATACGTTATAGCAAGGATTACTCGATGTGAATTCCTGTCGGTTTTCTGCTGGCTGCATCAAATCAATTAATCACTTTCAGTAAACTCGAAGGGTACTTCACTAACCGACATTCGCATTAGCATTAGACATTACCATTTTCGATATAAAACACAATCACAGGCGCATCGCCCCACAGGATACGAAATTTTCTCAGTGAAAGCGTTTCCATACCCCAAAAAAGAGCAGTGTCTTCAAAACCGAGCCTTGTAAAACTCGCTGTAACATCACTGTAAACTGAACTTCTTTTATCCATTCACTATAACCGCTGCATTAGGTTGTATGCATGGTAAAGCTCATAACGGCTGTCGAATTTAATGAGTTCTCTTCACAACTCATACTTATGAGTCATGTTCTCCAGGATGCGCTCTACTATATACAGGAAAGGCCACAGAAATCATGGGAAAAAACATCGTCAGCATATATCATCAAAAACAACCTATATAAAGCTCTTTGCCGATTTGAACACCGTGAGCAGTGCTGACTTTGTGTATGTCGGTAAAGGCCCATCATATGAAAGAAGGCCAGTTTTTTTCAGCAAGCATGGTGATGCAGCAGTGACGTCACAAACAGTAGGTACAAGAGTTGTGGCATCGCTTGAAAGCTGCGTACTAACAGCTGTCGCGCATGCGCAACGAAGAGTCCTAGCTTGGCGAGTTTTTTCTTTGCAATCTTCTTCTCTTTTTCGTGGGACCTGCAGCTTCTTCGATTCGCTCTTCGCAACAGCTGCAGCTGATTACACTCTACATCTGATTACACTCTAAAGCCATCCCAGTTTTTTGGCAGGCGTATACAAAATACCTAGTTTTTATAAGGAATTCGCTGGCACTCGCTTTATTGTTTTATTTTTGTTTTTCTTTTTATTCACCGGCGGTCGCAGATAAAAATATCCAAGATTATTTTTAAAAATACGGAATGCGCTATAGGTGCATGGAAACCAATTGAGCACTGTTGAGAGTCGGATGGCTTGGGCTGCAGTGTTTTTTTTTTTGGTCTCCAAACTATATTATAAAGACCTATTAGCTGACACTTAATATTGATGACGGGCTTAAAGTGTCAGTGCAGACGTTGTAGAACTCCTTGAAATATTAAAGGCCGAAACGGCAACAATGAATGTGTTATACAACTACCCAAAGTAGCTTTATATAAAGCTATATACTCGACAACACACTGCTTCAGAACAAAATCCGCCTTTCTCCAAAGCGCTCTGCCCAACATGTTTTGCGTGTGCGCTAGCGGAGAGATATGCGACAGCAGCAGTAAATAGAGCTGCGTAACGGTACTTTGGAAAACACTTCAGTCAGGTATTTTTCAAGACTATATCTGTGGAGGCTAGGACTTATTATCTTTCAGTTATTTTAGGGCAGCCCCGCACTACCGAATGTCATGACAACCGTCGTTATGTACTGGAACCGCACATTTATGGGAGGTCTATTACACTATACTATTATGTTCAGTTCTTGACTTCATTTCTCTGCTCCTGAAGGTTCTACCAAAACTGAACCTCTGTTTGAGAAAAGAAACTAGCGCGAAACTTGATGTGCATTCCGATCCGCGCTACAACATGTTGGATGCCTAGATTTCACACATATAAGTCCATGACCGTGAGGGCTTGCCTTCGTACCACTGAATTTGCAAACGCCGTGGTGGTGGAGTGTTCGCAATAATTTTTCCCTCCATGCCAAGGTAGCAATTTCCTATTGCAGCGCGTCTGTGTATAATCGCTTATCACTTACATAGCGTTTTGAACCAAGAAAAAATTAACTTCAACGCTGTGAATGCCTTTGTGTGCTGCTGTAATGTCTTGTGCGCTTTATATCACTGCACCGGAAAAGGTGTCACGTTTTATAACGTTGTTGATTATTTATTGATTAATCAATTGAGAGATATTTAAAGAAACCCTTTTGGTTGCGAAGCACGCCGTTTATAGCTTTAAGTATCCCCGTATTTCGACCAGGAGGTCCTGTTTAGCATCCACCTAAATAATTCATATGAAGGAATCCAACAGCCACTGAAACCAAGGAAACTATAAGGGAATGTTCCTTTCTTTTTTTTTTTGGGGGGGGGGGGGGGGTTGGTAATGAATGGGAATAATAGTGAAATCATTTTATGGCGAAAGATAATTGATTCTAACTTGGAAGAAAAACAATCACATGACACCGGTGGGATACGAACACACGACTTTGATAAGTATGTAATAACGAGCTCCTCATTTCCCTACCCTGCATGCTTGATAGCTTAACGTGGACTTCAGATCTGACAATCTTGATGCCGTAGTATAGCATAAGGATAAGAGGGTTCTCGCAAAGCTCCCTACCTTGCTCTTCGATTATGTCCCACGGGATGCTCGCGGTAATACAGGGCGTCCTATACGTCCGCCGCTGCAGACGAGGGTGGCGCTGGTGAACACTCTCAAGGTTAGGTTACATGCAGCGTGAATACCCCCTAAAGAAGAGTGGACAGCCGCCGCTGTAGCTCAGTTGGTAGAGCACCGGACGCGAAATTCAGAGGTCGTGGATCCCACTAGCGGCAAGTTCTTGTTTTTCTTCAGCTTTCTAATGCAATATCTTTTGCCATAACTGATTACGCTATTATTGCCCATTCATTAACACCACAAATTAAAAAAAAAACAGGAACATCCTCAATGATTGCCTTAGTTTAGTGGCTGTTGGTGTCCTTCATACGTATACCATAACGAGTCTCTCATTTCCGCGCCTACGAAGTGCTATAGGAGTGTCGTCATGATGTGAGAAGCGAGATATATTGGAACAAGCATGGAACATGAAATCTTAGCAGATGTTTGTGTCATGAGCCAGCTACATGTTTTTTTTTCAGTGGAACGTGCCCACTGCCAAGACATCTGCTTCGTTATAAATTTGGAATCATCATTCTGCGATCACTGCGTATGAAATTGTGTTTAGAGAACCAGTCGGCTCTCTGTGTATACCTTGCGCTCCTAAAATAGTTTGTGCTGCCCTGACAGCAGCTATATCTATGAAGCGCAAAATATTTTATACGTGCGAGGCATGCGCAGAAAAACTTTAAAATCACGACCAAATATGTGCACTGAAGCTTCGGAGCATCACGGATTCGATGAATAAGGAGCCAAGGAGAGTATCCAATATCTCAGTCTTTTCATCTGCTTGTATTCGCCACTGAATCAATATATACATATTGCCACCAGGTGGCCCCAGGTGGCATCAGAAGACAAAGAGATGAGAGTTGGCTCACGCGCCCTGAGGGCTGATTCTGGTTTGGTTTAGTTTATGTGGTTTAACGTCCCAAAGCGACTAAGGCTATGTTAGCGCTGCTGGCGAACGGTGTCTCCTGCCTTGGTTCCGTGACAATATATATTAGAGCTCTATAGACGTGACCACAGACGACACGCAAAAAGAATTGATTACTGCTTTTCTCTGTATATCGCCAGGGATGCATACAAAAAAATCACCCCAGAAGAAATTTCCCGGCAGAAATGGTCACGAAAAAAAAAAAAAAAGAGGGGGGTGGGGGGGTCCCGGAGAAAAGGGCATGTAGGAAAAATGGTCCGACTGAAAAAAACCTCCCGCGAATACTTTTGTGAAACCATTTTATAAAAGAGTTAAAAGCGGACTGTATGTCCGACAGCAGGCAGAAAGTCTTCAATGTTGCCGCCCGTGTATTGTACACTGCACATAAGCCCTGGCGACGGCGCTGCATGTCGATGGAGCGTCTACAGTTAAGGAATGAGTGAGTTTGCGCAAGTTATTGTTATGGCGTACATTTTTTTTTAAATTTTATTTGGAACATTCTTTCAGACACAATTGGTCTTGGATAACAGGGCTAAAGGAACACATTCACTCTGCCTGACGAGGGCCCTGTCACCCATTCGCTGGTCGGCAAGTGTAAGCGATAGATTAAATCGTTATACGAACAGTAATGAATAGAAACAGTTTAAAAAACATCAACAGCACAAAACGCCAGTTTTGTACATGTATACATTTTGACCATGAAAGAAGACAGGAAATGCTCATTACAGTGAACAAAACAGCACGTAAATTTTTAAGGCTATTTTAAAGCTGCACTAGCGATCGAATTGCTGTATTATATCAGGAAAGATGGGTGGGTGTTCAGAAAGTTAGGGATTAAGTACGTCATTGTCTGGGTACCATAACTTGTTCTTAAAATTTCAAAAAGCTGTGTCTCATAGTGTACCGTGTATTACGGGGCAAGCGCAAGTCGGATACTCTAGATGTAGCTCGTATAGTTCTATTTCTATTATGCCTGGCAAGATTCAGCTCGCTAAACTGGTTAACTTCTAGCCTGTTGTGCCTTTTAAATACCGAGGCCGTGGGATCCAGCCACTCAAGGTTTTCAGTGCAGCGCATGGCTCGTTTCTGGAGGATAACAATGACGTAACGTTACATGACGGAAGCCAACAGTCACTGAAACCAAGGAGAAGGGTTTCGGCGGCATTTGGCTTGCTTCATGTTGGGAAGTTGGTAACTCATATCCGAAAAGAAAACATAGCGTTCAAACAAAGACGGGACGACAGAGGAGACGCGAAGGACGAGCTGTGGAAATGTTGCGTGCATATTTAACAGACCATGCTTCGCAGCCTCCCGTATAGTTGACTTCGGAATGACTGTTCGGCCTGTGATCTTCATCTAGGGCGGTCGAGTGGACGTATGCGAAGTCGTATAGGGGGATAGGTGGGAGGCGTTCGCCGCAGAGTTACCGAACCGTTCCCTCTGTTTACTGGCGCATAGTTTCCAGAAACGTTTGTTGGATCAAAATACCCTACTGTATCTACATGAGGAGGTAGGATCCCAAAAGCGACCCTTAAAATACCACGAAGTAATTTCCACAAGTTGCAACTAGACGAATGGACAGCTGCTTGCACTGAAGCGATCGCGCTGTGCTCAGTCGGTCTCAACAATACATTTCGTTTGACAATACGCTTCAGTGTATTGTGCTTACTTGACGTTTGATGACAGCAGTTCTCACACTTTAATTTTTCTGTTTCATAAGCGACGTTTTCTTAAGTAGCCCGTTTTATCAAGGGTTGCAACTCCAGCAATCTGGAACCGGTCATGGATCCAGCCATGCAGCAGCCGCAACTAGACTGCCAACTCCGATTGCCAGCCATGGCAACTTCGACTGGCATGGCTAAAGCTCCGATCGCAGCTCCAGCCGTCGGAACCATGGTTCTGATAGCTGGAAACATCAGAAACCATGGATCCAGTAAAACCACTGGTCGTGGTGCCTTGGAACATTTGGGGCTTTGCTCGCGGGGCCACTCCTTCCGTGGACATTTTTTTCCGTGAGATTTTTTCCGGAACTCCGCTTAGCACCGCTGTCATCACGTCTGAAGCGAGTTTCATGGCTCTCTCTATAAACCCTGGCTGTAGAAGTCGTCCGATCGTGCTTTGTCATTTCACACTCCCTCCCACAAACATACACACTGTTCTCCTTCTGTAACGACACGATGCTTTCGCTACGCTGCTACTGATGGAGGACTTCCAGCGTGCCTGGTGGGGCTGATCTTCGCCAAGTCAATCCAGCTCACGTGCGCACGCACACTCGCAAACACAAAGCGACACGCAAGCCTTACACGGTGCCTGCGCTCGTTCCTTCGTCCTCGGCTCCAGCTCGTGACCCAAGCTTGCGCAAACTATACACCCCCCCCCCCCCTTTCTCCCTACCGCACGCGCCGCGCATACACGTCGTGTACAGACAAACACACTCGAAAAGCAGAGCCTTTCGGCGGGGCGGGCGGCGCCGACAGAGCGCGCTCCGTCCGGCCAGGAGGGGGGCAGTGTGCGAGGCAGGGAGGATGCTGCTGCCGCGGCGTTGGGGCGGCGCGCGGAGCCGATAAGGCGATCATTTATCACCTCGCCCCGAGGCATGGCGCTGCTGATAAGGGCGCTCCTCCGCCGTGGCGTCGTCCCCTCTCCGCTCTGCTCGCACGCACACGCGGAAACGCCTCTCTGCCGAGCACCTCTCTGACACGTTTCCCGCATGCATTTTTTGTGTTCTATCTATCCTCTCTATCTCTTTTGTACGCGAGCTACTCGGTATATATGCGCAAGTGCCCGTTGTTTCACTGATTCCTTCTTTGTTGCGTTTTATCTTTCCTTCATTGTTTCTTTTTAGCCATTATAGCTGCGTGTGAGGATATTGCTTGCCTGTTGGCGTATGAGAGAGGACGCGGCAAGAGGTACATTGTTTTCTTGCCTTTAGTGTAGGTTGTGCCAGCATGGCGCACCACCGCCCCCTACGCGTTCGCCCCTTTCTCTACCCCGCTCCTTGTCTAAATATTTTCGGTGGTGTCGTTTAATCTGCATTGCGTGGCTCTTTAGGGAACGGTTAAGAAAGATGAGATACTGTGCGCACGCCGTTGAGAGAAACCGAGGGTGTGCCAGGCACGTGAGTTATATATGTACTATATATGGGCGGAAGCAGCGCTCTTTGCAGCTTTCAGCATCCAGTATATACGATGGCGTTCCCTTTGAGATAGTGCGCGCCCCTGTCCATGCACGCCCTGTACACGGCAGCGCACGTGGCATGCTCTTGGCGACAATGCTAACAACATACTCAATGTCAGCAATACCTAAATTAAAAAATCTTGAACAAAAATTATTGTCACCCATGCAAGCGAATGTTTTTCACGAAAACATCGGTATGGCCTGCGCTCACAGGAACACGCTCGTCGTCTGAAGGCAATACGGTAGCGCCTCGTCGCGGTTTTAGCTCGAAACAGTGGAAGGGACGAGAACTTTCCTCTGGACTTGGGCATGCGCTTGAGGCGTCTGTTTGGTTTATTTGTACTGTCGGCCTATTGAAGGGCCATTACAGGAGCGGATTATTGTTTTCAATACCGTCGGTTATAACAGCGGATGCAGCCCGAACCAACCCAAGGAGCAGGAATTGGGACCAGATGAAAGGGAAGAAGAAGTGACCGGTGCCCGGAATGCACAGCTACCGCTCTTACGGTCATGAGGACGCGTGCTTTCCAGGAGCGTGAAAGGAGTTGACGCGCTTTCTTATACACACAATCTAAACAAGAATGCGCCCATATGGGAATAAAAGGGAGTAAGCTGTCCTCTAGCGCACACCCTTTTATAGAGCCAAACAAGCTTGGTTAAAGCAAAGCCTCAGACAACCCGGACGCCGTCGCGAGGCTGTGGACGGTGAGTTTAGGCGCTATTTGTGCACATGCACCGGCATTCACGTGCTCGATGTCAACACTGCTGCAACCAGTGGGCAGGGTTCAATGATTATGGAGTTAAATGCATCTTAACTATCGGGAATACAACGGCCCAGTTTGACGCCGGAGCAGAGATGAAGCGCCATAGACTGTTCTGCAAAGGCAGCGCGTTAAGTAGGCGTCGCCCTACACACCGAACGATTCAGAGTGCGGCTGGCAACGCCTATGAACCGTCCTATATAGACTACTCGACGAGACTTCAACCCGATGAGCCGGTCTTCAAAGGGGGTCCAAAGCTACTGCATATCACGTAGATGGTCGGCACATTATACGCCTCTTAGCGTGCACTTTTGCCGCGGACGGACGGACGGACGGACGGAGAGACGTAGAGACGGACGGACGGAGGAACGGAGAGACGGAGAGACGGACGGAAGACAACACTTTCCTTTCATAGATCGGTTGTTTTGAACCACTTCCTGCGGAAGTACGTGAAGAGCGCTTTTTTAAGCCACGTACGCCCTTATTACGTCTTTCTTTTTACAAGCGTCAAGTAAAAATGCTCTGACGTTCTACACAGGGCCACGAAGGGGCTGTGCTGCTGCTCGCGCATTGGAACGGTGAGCTGTATATAGGAAAAGCATAAGAAGTCGGAACAGCTTAATTGATGTCTCTTTATTATTGCTATATTTTTCTCTTTACAACGAAAGAACGAGACAGCCAGTCTCAATCATTGCTGCCCGCAAGAGGAAAGCGCAAAGAAAGTGCGAAAGCGCAAGAGGACGTGTTCCTTGTGTAAAAGCCTCCGAACTGCGTCCATCAACTTTTCTTTCTTCCTCCCGACGGCCACCATTAGCCACGCCGCGGACTTCATTTGCATAACCCTTATTGTCCCGGGCCTCTCGTTGCAAAACAAAGACAAAATATAATCAAGAATCCATATAGAGCCGCGTATATACGACTGTCCGTCCATAAAGACGGGCGGTGTTCGCTTGGTTTTCGTTCCGCAGCCGCGGCTCCCTTGCAAACAAGTGCTCGTATGCGGTGAGGCTCTGCAGGGACACGGTCCCGTGGTCCCCGTCGCTCTTTGCACAACGAACGAACGGGCGCCACGGACGAGGTCCAATCAAAACACTTGAGTGACCCGCAAAATCGCCTTCCGTGACCGAGCGGGCAACCAATGGCTGACGAGCGCGCCGTCTTCCCCTCCTTCGGCCAATCGCGTCACGCCGTCCTCTTACACAATGGACGCTCGCTCGCGTGTTCGACGTCGTTAGCGTCGGGAGTCGTGCAACTCGAAGCGCTCCGAATGAGGTACAATATATAAAAAAAGCAAAGAAAGCGGGGTTGGGGAGGCTGCTAGAAGACGGGAATAATGTTCCTGTGCTGTGCGTGTGTTTTCAGCACGCTGTTTCCTCTCGGCACATATTACATTCATACACGCAGGTGCGTATATGAATAAGGGCGCATAGTTACGTATGCGATGCGGGGCTATATAGTGTAGTACGCTATAGACACTACGAGTGCGCCATGCATGCATCCGGTGAAGAGAGTTGAGTTCAGCTGGATTCATACGGGCTCTGTGCTCGTTGGCCCGTGAGCGGCACTTGCCTGATTGTGTGTTTGCGTGAAAAAAAAAAAGGGGGGGGGGGGGGGACGTCATTGGTCGACCGACTAAAGCAAATTTAAATTTTCATCTCTTTTGCAGAGCCGGATTTATGGCGCTCTGTTGACGTTCTTGTCAGACTTATCCTATATGTATGTCGCCGTACAACATGTCACCTTGTCACAGCCATGCTTCCTCAATGAGGGATCAAATGTTATAGCGCATGTGAGTCCGAAGAAAGCCGCGTGGTGAAATAATTTCAAGAGTTAAATAGCTTGCAGCGTTAAGCTTCGTTCTCATGGTAGTCTGTGCGTGAATGTGTGCGTGCTCGCGCGCGCGCATGTGTCTGACTGCAGTGTGTGTGCGTGCGTGTGCGTGCGTGTGCGTGCGTGTGCGTGCGTGTGTGTTCGTGTGCGTGTACGTGCGTGCGTGCGTGCGTGCGTGCGTGCGTGCGTGCGTGCGTGCGTGGGTGGGTGGGTGCGCGCGCGATCAAGCCACCACAAATGACCCATACATCGACGTTCAGCTTATATCTGCGTGTTCCAATCGATCTGTTGTTTCTTTTAGGTGAGCAGCGCGGTTTCATCAGGGAAGCATATATCGATGTCTCGCTTCAGTGCTAACAGTCCTGAGCGCATTTGGAAATATCGACTGAATTCTGCATGAAGTTTGGCGCTCTTTGTTTCGCACACGGTGTATAGTCCAAGTCACTTCCCGGCCGTTAACTTTTGAATTAAGAATGACGTCGACGGAGCTTACAGTGGTCCTCCCCACTGCCAGCCCGTGTTCCTTTTAAACAGGTACGAAACCGCCTCATGTTTCAGCCTCGAATGGGCCGTATATTATGTACCTTGGTTCGAACATGACGCCCAGCTCGATAATGATGGCAAAAGCGTGCACGTGTGGGAAAAAGAATGTACGTCAGACGTCGCGATTCACCATTTATGAATACATGCTCTGTGTGAACTGCAGCACGAAGGTATAGAAAGATATTTGGATACGTGCGGTGCGCAAATATTGATCTCTAACTGCATCATTCTTTAGTGAAACCCGCTGTACAAAATGCGTTTATTAGCGAACAATGTATCTAGCCGATATACTGTACTAACTGCATTTCCGAGGGCCGATCTTTACAACGCGCCTGCACTCAAGCGATGTGGTTCAGGATATACAAGCTTTCCCCGCGGTAACCAAGATTAAAAAAAAAAAAAACGGAGAGTCCTAGCCCAGTGAAACCAACTGCATGAGAGCTGGTGAGAGTGGCGTGGCCTAGTCTGCACTCCTTTCTTTCATTCTCCATAGTTGATTGTTAGAGAAGACTAATTAGCTAGCTAGGCAAGCATTTGTTTCAGGAATAAAATGCTCACTGGAATAAAATGAAGTGTCACTTCAGAAGCTGTTGACCGTCATGAAAAGTAGCTGCCTGAAATGTTTGCACCAAGGTATCATTTACAAAAGCTTTATACGTCGCCCTTAAAAGCGTTTTTTTTTACAAGGGTTCAGAATCAGAATCAAGAAGTCTTTATTGAGTAGCACAAACAAAATGTATACACAGATATTTGGACCGATAGCCAATGAGGCTAGTCAGCGGTCCAATACAAAATAACATGATGGTCAGCAATCACAAACACACTGAAGAAAAACTAGCTTTGTAGCCCTGCTTCGACTCCCAAAAAATGTTTCTTGCATGTTCGCTTACATTTCGTTGAGACCATTCGAATGTGCACTGTTCTCTCATTTGCAACAGCGGCGTTATGTATGCTCGTATATGACTCCAACAGTACATTGACTTCTACCACTTCCGGTTCGTTCACGCATGTGTTAAGCGTTTTCTGATATGGCGTCTTGATACAGGGCTCCTGGGGCTCCTTGATAAAGGGATCGGGGTGCCGTAATATTTATAAAGGATCTTTTCCAGCGCCTCCATTCGATTCTCATCACCCCCTTCGTCGACTGGCAGGACAACGGACGCACATTGTAGCTTGAACGAACCAAGAGAGGCGAGAAAATAAAAATGTAATTGGTTTGGAATATAATTGCAGTGCAATTTCGGCTCTGTTCACTCTTGTAGAATATAAATGCTGCCGTGATCTCGGTCACGAATCCGCCTTTTTAACACGGCCGCTGAGGACGTGCTCGCCTCCGTCCTCCTTGTACGCGCATCTCCTCCTCCAGCTCCACTGGTTAAAAACAAACCGCCAACTCTTACTGCGCATGCTCAGCAAATGTTAATGTCAGGCGCATGAGACAGATGACGTCAAGCATACGCTTGCCATTTCGCAGGAGCAGTTCGCTTTTTTGTGGAAAAGCATCGCGGCTGCGTCTTCCACCTGGGTTTGTTTTCAACCATGTAGCAGACGATTTTTTGCCACTTCCCAGCGGGCGCCATATCTGCCGAAAAATACAGTTTGCATCGAGCAGTCCCGCTGTAATAACTGTCATCATCATCATCATCAGCCTGACTACACCCACTGCAGGGCAAAGGCCTCTCCCATGTCTCTCCAATTAACCCTGTCCTTTGCCAGTTGCCGCCACTGTATCCCCGCAAACTTCTTAATCTCATCCGCCCACCTAACTTTCTGCCGTCCCCTGCTACGTTTGCTTTCTCTTGGAATCCACTCCGTTACCCTTAAGGACCAGCGGTTATCTTGCCTTCGCATTACATGCCCTGCCCAAGCCCATTTCTTCTTCTTGTGGGTCTACCTAATCAAGAACTGAACTTGCCGTATGCTAGAACTCTTCGTCGATGACTCTGGCGATTGTTGCTCTGGCGTTCTTCTCTAAGTTGGCGCTGCTATCGAGCAGTCCCGCTGTAATAACTGTGGGTCTACCTAATCAAGAACTGAACTTGCCGTATGCTAGAACACTTCGTCGATGACACTAGTGATTGTTGCTCTGGCGTTCTTCTCTAAGTTGGCGCTGCTACCCGCATGCGAAGCGGCGGAGCGAAAGATAGAGATCGACCACTGCCGCGTCTGCGGCAGCTTTACATGTCGCTGGGGCGCCGTTTCAGTCGTATTTGGCTGTTTCATATCATCCACCACTTTTGGATATCTGCCGGCATACCTGAATCCAATTGTTCGTACACTGTGAGATGGGATAATGGTTGAGTTAATGTCCAGATGTTGTGGATTGCAATTTCACAAAGCTCTATATGAACAATATTCACGGATCTTCGCAATGGTGGCTATCGAAGAAGACTTTCAGGATTGTGAATCTTATTTCAATGTGAGGGGGGCCAGTCTCATGGAGAAAGGCGATTGGGTATGCATGTCTCTGTTTATTTCAGTTTCAGTTTATTTCCCACAACAAGTACAGGGCGTGTACGAGGTGTGGCGAGGGTGACGGGATAAAAGCTGCGTCAAGGGCAGCTTGACTGGCCCCGTCTCCCCGAACAACATGGCAGCAAGCACGACAGTTCGGAAGTACATAAAATATATATGATGGGAAGAATAAAAAGGAACAATCATTTAATACTGGCAAAAAAATATACAAAACAAGATAAGTGCAAAAACAGTGAATCAGTGCATTAGGTAAAAAAATACAATCAAATCTTACACTACGGGTTAGTTAATAATGTCGAATAATTTTTTTCTTGGTTAGAACCCGCAGCTGCTCTTCCGTTAGCTTATATTTGTTTAGTGTACTAGGCAGCCTGTTTCGAAGCATCTGGAGACCGTAGTTAGTACGTGGTCGCGGAACGTGCCAATGTTCATGGTGGCGGGTGGAGCGCGATGACATGTTAATCTGCAAGTTTGCAACGGCTCGTAATGTTGTTATATTTTTATGGATTTCAGATTTCAAGGATGCCAGCAACTGGCGCTCATAAAGCGTAGAAAGTTTAGTAATCTTGTATTAAGGAATAGGTCGGAAGTGTGGACATTATATGGAGAGTTTGAAATGGCTCGAACTGCAATTTTTTGTAATGTAACCAATCTATTTAGTGATTTCTTCGTGCTATTACCCCAAACCAGATGACAATATAATAGATGAGGGGCAAAAAGCGTGTTATAGAACTTTAGTTTTTGGGGAGGGGAGAGATGAGGCTCCAAAATAAGTAGTACTTGCATAATTGCAAGCATCAGTTGAAGATAAGGACGACGTAAATGCGCGTGTGGTCGCGCCGAATAGCAACAGAGTATAGCCAGCGGTTTTGCTGCGACGTGGCCGTTATTGAACCTATCTGTTACTTAATGTGAATAACCGAATTTAATTCAACACCTTTCATTTTACGAAATGGAAGGTAATTAGTCTATTTCTTATGGAGCCTGCAGCGAGCATAAACCACAATGCCATCGCATGTTTATCTTATCATCTTTGATATCTAGAGCCCAATGACATAGAGCTACTGAACTGCTGTAGGTCTGAGGTCGTCGTCCCATAAACATGTCAAGCGCAGCCTTTTTTTTCACCTGCTCCCTATATCGCGCAAAGGATCATGCCTGCGACGAAGAACAGGGTCAAGTTGTGCAGCAGGTAACAGCGTCATATACCGCAGCAGTCTCATGCGCGACCAAATGAAATCATTTGCCGTAGTATATATGAGTCATGAACAAATCAACGTGCTGCAGCTGATACGCAAAGTCTTCTGCTCCACGCTCGAGTGCTTACGGTCTCAAACGCAGCCTTGGCGAGCAGGTGGTAAGCTGCTATAAAAAAAAAAAAAAAACGATTATGCCGTATGCCGCAGTGCAGTCTCTCGCTTAGAACACAAGCGTGCGGGGGAGATTAAGATTTCTCCGAAGATGGTTGGCTACCTTTATAGGAAGCCGTATCTCAGGCGAAACTCAATCAAACGGTCAAGGCTGCAGTTTATGTGCTTCGGATGTACGAATGTGTTTTCAATTTTTTTTTATTAGACAGATTGTACGCCGCACAACTAAAAATGACATGACCGCTTAGACTTTGCGCCATATAAATGTACCGCTGCAACAACTGAGTTGCAACTAGTAGATTCCAATTTGCTATTAGATTCCTAACTAATCGATATGACATTCAGACTGACCGCTGCCATCGCGCAGCGCTTCTGGCCGCACAGCAGCAACCCAAAATACAACATTGGGCGTGGTTGCGTCGGTGACCGTCTCCACGCGACGTCTGAGACGAAGACAGCAACTCTTGCTGTAGACGGAGCTTCCGTTGTAGCGTTTTGACGATGCAGCTTTGTGTAAACCAGGCTGTGCTGATAGATGCCGCCTTTCCCACTTCAGTACACCTTATACGTTCCAACATTCCATACACATCAGTCCGCAATCTTCCAAAGAACTTCTCTATTCATTCCTTATGATTACTTGCTGCACTATTCTTTGTTTTTACGTAACTACCACTCCACCCATCACTTTACACACACTGACACGTGCATGCGCACACGCGCGCAGATACCTTTTTCGCGCTGCTATACAGTCAGGCTATGGACTATAAGGATCTTGTCCGGGGCGTTCATGCGTGGCCCGTTTGGACGCTTTCGCAGCTGAATATCTCTAAGTTTATTCCTTCACTGGCAATAAGCATCACAACACGCCACAGAATAAAGCTGATTATAACTTCCTCTCCAGTTTCCTCGTCCATTTATTCAACAGTTTAAGCCCCCTTTCCAACACCGCCTCATTACCGGTGGCACTGCTTGTTATACGCACAGGCGAAAGGAGTAAGTCCAAGTGTTACCCCTCTACCTCCCTTCTTTCCTACCTGTGCTCCAAGTGGCGCTTATCTCTGATCTAACGCAGAAGAGCTATAGGATCTTTTCATTTGCACCCGTTCATGAACACTGCCGTACGCATCAACAAAACTAGCCTTTTTTTTGCGGCACGGCATGTTATGTACACGCTCACGCCTTCAAACTGCCGTAACAAGTCCAAATGGGACCGCCATTAAGCACGGATCGCTTCATTAGATACATTCTATTAGAAACCTAATGTCGCGAACGCTGCTATGCACGCAGCCAGCGAGTGTGTGTGTTTTCAGCTGCCTCGTGTTACAGCATCGGTCGGGTCGCGCGCAACTACACTGCAAAAAAATTCCGTGAATGTTACGTACAAACTCTCCATAACAGAACGAACGCTTGCACTGTTGCATCTCAAATGGAGGGTCCATCCGTAACACATTCGTGAAGGTGGCTGGCCGTATTATGCATTTTCTGAAACGTATTACTCGCCGTAACTGTTGGCCCCCGGACTAGGCACCACATGACGTCCCATTTCCGATCTGTGTGGTTTACTCTTGTTCAACAATGTCCACAAACTAGCATGGCGAAAATGAGATTAACCCCATGTGCAAAGGTGAAGATCCGAGGGGGGGTGATAATCAAATGAGACCCAAGTGACGCATAATGTTGTTTCAACGTTGAGGGATTGCTACAAATTGTAAGCAACATTAAATAACAAAGGACTTAATTTGCTATAACTTTAAAAGAAGAACGTTGACTTCATAAAAAAATATTTTCACCATGTTGCTAACCACATGACAGGGTAACAATTAATAAATGCAATTAATAAATAATTTAGAAATGCAGCTTAATGAGGTCAAGAGATAAAAAAAATTTAGACACAGACAATGGTTAGACAACTTCTCTAAATTGAAACTGAACACCAGCTGAAAATACATTACAAACATGATGAAAGTGCACAAGGTGAAAGCCGAATTTCCGTCTGCCGTCTGATAAGGAAACGAACCACTGAGAAAGCCCAAAGCATGGGCAAACAAATTTGTGAATGCAGTGCAATGTAGCAGTCACATCTTTGCTACACAACCATCAATCAAAAACGCTAACTCCTTCACGGATAACAAAAGCACAGGCGCAACAAAATATTGCTAATTGCAATGTTCAATTTATTAGGTACCTATAGCCGGCCATTCATGCCTGGTCTTCCTGCGGATAAATGAAACGCTGCAAAAAAGCAGTGAGCAGCCATAATTGCTGCAGTGACAAGGAGGATGTGCACCGTTGGTGCTGTTCCCTCATCCTGACTAGGAAATAATAGCTGTTTTTTCTGGAATGTACTCTGGAAGCATGAATTTCCTATCCACCTTTATTTAGCTTGCACTGACACGACCCATCATGAACTCTGCAGCTTTGACAAACATGCGGGCCAGTCGACAGCAACAGAAGACTGTAGAACCCTGCTAACTTACAAAAAAACCAGTGCTCAGAAAGAAAAATTATAAAAAAATGAGGAGTTCCTTACACGCACTATGTTTTATATGGTACTAAGAATGCGGCTAAGACATGGCATGAATATTGTTTTTTTCTGCTCAGTTACAAACTTTCTCGCCTGTGCTAACATATTACTGCAATGTAAATAATGAAACATGCCAGCATTGCACAACATGCTGTAAGACTTACAAAATACACCCCCTACAAGGCTACCACATGCCTCTTAGATGTGGCAATGTTTATATCTACCAAACTATCTAGACTAAAATGAGACACCAAGCCTCTGACATCTGGAGATGTGTACCTCCCATGCAATTAGAGTGATTGGAGATGCTCCTCATTGATGGCATTTCAGTTGCTAGGTGTGGAAGGACCAGATATGAAGGTGAACAACTAGACACCCACTTTTTAAGCAACGTCACAATGAGCAATGTGCCTTGGCTTTTCTTCCATCCAAAAAGTTTTATGTTCCATGTTTACGTAACTGCTTGCATGTGCTCATTTTGGCTTGCTGAGAGGTTCTTTTCTTTGTTAAACTAGCTTTAACTCTGGCCTCAGTCTTCTGCACCTTCTTAATTTTTTGCTAGTGTTCACCTTAAGTCATGTGTAAGCTCACGCAGATCTCTACTTTTCTACGTTTCCAACTGTCACGTCTTCTCTGCCTTTGTCATGCCCATCACTGCATCCGACGCCTTCAAGTATGCTGTGTATAATCACCTTAACTAATCTGCCTATTACACATGTATTTTTGTTAGCCACCCACTCCTCTATCTGGCGCTGATAGGCCCTGAGAGTAAATAAATGAATTGTAGTCTAAGCTAAGTCTCAGCAAGCATGCATTATGTTCAGTTTATTTTACCATGTTTACCAGTAAGAGTGGACGGAAAAAAGCTGCTAAGTGGAGCTTGACATGCCTCTCGCCCCTACACTGGAAAGCAGCAGGCAAGGCATACATAACCACTAACGACAACAGAACATGCCAAGTGTGAAGTAAATCAGTAATGTTCCTCGCATTTATCACAGGGCATACTCTCTGCTCAGTAATTTATTACCCCCTTAGACATTCTGCAAGGAGTGTATACAATGATGTGTCACCACAATACAATGAGAATCATTAACCCTGTGCAAATACAACAGCAAAGAAATTTATGCCCAATAAATGCACTGCTTACATGCAACCAAGAGGCAAGAATGGGACAACCTGGCACATTTATGGAAAATAAGCTCAAAATAATAAAGAATGACATTTGAGCAGCCGCTCATTCCCCCCACCCCCTCCCTCAAAAAAATATGAAAAATGGTCCTCTTCACACGGCACGTTTGAAAGATGCGGCTGTAATGTTTGCGACAGTTCCACTACGTGTGAAAATCGGATATAAATAACGCCAACGCATGCGGTTGGAAGCGAGGCGCCAGGGCGCGGGCAAACAGTAATCGTCTTCAGGTGTCGACTGGTTCCACCTCCTGAGGGCCGCTGCTCGACGAATACCACTCATGGCCACGTTCACATCCAACAAGCTTGTAATAAACATTAGACAGGTGTTTATCATGACGCAGCAGCAGCTCATCAGTGCTATTGGCCAGTGCTGAATTTTTTAGCTTGATAAACGAAATCATCCACCGAAACGCGTGTCGACCGTTCCTCGCCAGATTCTTGCAGTCCCACGAGGGTGAGCAGCTTTTCCGCCGGCTTCGTCTCCTCTTTAGTGCAGGGCCACTGTCATTGTGACGCACATTCTGCACGGTCGTTTTACTATGCATCGATGCCGCATGAGACAGCAAGCGGTCGTACACTCCAATGCGGCGTACGGGCCGCACACATACACACACCGTAACGACAATACAGCGCGCAGGACGCACGCAGCGAACACGGAAGAACAAAAACCGTTCTAAAGCACCTGCTCACTCAACACCGGGCCGCACACATACACACACCGTAACGACAATACAGCGCGCAGGACGCACGCAGCGAACACGGAAGAACAAAAACCGTTCTAAAGCACCTGTTCACTCAACACCACACATACTCCGCAATTCCGCGCATGGTTCCGACTGCGGGCTTGGCTAGCGCTTCGACTCGTCATGGCCAAGCTGCAAGCCCTGCGCTCTTGTGGTAACAACGCTCATGAAACGAAAAGAAAATTTTAATATGTAAAACCATTCAAGTTGTCAGCTAAAAAAGCTACGGTAAAATTAAATACATCTGATATGTTTTCAAGGTGGTGCGCTTTTGCGGACGCGAATACGCGAATGGGGCTATAAATTTCCCGTGCATCTCTGCTAGACACCATAGCTCTGCAAATGGCATCGTGCTCGGAGTTTGCGCGGCTGACTTGCCCGCATGAATTTTACTTCCTCCGTGCACACATGCTTGGTGAGGTGAATGGTGGTCGGTGCGAACAGTTCGAAGTTTAATCGACTGAAAATTGCTCAAGGAAAGTCAGCGGCATTGCATTGCATCACGAGTGACTGGCGGCAGCCACACGGCATCGTCTCCGGTTTCGTGAACTTGTGAGAAGGTGAGCAATTTGTTCTCAAATTTTGAAAGCGGTTTTTTGTTTGTATTGTAACCCTGTGTCTCGTCGCATGTTATGTTCACGGTAACATCAGCACAACGTGCATGCGCTTTCTGTCTCTATTTGAAGTAACATTGGTCGGTCAGCGTAAACTTTTCGATTCAATTAAGCACAAGCTGTCCATGTTGGTAGTGCGTGTTGAATGTGCTTGTCCTGTCCGCTCTCCCTGTGTTCTGCGTGTTTTTCTGTGCTCCGTTTTTAGATGGATCGATACCAACTAGCCCAACTTTCTGCTTTACTGAACTCTATTTGAGATCATTCTGCGCTCGAGATGGTCTTCTGGTAATTTATTTATTACCAGGTATAGTCTAGAGATTTGGAACCGTTCATCCCACTGCATCAGTGCTGAAAAGCTGTTTTGTGTTCATGCATCTGCTGTCCTTAAACTTTTCGGTAATCATTCGCATGGTTCCTTTTGATCTGGACTACCGGCTACTGTTGCAAGGGACGCCTCGCAGCAGAGCCCCTGGGGACGCCCAGTGGGTCAGCTGTTTGTCCAGGTGCCAAGTTACCAAAGGTACCATTCCAGACATTTTTTTTTTCTGTTCATCAACCTCATATTCCTTGCAAAAATTACAGTATGTAATTGGGCACTAAAAAAAATTGGTAACTTATACACATTTCAGGACAGTTCAGAGAAATGAAATGAAAATTGGTTTTTGAGGAAAGAAAATGGGGCAGTAACTGTCTCACTTCTCTCGGTGGACTCCTGAACCTAAGGGAAGGAATAAACGAGGGAGTCTAGAGAGAAATGCACATGCAGCATCAGTATTCTCTCTGTAGACTTTTCGAGACCTGGATTCATTCCTTCTAGGACAGTGCCAAGCAGTAGGTGAACTGCACACAAATTTATTTTCCTCAGGTGCAAAGTAAAGAGTGAAAATGTTGTAAGACAAATGTCTACCCTGTTTCATTCTCACTGCATTTGCTCAAAGCATAATATGAAATCCTGTATTTCTTATACCCTGGTTTCCTTTACTTTGAGCAGTAGGTATTGACAATGAACATCAAGGCAACTCCACTCTCATTGCTTATTGCTGCTTTTAGGTTTCCTCCATGATTTTCTGTTTGCTCAGTCCTGGCCTTAACATATTTTCTTCTGCTGCTTAGCTTCGAACTACTGGCTAGGTTACATGGTTCTGCTACTTCTATGTTCACTGTGAGGTTTGAGAGCTTGTTGCTTTGTTCTTTTTTTATAAGCATCTTTGTCTTCTCGAGGCTGATTGGCAGTCCGGAACAGAGACCACATGCATTGTTTATGTTTAGATGATGACATGATAGCCTAACACATCGTATCGTTGCCATTCGAGCCCCCTGTGTACTTGCTTTGTTGCACTGGGAGCAAAAAAGTTTAGTGGAAGTCGCAATGAGGCGCACTTTTGTTTAGACTAGTGGCAAAGGTTTACTGTTGCTTCGCAGTATAGTGCTCCCACCTGTTGCGCACGAGCATTTAGATGGCTGTTAAATACTACTATCAAGGATTTAGCCATTGTAATGTCGCAGGTCTGTTGTGTAGGATTTCAGATCATTGTCTTGCACTGTCCCCGAAGCCTGTTGTGTGTCAGTTACGCCACTATGCTGTTGTATTTCTGTCCAGTGTAAAAAATATTTTCTGTGATTATGCTACACGCACAGGTTCATGGGGAAGTAAATATTTTGTGTCGCTTCAACCGGGTAATGCTTCAGAATGAACACATGCAAAAACCCATGCTGTTAAAAGCCTTGGCTTGTGTAACCCAAGTGTGAGGAGAATACTATTATGGCAGGGATTCTTGCATTGCAACCTTTTAAATTCCTTTTTTGTAAAAAGAATGACGAGAGGTTTCATGAGTTACAGCTCTCTTTCATTGCTTGCTCAGAGAAAGCGTTTATTGTAAGTAAGCAGTAGTGGCTTTTTTCTATTGTTCAAGCAGCAGCGTCAGCATGCTTCATCATTTTTGTATTGAATGACTGAAGGTGCTTCCAGAGCATTGCCTTCTTTTTTTCTTGTTGTTTATTCAGCATGCAATATTGTGTCTATAGATTGCTCTTTAGCATTATTTTGCGTTCTCCCAAGCAAATTTTAGGCGACCAAATTCAGAAGCACCTTGTATTGGCCTTACATGCTCGCTATTAATGCAGAAGTAATTATATGCCACACTAAACACCAAATCTACATCCTTCAGAGTGGGTCTAGAAGCTTGTCTCCAGACTCTTGCCTTCAAGGAGTTTTTGCAGGTTTCATTTATCTGCTTGGTGTTGGAAGTGACAGCCTTGACTGATAATGATGAGCATTAGACACACATTATGCATTTACAGTTAGGCCGGAACGAAATGCGAACATACATGTGCAGTACTTTTCTACTTTGCAGCGAGGTATACATTTAGAAAGGGTTCATATATGTGTATTAGGTAGATCTCTTAACCAGAAACAGGAATCAGGCTAGCTGCATACTCAAGCTGAAATCACACAGGTGAAATATTTTGTCTTGTTCATAGGCACTGTTTGCATTTCATTCCAGCCTGATTGTGCACTACTGCCATAGCAGGTACCCTATCTAAACGAGACACTGTCTTGTGGCAAATCATGCGCATATGTTTTAGACACGTGTGTGAAGAAATGTGCAGCTACAAACATTGCATACTTGGTTATTCATAATGCTTTTTTTTCTCATGTGCATAGAACAATGATCAGCTACATTGCTTGCTTTGTTGTTCTATTTTTCTGCTAATATTAAACTACATATTAATCTCAAAGACCCGATGTTCGACTGAATGATCCTTCTGTGTCCCACTAGGAAGGCAAAAGCATCACGCCTAGGGCTCATTCACCGCCCTTCACCCCTGTTTTGGTTTCAGTCGGTCAGTTATGCTATTAATGAATGTAATCACTTTATAGGACAAGTATATATGAAAATATATTTTGGGCTAAATGAGGTTAATTATGCTATTAATGAATGTAATCACTTAATAGGACAAGTATATATGAAAATATATTTTGGGCTAAATGAGGTTAACAAGTTATCCACTGTGCACAACGGTATGGTTGGTCTTGTACATCTTTACTTGGGTGTTAACGTTTCTTTTGTGGTTGCTGTCTAAATAACTTTGCCTACCTATTGTATCCTAAGTCCTTTTATGCCCGTCTTCCTTCCTACTGGCTCTCTCCCTTTTCAGTCATTCCTTTTTCCTTTAAACTGGCGATTGGTCACAAGCCTGCTGTGGGAATGGCAGCTAGCACTAGGCCCCCTTTTTTTTCATTGAACCTGCACTGCTAATATTAACGCTAATAGTACTGTATCAGTATTTATGTGATACTGCATTTTTTGTTATGCATAAATAGTTGGCTAAGCCAATGGTAGCAGTGTTGAATATCACAATATATCATGCATATATCTTGCATGCAATATCAGTATCAGTTTATTCACTTTGGATGAAGGTTATACAAACAGGGTGATAAAAGCATCTGGGCCCTTAGCAAGCTGCTAGTTCGGGCCCATGCAATAAGTGCACAATATAGTGTACCCAGGCGTCAACATAAAAAAAAAAGTGTACATTTTATATGAATAGAAGATGTTACACAAAACTATATCAGTATATTCACTATTACGCTACCCTCTATTTCTTTCAGCTCGGCCGTTTGGCTGTCGATATTTTGTGCTGCTTTCCTAGCTTAGTCCACTCAAACTAAAACTTTGCGTTCTGTGTTGCAGGTAGAATCTACAATGAATGCCGCACTGTGTCTTGTAAGCAGGAGGCGGTGTTAATGGAGCCATGAACTTTTCTTGCGGATGACTGGCGTTGGCCTTATTATGCACTGAACCTCAAGTGTGAAGAGGAAAATGTCGTGTTGGATTTCTGCACAGGTGAGACATCTTGGTGAATCTACCAGTGCGAAAGACTAGACAAGAGACAAGACAGCCGCTGAGTCGCGGCCATAGTTTATTGAAGTGAATAGGGAATACATGAAGAAGCCAAGCAACACCACAAACCACACAATTACAAATAAGCATACATGACAACATGAGTCAATGCCCCTGAACATTCCCCTGATCGAGATAGTCCAATTCATTGCGTGTTAGTGCGATAGACAACACACTTGCACATTAGTCACCGAGTCGTAAGGTGTGTCTAGCCTCAATAATCTACCATTTAATCTTCTCTGAATTTACTGCCAAAATGTGTGCTGCCAAAAGAAAAGGGTAGCAGCCTTCACATCCCTTGCAATATACAGAAAAGTTAGAACCCCTACCCTCTTGTGCTCCTGTAATCTTACATTGATACACCTTCCAGTTTGACCTATATAGACCCGACCACAAGATACAGGGTCTGATACCATGTTCATTTTACAAGGTACATATACATTTCACTCCACATGTGTACTTTTCTCTAGCCACATTCACAGAATTATTCTTAACAATTTTACATATTTTAAACAACTTATTAGGGGCCAAGAAAATCGCTTTTCCATCATACCTTCTGGCCGCATTTTTCAATTTGTGCGACAATCTATGTATGTACGTTAACACAACCGGTCTTTTGGCATCTCGCTGGCTGGCCCCGGCCTGATTGCGCCGGTCGCCGTGAAAAGCTTTCGGCTTCCTTAACAATTTATTGTATGCTCTTGCAAATAACATGGTTAGGAAATCCTGCGTTCATTAACCTAAAGTGTACTCTTGGAAACTAGTCGTCATGCTAAGAAAGCATGACTTCATCAATTCTGAGTCCAGGCTTGACAGTCCAATGCTATCTTTCACTAGCTTGTAATAGCCAACCTGTGTCCAAGTAGCAGCTTAACACTCCTGGGTGAATATCACCAGCACACATGGTGTGTGCAGATCAACTTATCAAGGTAAGGTCCAGAAACCGCAGCTCCTTTTGTGGCGACATTTGCTCCAAGGTAAACCTAAGACAAAGGCCTTGCTCCTTAAACAGATTGAGAATATGTTCACATCCCAAATTATCAGAACATTTGTAAAAGACCAGAAAATCATCAACATAGCAAAAGATTTTTTCCCCCAGTCCATGCAAGTCCTTGACAATCATTCTATACACCCTACTTAAAATATCTCTTAGCACAAGGCCCATCTTCGAACCGCTACATATACCAGATTTTTGAACACATACCACACTGCAGTACTCTACAGCCATGCTCTTAAAATAAATGCTATTCACTAGCATGCTCTTCAGATGAATTTCAGAAAAGGGTTCTTGCAAAATTTTGTCTGGTTATTTGCAAAAGCATTTGTCTACTTCGCATCTTGAAGATCGGTTTCTTGTACTCAATTCGCAGCGCGGTTGAGTATCTGAAGAATGGCAATCCAGCAGATTGTCTGGTGGTTAGTGTCGATGTAGAACTATTTTATTCCATCCCGTATGAGGACCTTATGAAAAGCTTGTGAATGTGTATATCGGAGCACAATGATGAGCTTGTGTTTAGGAACAGGTGCGTAGTAGTCTTTTTTTGGACTTACTTCCTTTTATTTGAAGAGCATGTTTCTGGAGTATGGCTGTGCGGCATATGTTCAAAAGTCTAGTATATGTATCGATTGAATGCCTCTGTGCTAAGTAATATTCTCTTAAGCAGGGTGGATGGAGTGATTGCCAAGAACTTGCATGGGCTGGGGGAAAATCTTTCACTGCGTCTGATTTTCTGGTCTTTTACAAAAGGTTGCGATAGTGTGGGACCTGTGCATATTGTCAAGTTGGTTAAGGAGCAAGGCCTTTCTTTAACTTAGCATTTCCTTAGAGGAAATGTCCCATCAAAAAGAGCTGTGGTTTCTGGGCTTCACCTTGATGTTCTGCACATGCCATGTATGCTGCCGATATTCACCCAGGAGTGTCAAGCAGCTACTTGACTATTGGCCGAACTATTCTAAGCTAGTGAAAGATAGCATTGCGTCATCTAGGCTAGGCTCGGTATTGATGAAGTGATGCTTTCACAGCATGACAAGTGGTCTCCATGAGCAGATTTTAAGGCTTACGAAAGCATTATTCCCCAACCATGCTATTGCAGGAGTGTGTGATAAATTGTTAAAGCTGAGCGTATAAGATTGATCAAGTTGGTCAGACATGCTAAAGGTAAGAATGGCATAGCATCATGTAACGAGGACAGCAGGAGAGCACACACGCATTAGTGCCAACCTTGGAGCGGATACAGAATCCAAGAGCGTGTGCTTGACATTCAGCGTTGGCAGTCAAGGGTCGGGCTCATTCAATCTTGAATGTTCAAATCAGTGTTTTCTCATTTCCTTGACTGCCAGTGCTGATTGTCAAGCACGTGCTCTTGGATTCTGTATACACTCCAAGGTTGGCACTTGTGCGTGTGCTTGTTGTCCTGCTGTCCTTATTACTTGATGCTGCGCCATTCTTCTCTTTAGCATGTTAAAGCTAAAACCCTTTCACAGGGATTGGCAGGATACGGCCAGGGCCAGCCATTGAGATACCAAAAGATCGACTGTGTTACTGTACATACGTAGATTGTCGCACAATTTGAAAAATGTGGTCAGAATGTATGACGCAGAAATGGTGCTTTTGGCCCCTAATAAGTTGTCTACAAACTGTAAAATTGTTAAGAATAATTTTGTGAATTTGGTCCGGGAAAAGCATATGTGCCTTGTAAAATGTATGTGGTGTATCGGATACTGTTATCTTGGGGTTGGGTTTATGTTGGTCAAACTCGAAGGTGTGTGAATGTAAGACTACGGGAGCACAAGAGATATTTGGATATTGGTAGGGGTTCTAACTTATCTGTACATCGCAAGGAATGTGAAGGCTGCTAGCCATTCCTTTTGGCAACACTTATTTTGGCGATACATTCGGAGCAGATTAACCGGAAAATTATCGAGGCTAGACACATCTTATGACTCGGTGACAAATCTATGAGTGTGCTGTCCATCGTGTTCATATGCAACGAGTTGGACTATCTAGATGAGAGGAAAGTTAAGAGCGATCTTTTACTCATGTTGTGGTATAGCATATCTGTAACTGTGTGGTTTGTGGTGTTGTTTGGCTTTTCTATGTACTCCCTGTTTACTTCAATAAACTTCAATTGCGAGTCAGCGCCTGCTTTGTCTCCTTTCTTGTCATTGTCTCGTGCTGGTAGGTTCACGTACTTGCAGAGTAGATTCACTGAATTGTATACTTGCAGAGGCTTGTGAAGAAAAACCAGAGGAATTTTCTTTCCTTTGTCTGGAATGGAAGTTAAAAATTTTTTTCGCATTGCTAGATGGTTGCAGCATGAAATTCCATTCTGGAAGGGTAAACCCACTAAATTGTACATTTTGTGTGCAAGGGTACTGATGCTTGCATGAAACTGAAAACATTCGTCCAGGCTATCTGGCTAGCTTTCTTCTTCCTTGTGCCCAGATTTTTTTAAACAATACTTTGTCAGATTTATTTTGACCAGAATTTCTAACATGTTAATTATACCACATTTTGTGATCATATACAACAAAATTAAAACATGATGATCACTGGTGTATGGTTTAGTCTGGGGTAGAATGATGAGAAGTACCTAGTATATAGTAAAATTTAATATTACTAGTCTAACATAAACAAAATTGCTCTTTTTTTTAGTGGAAAATTTTGCTACCAGAGAGTCGGAGCGGCATGGCATGATGAAGACTTGGACAATGTGCATTCCAAAGTACCTGTATTCATGTCGGCACGAGAGCTTGCGCACAGTGCTTCAAACAGTTGGTGAGTACCTTGGTGCTGTGCTTCTGCTTAAATAGTTAGGTAGATATTTTATTTTAAATGTGCCTGAACAGCCAATTGGCCTAAACGAGTGCACACTAAGTCAATACAAACACCATGACGTGAACAGACATAATACAGAAAAATGGTCACAAATACGATGATAATAATAGTAAAGAAAAACAAGCATAATGAATAAACAATGAAAACAGCAAATTAGGCAAATATTTCTGTGTCATAAAAAGTTGAATTGTGTTATTTGCAAACGAGTCATTGGTGAAATGGCATGCATGTCAGGATAAAATCTATCATAGCATTTGGTGGTTTTTCCCTGAGGCACACGAAATCGCAGTGACATCAATAACGGCTCACAGTCAATAGAGCCGAGCACAACTTTATGTAGAAAATCCATGTCATAAAGAGTAGACATACCAAGGTCTGCTAGAAGAAAGTCGTGGTCTTAAACGACAGCGCTCAATATATCTATCACAAAGGATGCATACAATCTTCTGCTGAACATTTTCGATTTCATCGCCAGAGGTAACAGAGGCACTATTCTAAGCTACTGATGCAAACTCAAGACGTGGCATCACGAGAGCACAGTAGCCAAATTATGTTTTTAATCTGAATAAGAGTGTGTATCTGAAAATTTGAGCAAAAATTGAGTAGCATTTAGATATTCTTGCACGAAATACCACTGTTAAAATTGGTTATAAATGATATGTCTCACATGTACACTTATCTGCTGAATATAGTAAGCATGGCTTGCGACCTGAGTGCCTCTGATGTATGAAAAAAATGGCCAGGTTACTGCATGACGCGTGGAGCAACCCAGTGTAGCACATTCAGGCTTCATGGAGTGGAGAATGAAGGCAGTAATAACTTTAAGAACAGAAAATACAGGACCAGGAAGCTGACAGAACACACTGACACTCGGTGCATCAAGGGCATTATGGAGTTGCCTGTCGTGTCGTGCAAGATGGAGGTCGCACAGACAGATGTTAAACATGAGTCGATGCAGATACCTTCTGTCATTACGTAGTACTCACTGCAGAACTCAACAAAAAAGAAGCAAAGGTAACAGCTGAGCATGGCCAGACTCTTGTGCTTTCCTCCGCAAGCAATCTGGAAGCACAACTCTTCGAAGTCTTTTATGCTTTCACTCGACATATACATCACTGCATGTGTCGAGGAAAAGTACATACCCTTAATGTCAAATGACATAGCACTTACAGGACCCAGTAACAGCTTACTGAGGTGTTCTGATGCATCTACAGGGCACCTCATGAGAGATTCTTAGGCTTCAGAGCACTCAATCTACAGGGCGCCTCATGAGAAATTCTTAGGCTTCAGAACACTCAGCTCTTGCAGAAATTGTTTCAAAGTTTGTTGCCACATGGACCTCTTCGTAATAATGACCCTAAAAGCGAGCCTTCCTTTAGTGTCACAAAAAAAGGCCTAGGACATGGGTCTTCTTTGCTCCTTCATTAGAACCAAAATGTTTGCGAGCGAGATCTTTCACAGATATGGAATGATTTCATGAAATGTCAAAGGGAAGACTGAAGCTGTGTGAAGCAATACCAGCAACAGCCCTGCCGCGGTGGCTCAGTGGTTACGGCGCCCGGCTGCTGACCCGAAAGACGTGGGTTCGATCCCGGCCGCGGCGGCCAAGTTTCGATGGAGGAGAAATTCTAGAGGCCCGTGTGCTGTGTGATGTCAGTGCACGTTAAAAAACCCCAGGTGGTCGAAATTTCCGGAGCCCTTCAACACGGCGTCCCTCATAGCCTGAGTTGCTTTGGGACGTTAAACCCTAATAACCAAACCAAGCGATACCAGTTACAAACACATCACAGCTGTTGAAGAAGCTGAAAGATTCATGCCTTCATCCTTTTTCTACATCAGACACATGACTACACTTTGTCTTTCTGGGCCATCATTTTGAAAAGGTTAACATGGCAGCGGCCTTCGGTTAAATTTCTGCAAGGAGCCCTTTGTGGAAACTTAAGCATCTGTTCCTCGTGAGGCGCACTGCAGAGATATTTGAATACCTTAGTGAGCTGCAACCAGCACCTGTGGCTGCATTTTCACTGACATCAGAGATTAGTACATTTTCGTGCAGATGCTGAGATAATGGAAACTATGACTGAAAGCATAAGGTTTCGGGGAAGTATGCTTCCTGATTGCTTGTGGGCAAGTGCTGGGTAACCACCAATCCAATGGGTACAAGCTTTCTCCTCACCTGGTGCTCGTCTCCTTTAGGGTGAAATGCCTGCCAAATGGTTCGTTGCCCCACCTTGAGATGAAGAAAATACCTTGTGCCATGGTGCTCTTTGTCCTCAGATTCCCTCGCGCCATCAAAAATCAATCATCATCATGCTTGTGGGCAAGTGTCTGGCCTTTTTCAGATGTTACCAATGTTCCTTGCTCACTAAGTTGTGCATTGGGTACTATGTAATGAAAGGCATCTGCATTGAATTGTATTTGGCACCCATCCTTAGCTACTTTATATTTGCACAAAATTGTAGACAACCGTAAAGACTTTCATGCACACAGTGGTGTCCGAGTAAGCGCATTTTGTCTGCTTCTTCCTGGCCCTGTGGTTTCTGCTGTTTACTGTTATGAGAAATAAATTTTAGGCAATGAATCATGTTGGTTTGGTTCTCAGTAAATGGCTTTTACAAGCTTCTACGAAAGCCGATTGCTCAATAGCGGATGGTTCAAATGTATTTGTGAAATTTATAATAGGTGTTGTGTGGCTACTAAATGAGGATTTTTTTGTCTTTTCAGATGGATCCGAAAGCAATTTTTAGAGGTACAATGTGTGCAATTTGTCATGAAAATAAAACGTATGTACTTGTACTCAACCAAACACTTGCCACTCTTTCATTCTAAGTTGCATTCTTTGTACGTGTGCAATACATAAAATGCATGAAAGTCTTGTACATAATACTTATTTCCTCGGCCTCTGGACTGCTATATCTGCAGTGAACGTTCTGGGCAGAAGCTATACACAGATGCATGTGCATGTACTACTGAAAGTATTATCGAGAGCAAAAATAACAGACCCCTGCCAGCGCGGGCCGATCTGTGCCAAACTGCATGCAAGCGCCGCTTGACGAAGCACTCCAGATGCTGAGACGAGCGCAGTGGCACGCAATGCGTAGCGCTCCTCGAGATGGGCGCACGCCACTGCGCTGGTCTCGGCACTAGGAGCGCTTCGTCAGGCGGTGCTCACATGCAGTTTGGCGCGGATCGGCACGCGTTGGCAGGGGTCTGTTATTTTTGCTCTCGATAGTACATAATTACAATGCAGATTATTTCCGTTCTAGATCAGATGACTTCCAAGTGAACGGAGGAAGTATGCATACACATTACGGGACCTTTAATAAGAACACAACAGAAGCATTCGTTGCAAAGAAACGATTTCATTCTCGTGCATAGCATAGCGTAACTTTCCGTTACCAAGAATGTGACAACCGTCGGACGGAGTCGCTGTATTCACGTTGCGGAAAACCCTCCGGCAACGCATTACCAGCAGGTTTCTCTGTACTGAGGAGCATTTTTTTTTACAGTGTAGGCTTTTCTGCTGCGGTCGCGATGTCTATCGATAAGGCACGGGCTGCAGCTGCAAAGGCGGCACATGCATACACAGGCGTCGGCAGGACTCCGTCGGCCTTCGTTAGCGACAGGAAACGCCCTGTCGGATATAGGGGCCCACAAAGCGGCTGCCGCGGCGGGAAAGCCCGGCCCAAGCGCCCGACGCATTGCACCCCGAGTCGAGGTCGTCGCAGTGCTGATGGCGAACAACACGAGCTTTCAAGTCCGCCGCCGCCACCGACTCGGCGGCCGAAGCCTTTCTCCCCCTTGTCGCGATCCGCTATCGCGCTATACATGAACGAGTACGATGCATGTTGTATACCAGCTGCTGTGTTCGGTTCTTTCCACAGGCGGAATGCATGAGGCACTGTATACAGCGCAGTTGGCGCGAAGAATGTACATTCAGCCAGCGCCTTATCGCACGCCTAAACCAATAATTTACAAGCTTGCGCCGTTGAAAATGTGCACCTGTTTATGGTGGTTTATATACTCTTATACGTGCTTCCTATATCGTGCTTTCTTTTTTTTTTTTGTCGGGATTGGTGTTGATGTCGATGTTGTTGATGTCTTTGCTGTTGATGTTGATTGATGTCGCATAGTTTACTACTTCTCTGCTCGGTGTCTGCTCTGATTACATGCAAAAATGTGCTGGAATCTTTTCTCATTCGTGTCAGTGCGTCCATTCTTTGCTACTAAGGATTCAGACGCGCACGAACCGGAATTGTACTTCCGCATCGTATCTGATACGCTGTGAGCTAGCAGGTGAGAGAGAAAGAGATGACATGACATAATAAAATACACTCCATACAAAAACGGCCTATGGGCGTCTGTGGAAGAATCTATGTCCGTCTATGGCCTTTTATGATCGTCTGTACAGGCTCAAAGCGGTGCTTATGCCACTGGAGCTATAGCCTCAGAAACATAGAGATGTTTTTAGCTGTCTATAGAAAAGTATGTACGCCTGAACCTACAGCTACAGACGGCCATAGGAAAGGTTTATGTAGCTAATTAGGTCAATTACCTATGGCCGGCCATAGGACATTTTTATGGGTAAGAAAAGCGCTGCAGAAAAAAGCGTCCCCGTTTCAACAACGGGAACTTGGAAAACAAGAAGACGGTGCTGATACATGGATGGGTTACCTTTCGAGGTATTAGGTCATCTTTGGGGTCTTACGGTACGTCTTCTTTTAGTACCGTTATAACGGCGTTGCCAGTACAGGGATGCATGAATTTTTTAAAACTTTCTACGCGAACTTTGATGCGTGACAGTGTCAGTTCCTGTTTCAAGGCGAATGTGCATGAACCTTATACTAGAGAAGTTCGAGTCAGGCGTCGAGCTTAGCGGAGGTATATGCAAACTCTACAACTGCGCCTGTTTCGTCTCCGACCACAACGGCGCCCAAAGTCGAGCAAGTCTTTCAAGGGGGCGGCGCACTTCCAAGATATCCGAGGTGTAATGGCCTGATAAGCTGGTTTTCTGGGGCTTTAGGGGAGCTGACCGACCAGTTCAACCCGACACTGCGGAGCTTGTGTAAGCGCTGCAATAGGCTGACACTTAAAACATTCATTGGCCCCAAGTAGTTTTTTGCAACGAGAACTTCTATAGTGTATCACGCGTATCTTATCTCGGTATGGAGCAAGGTAAGATATGATTTTAAACGGAAGCAATGCCATAAATATCGGTGAGTCGCAGCATTAATATCACCGCTGCTGCGCAACGTCCCCCCATCACAAACCGCGCTTGAAGACCTCCTTCTGCGCCAGCTCGTTGTAGTCTTCCATCCGGCCATAAAACAGAGTCGTCGCGACGTGGTAGACTTTCGTGCGTTTTGATTCCAAAACGGCAAAGAGGCATGCGCAGACGGGACTTGCCTAAGAGCACCATGTGTATGTGAGGTCATTCCTCGCTGTGAAGGTCCGATGTGTCGCGATCATGCTTCGCATTGCTTATGGTTTGCACAAAGGATCCCGCCATTGTTTCTGTTCAACTTTCTTAGAAGTTTACTGTTTAGAAAGAAAGAAAGAAAGAAAGGAAGAAAGAAAGGAAGAAAGAAAGAAAGGAAGAAAGGAAGAAAGAAAGGAAGAAAGAAGGAAAGGAAGAAAGAAAGAAAGAAGGAAAGAAAGAAAGAAGGAAAGAAAGAAAGAAAGAAAGAAAGAAAGGAAGAAAGAAAGAAGGAAAGAAGGAAAGGAAGAAAGAAAAGAAAGAAAGAAAGAAAGAAGGAAAAAAAGGAAGAAAGAAAAGAAAGAAAGAAAGAAGGAAAGAAGGAAAGAGAGAAAGAAAGAAAGAAAGAAAGAAAGAAAGAAAGAAAGAAAGAAAGAAAGAAAGAAAGAAAGAAAGAAAGAAAGGAAGGAAGAAAGAAAGAAAGAAAGAAAGAAAGAAAGAAACTATAAATCACTGCCACCTCCGGAAGCTAAAAACTGAGCTGGGTGCTAGCACCTTGACACTCCAAAGCAGAATGTGTGTGAAGTGCTTGTGCATATGCATTCAAAGAAAAAAATGCAAACATAGCGGAGAAAGAAAGAAGCGAGCGAGGACTCGATCGAGGACGGACGGCCATTGGTACGGGAAAATTCGCACTCCGCTTCATCAGCGCCTCAGGTCGAACAGCGGAGGGCTGCAGCAGAATCTGCGAGCAACGAGCGAGAACGCCAAGCACGGACGGCAGAGAGAGTGGCGCGGAGGCTTATCGCCATCCTCGTCTTCTCCGACGGCCGCGCGGCGCAACCGACGAAGCGGTCGTAAAGAACCTGACCCGGGGCGACGCGGTCCCCCTCCTCGTCCGCTTCTCCGTTCCTTCGCATCGCCGATCTTCGCCCAGCGCAGCCTGCACGGATCATGCATGCGGCCGCAATAAAGAGAACTCGGCGTTCACGTTGGCCATGGCCACGTGCTCGTTTATGCGGCGTCGTAAATTATACGCACTTTCAGCGCGACCTTGGGGAGAAAATTCGCTACTTAAAAACTGCCTGATGTCTGGAATCCTACAGTTTCGATTGAGCGTCGAGCCACTTGAGATCGCCATTCCATATTCACATGTAGCTCTCTGTATATGTTGCCCTCGTAAGGAGCAATCTGATATTTCGCCTTTATCACCTCGTCGCCCTTGGTTTCAGTGCATGCGCACAGTGGATTCAAACATTACTGTCGCAGTACATCACTACTATCGAACCGCAGAAGCGCACTCTAAGGGTTGAAATCAGGCTACTGTATAGTTTTAATTAAAGCGACACCAACGTTTTGCACACATGCTGCATTAAAGTTCTCAATGACGATGTAGTGAGCGGTCTATAATGTAACGTGTGTATAAAAGAAAATAATGTGCATAGTAATACCAGTATTATCACGCTGAATTTTTTTTTCTGCCCACTATTCAGAACTTTCTCGCACATGCACCTCCCCCCCCCTTTCACTTTATGTCCTTCCTTACCGTCTCTTTTACGCCCTCCAGCCGCATCTCTACCAGCTGTTTTCTTTTTGCACCTTTAAAAGTGCACTGAAGAGGAATCTGAACTTGTCTTTTTGCCGCGGCAACTCGATCTACACGTTCCGAGCTTTCTTATAAACTGCGATTTATTGCCCTGTGTGGTCGATTTCCCTAATTAAATCGAATTAACGCCCGGCTCCCGCCTTTTTTTTTTGAATTCTCCCTCGTACGGTGGGCGGAGTCGACCAACGCGTGGAGCGCCTTTCACCCAGTCCCGTGGCGGCTTGTCACTCTGCCATCGGCGGAGTAATACGTAGTAGTCCGTAGTAGCAAATAGTCCGCGCGTATTTTTATTTCTTCGGGCTTATTTTGCGGCTATATTATCTGCGAATGAAACTATTTATTCATGGAAACCTAAAAAACAAAATAAAGCGAAAGCCTCCACGGGACTGGGTGAAAGGCGCTCCACGCGTTGGTCGACTCCGCCCACCGTACGAGGGAGAATTCAAAAAAAAAAAAAGGAGGGAGCCGGACGTTAATTCGATTTAATTGGGGAAATCGGCCACACAGGGCAATAAGTCACTGTTTCTAAGAATGCTAGGAACCTGTAGATCGAGTTCCCGCGGCAAAAAGACAAGTTCAGAATCTTCTTCAGTGCACCTTTAAAGGTGTGAGAAAGGTATCCCCGGAGTGTCTCACAGCGAACAGTCCTTAATGTGTTCATGAACACCCTTAGAGCGTTCATGAACACCTCAACACCATAAGGGTGTTCATGAACATCGAAGTGTTCGTGAACACCCTCAAAGGGATGAGAGAGGAAAAATTGTTGAGTGATAAGGCATACCTTTCTTCTACATTTCTTCAAGAACCTACCTGCTCGTCGACGACCGAGCGTGTTACTTTTAATATTGCCTAGTGGCGTGCCCTATGCCGCCGTATTTTCTGGATCTTTGAAGTATAATTTGTTTGTCATATGTAAGACGTCATTAAAATAAGCTGTTTACCGCCTTGCCGTTTAGACCTCCATATCGAGATGACGCCCAAATGCAATTGTTTCTTCGTGGGCAATAAAACAGTATGCATTTAACTGATTAAGCATGGGAAGCATAAGATAAATAACGTCCCATCGCATATAGCCTTCATCATAAATGTACAGCACAAAGTGTTTGCAAGAGAGCCATGTATAGTGGGACTGACTGGTTAGCATCTGTGGAAGTATTAGGCTTCCCATGGGAGAGGACAAGCATGACTCTCTACGTGCGAGGTATTTGAAGCGCCGACAACGAAAAATAAGCTTCGAAGCGCGGTTCAGAAGTAAATTCGTTGGGAGGTGTATTTTTGTCAAAGGGAGCGGTAAACGTTGCTGTAAAAAGCTGCAGGATTGGGTTTAAAAAATTATTATTTTTTCATTGTTATCTGGTGTCACGTGCAACCGTCTCGATGCGTAGCTTAATACTTTATATTGCGAAGCCCCGACCGTCTTATAGCGCGTTCTTTTTGACGACATTCCTGCGTATAAGTGTCGGGGCCTTTATATCCTTGTTTTCCCCACCGTACACACTATTCCAGCCTTCAGCTTGGTTTACTTGTCTGCAGCAACGTGAAAGCGTGAGAGAGAGCGAGACACATCAATAAGCTAAGCAGGCCCGGGCCGCCGGTTAGTGGAGGTTATTTAGCTGATGATGGAGTTAGGCGTGTTGCTATATATCACGCATCGGCCTTATATTTCGAGGCGCAGGACTACAGCAGACCTAACGGCTCACTTGTGTGAGATGCCGAGGAGTACAATATTTCGGTGGAGTAGCTGCGCTAGAGCTTGGCAAAGAGACAGTGAAGGGTGGGGTGGGGGACTGGGAAGGGATGAGGGCTTGAAGAAGGCTTCGAAGCCTGCTGCGTGATGCAAAATGCAAGGCATCCTTTTCTATGCACCAAAATCGGTATGTCCTGGTCTGAACGACAGTAATCAGCACCTAGTGTTTTAGCGTTCTCATCGGCCAGACCTTTCCACCCCCGCGTACACAACCACTGCCTCGAAGAACAAGAAACAAAGAAAGGGGGAATTCTCGGAAAGTGTGGAAAACAACAGGGCACGAAAACAGTGCCCTATTCGTGAGAAACCGCTTGGCACGCTTCCTCCTGGAATGTCCCATGCTCGACGAAGGAGCCAGTGCTGCAGCATTGCGTTCAGACAGGTGAGCTGAGGTGAAGGGAGGGGGGTTGCCCAGGAGGCGCCATGCACACCTTGTGTAGCTCCCCTCGGGGCAGTGCCGGTGGTGGACGACGCGCAAGCGACGACGAGTCCGCGGGGGGAGACCTGAGCAAACAACGCCCGTCGTCTTCTCGGAGAAGGCGGCCGGTCGCGACGCCCGGGCTGCTGCCCAAGGGCCGGCCCCAAAGAAGAAAAGCCTTATCGGCGGCGTCGTCGTCTGCGCACCGTGGTCGTAAAGAATGCGGCGGGATGCGGCTGCCGATGCCGCGGCTCGACCCCCCTCCGGCGTGCTCTTCGCGCAAGAACGAGTCGTTCGTCCTTCGTCGCATTGGGCCCCGGCGGTTGTCAACTGCCCTGACGGCTGTCCGCGGCTGCACAGATAAGCGTCGCCGCTGCTTAGGATGCCGCTGGGCCGTGTGGAAGAAGAAGCCCCGGCGGACGCGTCGCGCATGCCTTCCGCGGCCGTTCGCCTGCCTCGGCTATGGATGGTGGGCCCGTGTGCGTGTGTGTGTGTGTATAGTATACCTGGACGTGCTAAGTCAGCACTCCAGCCGACCCCTCACCCCCCTCCTTTTGCTCCCTAGTCACCGCATCACCCCCCCCCCCCCCCCTCCCCCTCCTTACCTCTACCCCGGCCCTTTCGTGAAGCCCGCGGGAACGGCCTTTGAATGCCTCGACCATGGCTGCGGGCACCATGGTTTCTTCCGATCGTTTGGTTTGTTTTCATTGTCGCTATTATCTCGAATTTAATCGCGCGAATGCCGCTTTCGTAAGCGCCAAAAGTATGCGTTTGTGGCCCGTTCGTTTTGTTCGGGCTTTTATGTCTTTCCGCTTCAGAACGTTGCAGCTTCTTTCGTTTTCAGTTCTACGTTTCTTCGCCATCTTTTTCATGAAGCACTGTGACAAACGTTGCATGGAGTATCAGATACGTCCGTTAGTGAAAGCTATGCCTCCATAAACGTACAACGTATCGAGGTTTAATCCGTCATAATATGGAAAAATTATTTCTCTGAATTCGTGCTTCGTTTGGAATCATCGTACGTCAGTTGTTGTTTCGTTTTGGATAATATTATCTCATTTCTTATTTCTTTAGGCAGTTGCCTTTAGTGCATAGTTATACATGTACACCCTTCATCACTCGCGCTCACTATCACCGTCGCAGAATTACTGAGCAGAGCTCCACATTTCCATATGTATAAAGTCACCACATGCTAGAGCGCTGGGTACTCCAAAGATGCCGCCATGCTTGCTACAGTAAACATGATTTATAAACGCATGCGTTGACTATGATCCTGCTTTTATAGTAGTCTCGTTTATTGTTGACCGATACACGCGCGCACGGTAAATCAAGAGATAATCGAACGCGTTCGTATACGTCTTCATCTTTAAGATCAGCTCGTAACTGCATGGCCTGGCCGTCGTACTTGCCGCTCACTGTGACTTACGTGACAATTAAACCGGGAATTGCGACTATTTCTTGCCATTACAGGCGAAGGCATCAACAAGGCGAAGCGGCTTGCACTCAAAGAATGAGATTTTTTACCAGCGTCCCGACGTCGTTCTTAAATTCGACGAGAATTCAACACAAATGGTTATATCCCGCCTATAACAAATCAAAAGACTGGAACTCGTACCTTGATCTTATCCACTTCAATACGGAAGGGTTTGCTCAGTTATCTACTTTAAAATAAAAACAAACACTTTCTTTTCTTTGAAAATTAAATGTACTTCCTTTCGATGTAATCTACGATTAGTTCAACGCAGTTATTCAACATTAACTTTTCCATTGATCCGATGCCCTCGGGTTAGAAAGACACTTTAGCTGCTTCCGGAGACATGTCACCGCCTATTTGCGTAGGTAGACAACTATGTGTCTGTCGTTGTTGTCTTGTATGGTTTGAATTGTATAGTAATAGAATACCTTCCGTATCCCGAAAAACTGCTGCCAGGAAGTTTCAAAATGAAACACGAAACTGTTCCAACACGAAATTTCTTCGAAGTTGCTTCTTGCTTCTACTGCATGGACTCCTGTTTTGTCTCCGGATCACGGTGGTGTATCGATGTTTCATCACCCGAAACATTTTGCGAATAATAGTCTCCTGCAGTTTCTCCAAACATATCTGAACTGTCTTGGCTAAATTGGCGTCAACATTTGTTGCAACAAGAGGGACCTCACCTCTGACATCATCAAAACATCGTGAATGGTACTGGAAACTGTGCCAACTTAAATGACCAGTTCATGAACGATAACACTGGCTTTGACCCCCACGACGTTGCAAAGCCGTGCTTACAATTTACGACGAATTTCCTCTCTATGCATGCTTCGACAAGCCGCCCTGAACGGGGTTCGAAAATAAACTGAACGTAGTTGATCCTCCCCCCATTTAAACTGCCTGGCACAAAACTTGACTCTGTAGTAGGAAAGTGCGTCATCGCCATCTACAGCAATGTTCCTTTGGTGAATTTATTTAGGTTTCTTTTTCTTCAGCAAGAAATTTAATTTCAAAACGATGCTCCACATCCCTCGCTTTCTTAGCAGGCCCTCATTGTACTGCACTTCACATCCCTTCACTTCCAGTGTTCTCATTGGACTGAACTGGTACCATGTGTATTGCTTGTCCAGACATGTGCGATTCTGCGCAGACAAGCGGCCGAACATGCTACGGTGCAAAACCTATTAAGGCGAAATCCTTTAATGCTTCATCGTTGTCGACAGAAGGTTGTCAGCAGAAGGTTTTCAGCAGAGGTGTCACGCTTTTTCTAGTCAGACCTGAAAAAAATCTTCGTGCACGATGGGATTCGAACTACCATCCTTCCGGTCCGCGGTAGAGCGTCCTAATGGCTACGCTACTTCTTGCCAACGCTATGTAGTGCTCCTTGTCTAGGACGCTGGAGAGCGTTTGCAGAAAGGCGTCGAATCAGACGGATGCCTCCCAAACGCCCTCCAGTGTCTCCAGCATTTAAGGTTCACAAACAATTGTTTACTTAATTAACAACTTAAAGGTGCACTGAAGAGGAATCTGAACTCGTCTTTTTGCCGCGGGAACTCAATCTACACGTTCCGAGCATTCTTAGAAACTTCGATTTATTGCCCTGTGTGGCCGATTTCCGCAATTAAATCAAATTAACGCCCGTCTCCCACCTTTTCTTTTTTTTTTGAATTCTGCCTCGTACGGTGGGCGGAGTCGACCAACGCGGGGAGTGCCTTTCACCCAGTCCCGTGGCGGCTTGCCGCTCTGCCATCGGCGGAGTAATACGTAGTAGTCCGTAGAAGCAAATAGTCCGCGCGTATTTTTATTTCTGCGGGCTTATTTTGCGGTTATATTATCTGCAAATGAAACTATTTATTCACGGAAACCTAAAAAACAAAATGAAGCGAAAGCAAAGCCTCCACGGAGCTAGCTGAAAGGCACTCCCCGCGTTGGTCGACTCCGCCCACCGTGCGAGGCAGAATTAAAAAAAAAAAGGCGGGAGCCGGGCGTTAATTCGATTTCATTAGAGAAATCGGCCACACAGGGCAATAAGTCGCAGTTTCTAAGAATGCTAGGAACGTGTAGATCGAGTTCCCGCGGCAAAAAGACGAGTTCAGATTCCTCTTCAGCGCACCTTTAACCCCACATCAGTGACACAAGCAGCAGCATCGCGCTAAAAGCTTTCGCCTCGCCGAACTTTAGGTCAACAAAGTGCCCCCCCCCCCTGAATTTTTTTGAACCCACCTCGTAGAAACAGCTTCTCTGAAAAAATAAACAGTCCTTGTGTTCTCGGCGCCTTTCTCTTGAGGAGCCAAGGCACACTCCTCAAGACACGACCGTGTATGCAGACGCGTCCTCGAGAGGAGCAGACACCAAAATCCCGATGGCCGCGGTGGTCGATTCGTCTATACGCGAAATGACCAGCGCGTCTATGCGTGACTGCACGGCAGCAGAGGCCGTGGAAGTAGCCGTTGCTCCAGCAGTGGCGGAGGGCTGTAGGACCGGGCGGTCGCTAGCAATACTCACGGGCTCTCAAACAGTCTGCCGAAATCACATGAATGGCAGGATAGGGTGTCATGCGCTCCGTATACTCCTCGCAGCGAGGGACACAATTAAAAGTCATGAAGAAGAAAACGACAAGGCCGAACACCAAATTGTGTGGGTACCGGGGCACACAGGGGTGGCAGGGAACCGAGAGGACGACAGGATAACTCGAGGATGCGCTACTTCCCGAGCATCCGACGAGACCGCGGAACTCTCGCCAGCACCCAAGGAATACTCGGCCATACTAGATAACTATAGAGGAAGAAGAATGCGATATCCCCCGCCGCACAAATCTCTCAACAGAGGGAAAGCTGTCACTTGGAGACAATTACAGACAGGCTCTTACCCAAACCTACACATACTAAACAAGATGCACCCGACAATATACGCGGACAAATGTCCCTGGTGCGACGAAAAATCCACTTTATATCACATCACATGGGCCTGCCAAAACATAGACATGTTCCACAAAATACAAAACCCAAGAGCGGAGCAATGTGAGACTCTGGTGTCCAGCGACCGCTGTGAAGACCAATAAGGTCTGGTTCAGCGAGCTCAACGGCCGGCAGTGACCAGCGGAGCCCTGGACTGAGGGCAACCGGCCATTGTTTGGAAGTGGATGACGTTGACAGAGAAGACTCCTGGGGATACAACCAAGGAGAGAACATCTCTGAAGATGTCCCAAAACTGCAGAAAAAAGAAGCACTAGAGTTTTAATAAAGTTTTCCCTTCCTTCCTTCCTTCCTTCCTTCCTTCCTTCCTTCCTTCCTTCCTTCCTTCCTTCCTTCCTTCCTTCCTTCCTTCCTTCCTTCCTTCCTTCCTTCCTTCCTTCCTTCCTTCCTTCCTTCCTTCCTTCCTTCCTTCCTTCCTTCCTTCCTTCCTTCCTTCCTTCCTTCCTTCCTTCCTTCCTTCCTGCGCATTTGTACTTCATTTAAATGCTTTTATGTAACCGGTTGTTGCTTACATAGTGTACCTTGCTCCCCTCTCCTTGTGTGCCGGGGCTATATATGCTCGTTTGAAACCTGCATTTCAGCGTGTGTGCAACTTGGCGCGCTACTTCGCAAACATCAATACGAAATGGGAGGCGGAGCTAGAAGCTATCATTCCTGGCGTCACGGCATAAAGTATGCTAAGAGAGAGCAGCAGCAGCGAGAGCGGCGTCTCCTTCAAGAATAAAAGAGGCCATTGATCAGGGCTCCCAATCGCGATGGGTGTTGGCAGCACACCGGCGGCGGTAGCGCGGTGTGTCCTCTCCGAGTCTGTGGGCTGTCGAGCTATTACGACCAAGTGCCACCAAGCCGCGGCAGGCAAGATTTCGAGAAGGGACAGGTCAGCCCGGTGTATGTCCGTGTATTGGCTGTTGAAGAAGACAAGAGGATGAGGAGGAGGGGTAGGAAGGTCGAGGAGGGTTTCGGGCATACATGACGCAGGGCCGCGGCCTGCAAGGTCCACCTGCCCGAACCGACGGCGTGCGGACAGGCGGAGGGGCACACCGGACGAACCGCACTCCATCACGGCCGAGCAGTAACGACCCCCAGGCAGCGCGGCTCCAATGAGGCGGACGAGTGCACAGCCCGAAGACGGCATTTCTCTCCCACGGGACTCGCATCGCGAATGCGACGTACGCGTGTGGACAGCTTGGATCGACGGAGCTCTGCCGCCTCTGCGCGCTCAGCTGCATGCGAACTGCATGAGACAGCTTGCGCCGAAGAGGACGGAAAAGAAAGAGGAGAACAGGGGGAAGGCGAGCTCTGGTCTCTTGTGTTGCGGCGTTGATGGCGGAGACCTCTTGCAGAGGTCCCTCCCCCCTCAGTTCTTGCAGGGCATGGGCGCAATCTCCGGAATCTGATAGCGCTTCGTCTCTCTTCTCCTGCGCGGAGACTAATGATGACTAAAGGCGTTTGATCAGCCGAGATAAAGGCGCTATTCGGACTCTGCTAGAGGAGGCCCCCTTCTTGACAGTAATTGGCCGCGCCAACTGTGCGTGATTTAAAAGCGCGAAGCTCGAGGCACGTACGTATCGACGGTTGGGAAATCCGCGCCCAGTTCGGTTTTTGAGCTCTTGTCTGCAAACTAGCTTCGGTAATGTATGACCGACGCTCGTGCTTTGAGCGCGTGCAGTAGATAGAAACAAATAAACGATGCAGAATAGGCGGTTTGAAGCTGCGAACTCGCTAAACGTTTCTTTGCCTTGGCACCGTGGAGAGTCTAAGTGCTTGCATGGAGCCGGCACCCTCTTTGCCGTGTTTTTCGCATTTGCAGAATGTATCTAACACAACTGTACCTGCCTAACCCACCTGTACCTGCTGGCCACGAGGACTGACCAAATGATATTTAACGCTCAAGCGGGTGGATCTAATGTCGCTGGGCACAGGACAAAAATTTTGCTAATAGCATGTGTACCAGTAAGATAAAGCTCTTTATACTTGAACACGGTGTTTCACTGCGGGTAACTAAATTTTTCGTCAATAATAAACCATTCATGTCTTCTGATAACACCTTTCGATCTTTCGGGTGGACTGTTTTGGTTGTTCCTTTTTCCGTCAAAAAGTGACACTGAAATCAGTGAAAGCCTAGGCGGTGTGACGCGGAGAAGATTTTAGAGCCTCATATTTCTCAGAGTTTATCAGCTTTCGTTCAATGTCTTCCAATAAAATTTACTAAAACATCTTGCATGGCTCACCTGTGGCTTCAATGAAAAAGTAATTTTAATGATATATGTATGCTGTGCACGTCCCTACATTACTGGGGCGTCTGCGATGCTCTGATCGGTGATACGCATCGCATCGTGTGTACATCGTGTGATGTGCAGTGGAGACAAATTTTTACACTCAGACATTCTGAAAATACACTGATTCATTTTAGTGAATATGCAGAAAGTGACGAAGCTGAAGTGACCTCAGCTATATTCGCTTTGTTCAAAGAAACAGCGCCTTGGCCAAGAATAACGAATGCCGTCTAGTGACGGGTTCCGGACCTGTATCGCCGATCCTGTGCTCTGGAATTGAATACAGTTATTACGCTGTAGCCTGGCGTGTTAGTTTTTTGGTAGACTGAAATTTATCGCGCAAGCCTCCCGACTGCGGCAGGAGACGCCTGAAGAATGTGCACAGTGGAGATACAGACTTACCATCTTTTCGTGTTATTGACAGAAAAAAAAAACTAATACAGCAGACGGGCGATTGTGAGGAAAGGGATTCCTGGTAAAGATATCTAACCAAGGCAAAAAAAGTCAGTGCCTTCATTTATTTATTTATTTATTTATTTATTTATTTATTTATTGGCGCTTCGCAAAGCTTCAGAATCAGAGATCGCACTGAAATACGTTACTGCAAAACGAGAAGCTCCACAGAAAATTTGCTTGAAGTTTTACTTCAATTTTTTTTTATTGTTTCCGTCGACGCTGAACACGACATAGCAACCTCGCTGCTCAAATTCCCCCAAGCAACAGCGTGGAACAACAAAGTTGTCACGTCGTCAACATGGTTTCCAGCATTTCCACCCAGATTCGCTTTTATATTTTTGTTCGCACAGCAAACACGACCGTTATCGCTCCGGGCTAGCAGCTATACTCGTCGTTCACTGCTGGGGTATCGCGTTTCCCTGCAGCGAAACACAGGTGACCGCGCGTATAGGCGTCCTCCCTCTAAGTGGTCTCCGCCCGTCGCTAATCTGGCCGAGGCATTTCCGACGCCAACAGGCTCATTGGCTGCGCGTGTATTCCCGGCCGCAAAAAGCGTGGCGGGCGCGCCGTGTCCAGATAAGCCCTCATCGGACCCCGACATCTATGCGGCGACGTGAGCGTCTCTCGCCGCCGCCGCCGCCGCTCGGGGAAGGCGGCGGCGCCGTCGAGCCTTTATACGGACCTGTGGCGCGGCTGATACCGCCACGGCTCCACACGTGTGAACTGCTCGTTGAGCAGGGTCGTTTTAGATTAGCGCACCGTCGAAGGAGGCCCGCGTATCATGCGATTTGAGTTGTAGTGAGGGGACGGACCTTTTGATTGAGCGCTGCCCCCAAGAGGGGAATCCCGTAAGGCTCCCCCGAGGCATGCGTATCAATCAGATAGATGTAAACAGACTGTTCGCGCGACGGCAGTTGGGCGCCTATGAGCTGAAGGCGCGCATCAGATTATACATCTTGAGAAACCAAAGAAAGAGCCTTCTTGCCATGGGCGTGCTCCCTGTATGTGCGTCCGGCCGCTTCGGTAGGTTTTTAATTGGCGAGAGCGCTCTGTAACGAGTAGTTAAACGCATAGGCGAAGATCGACTCTGACTACGTCTAACAAGTTCATGCTAAATGTACATACAGACAGACGCATTATTTGTTGTTGGAGCACAGAAAGCTTTCGCAAGTTCCTGTCGTCGCTTTTCACATAATAGCTTTAGAAGCGTCATGTGGCCGTCATGTGGTGGTCATAAAATTCGCCGATTAGCTGCATAGAAGAGCCGTCACCAAACCGGTCGTGACGTCACCAGACCGGAAATGACGTCGCTTTCGGTAACGGCGTCACCAGCTTCTCACACGTTAGGTAATTAGGTGCCCCTGTGGAATCTTTTTTTTTTTTTAATTTTTGTGAGCAGCAGAAAAGTGTCAGGCCTGGCGTCTTACCTCAGTACACTTTTATGTAAATATGGCTATCGAGTTATCGCGGTTACCCTTCGGTCTGATTCGGATATGTTGCACTATACGCATGTGTGGTGGGTTCGTTCCCATTCAGCTTGCACATTTCGCAGAGACAAAGGCTAGTCAATTCTGGTGAGGCGCTGCAGACATGCTTCGCCTCTCACGTTTTTGGGCCCGTTCTCTCGCTCCGGGCCCGCTGTGGCGAACAGCAAGAAATAAATTCGTAGTTAGTGACTGCAGTCAAAACGTTAAATACGCGTAGCAACAATCCGCTATTGTTACCCACTGAGCTGCTCTCGCTAGTTTTGTCGCTTTAACAAACGCACAAAGAAATATTCAGCAGTGTTTTCGGGTGCATAATTCCGAGTAACCAAGTACACTGGCTTATTCAAGCAAAACCACAAAAGAGCCGCAACATGCAGCCGCTCGATTCCAGATGCTCCTCGCGGATGCAATATATCAGCAATCATCCCCCACAACTATCGCGAGATCACGCGAGATTGCACGGGAGAGACACACGCGCACTCTCGGCAACCGCGGCATGTCGCCACAGCCTGGCAATGCGTCGATTCAGGCCGCGGCTAAGGCAGAGCGCTCCGCGAAGCACGCGCGCACATGCACAAGTCATTGGGCTCGCTCCATCGGCGTCCTTGGCTGCGTCTTTATGGCGCAGCCTGCCTCGAGAGCAGCCAAGCCTGGCGCACTCCGCATGCCTCCCAGTGTGTGTGTGTGCATATACGTAGGCGGCGGCAGGCTGATTTGCGTTCTCGCTATTCGCTGCCGCTGCAGGCGTCCTCGTTTCCCATTTGTGTTATTTCTCCATTCATTCCGGTGTCTATGCGCCCATTGTGAGCCCTCCCTGCCGCTCCTATAGCGCAACGCTATTCATGGAAGCCACTCGGATGCCGGGCCCGGACACAATGCTTCCAGTTCATCAAGGACTACTGCCTGCCTGCCGCTGTGGTGGGCTCCTCCCTAGCCTCGGCGGCAGTATGCGCTCTGTGCAGTATAGTCTAGGCTGTGTGTCTTCGCGGGATTCCGGCGCAGCATCGATGGATGCCGCGGTATGTACAGCAGCGGGAGGCAGCTGCTCCCGTGTTTGCGATTGGCCAACCAGAGACGACAAAAGAAGCCGCCGTCACGCTCTGCGGTCCCTGCTTGTATGCGCTGTAGCTCGCGCATGCGGTCGCCCGTGCGAGACGGGGATTCATTAAAGGGAACAACCACGCCTCCAAACGATGATGCGAAATGAGGCTCCGTGGCGGCCGGTGATAAGACCATGGACTGTCCGCAAGTTCGTAATGAAATCAATTAGACGTTTTAAGAGAATTGCGGTGTTTATTATCTGTAGACGGGCGATAAGGAGCTCACATGAAATGTGTGATATTTCAGTATTAACTCTGGTGCATTCGCTCACTCTCACTCATCGGCATATTAATCATTCGCTTCTTGTTTTCACTTTGTTGCGCTTCTTAAGCCTTCTAAGGCACCGCTATATTGTAGAGATGCTCCTCGACTAAGCTTGCGTTTGAGCGGTGTCCTTCATGCTTATAGCTTCATCTTAAAGCAGTGCGAAACACAGGACGTAGTGGAAGAAACGGGAAACGACACGAGCGCTATCTAACAATTGAATTTTATTACCAGAAGGGTTAGATATATAAGCACCAAACGCAATGATAAAACACAGACACAACGCGATAGCCCCCACAAAACCCGTACGCGCTTGTAGCGGAATGCAAAAACGCCTCATCCCAACAAAGCCATTCAACATCTTAGCACATGATAAGCACTCGCTATCACCATTTCTTCACACATTCCCCTAGAGCACGAATCTCTTTTTCCACGAGATTAATGGAAGGCGAGGCGACACATGTTTCACACTCCTGGCTTATCAGAAACGCCTCAACTAACTCCCTGCAGGTCCGACCTGGGTGACTGAACAAGATATTAGTCCTGTCCATGCTTATAGCTCTGGAGCAACTCTGAAAAAGCGCTTAATTCGTTTCGAAATTCATACTATATATACTACGTTTACGATAATGTTTGCACTCTGTGCATGTTGCATTAAACCAAGCGAGATATAAAGCCATTTATTGTGTAATCTCCAGATTGGCGTGGCGGGCTGCGGTGAAGGTTGCGAACTACGCATCAGGTAAATGCGCAATCGTTCAATCCTTCTTGTGCGTTAGGTACAGCCGACGTCAAAAGTTTGCAGGGCACACGTGTCGCCGAAAAACGCATTTCTGAGTAGCCTGGGCAGATAGCCTGACAATGGCAGGTGCTCAAGATTCATGTTGTGGTCAATTTCCACAAAATTTACGTTCTTCTCAATTAGCGTGCCTCGTAAAATTTCGGCGCCGGACGTATTACTACATCTACCGTTCAACTGACTGCACTACGCAGTAGATGATTGCTAAACCGATTTCGATACGTAAAGAAAAAAAACGCGATCCGGACGCATACAACATTGACTCGTGAGCAATGTGAGGCAGAACGAAGCATCCATTTATTGATTACTCCATAATTACGTGTGTCACGCGCAGGTTTGTTTTCTGTTTTCCCTCTTGGAGACAATCACCAAAGGTGATTCTGAAATTTACAACAGAAATGACCATAAAATTCGCAATTTTATGCAAAAAGTTAGTTCCTTCTGATATTGCTCACGACTGTATACACACCCCACACTGTGTAAGGAAACACTTGGAAATGCACGCTGTTACCATAGCACAGCTCCAAGCGGTACTGAAAAACAGAGCTGAAAGAAAAAAAAAGCTGCGTCCCCTTGTCCGTGCTACTCGATGCGTGCAGAGCTCATCGAAAAGCGAGGCTGTCAATCTGCTTTCGGAATCTCTCCGTGGACCTCCCCGGCTCGGTAAAAGCCGAGCGCCGCCATTCAAGCAGTATATGTGCCCTAATGATCTGCGAGGCTGCGCGAAACGGCTCCGCTGCCTCGACAGCATCCCACACCGCGTCTCCTCCCGTGCCGTGCTGCCGTTTGGCCTCCGTGATGCACCTTCCCGCGGGTCACTTGACACCGCTATCAACGCCATCTCTCGGACACACCTGTCCCGTCTGCCGCCGAGGCACTGGGAAAGCGATGAGGGCCTCTCGAAACAAACGCCTCTTGCAGCCGGCGAAGAAGGTCTATGGTTTCCTTGCCACGATCCGGGAGGGGCGAAGGGTCTTGTCCAGGATCGTTAGCGGCGGAGGGTCCCTCATCGTTTCGGATGCATCTGGTGGGCTCCCGTGCGTCCGCCCGGTGTGCAAGCATGGAGCCCACGAAGAACTGAGAGCCTGGAGCCCCATCATCACCTATCACCTGCCCGTAAGAAGTGCTTTTCGAGATGAACACGCTCGCCAGAGAAACGCAATGTCCGAAAGCGTGGGGGCCTACCGCCGTTCTGGGCAATTGTGACGTGTCGGGGTGAACTGTAGGCGTGCGGAAGCATTTGGGAACAAGCGACCGGAAGGCGTGAGCGCGCACGCTACGTGTATAGGTGGAAAGAGAAAGGCGCCGTCTTCTGGTAAGGCGTTGAGCAAGGGCGCTCCTTCTTTGGCGGTGTACAGAAAATGCAGCCAGCTTATTCTCCGTGGTATGCTAGCCGCGGCGGGTGGAGAAATGAACGTGAGATGCCGTCATCACGTCGGTTGGGATGTTGGAATAGGAAATGAACAGCTGCGGCAGGGATTGATTTACGAGCCTTGCTTGTTTTGCATGCGGATCCTCTTTGATGACGGGCTTGTTGGGCCCCTTCTCCTTTCCGGTACGGTAGGTTGTCGGCAGCTAGATAACTTTGTCTCTTCTCCTTCCACAACTGCGGTGGTTCCGAGAAAGAAAGAAAGATAGAAAAACGAAAAAAAGAAAGAAAGTAAGAAGGAAAGAAAGGAAGAAAGAAAGGAAGAAAGAAAGGAAGAAAGAAAGAAGGAAAGATAAAGAAAGAAAGAAAGAAAGAAAGAAAGAAAGAAAGAAAGAAAGAAAGAAAGAAAGAAAGAAAGAAAGAAAGAAAGAAAGAAAGAAAGAAAGAAAGAAAGAAAGAAAGTTGGTCTGTTGCGAAATTGGCACCGAGAGAGAAGAGCGCGGCCAGCGAATCCGGCTGGTTTTATGTGTCCCCGCTGCAAAGTGTCCGCCGTGGGCTCAATTCGCTCATCCGTCAAGATGAGCAGCGTTGAGAACAAAGCCGCAGCCAGCGGATGCGGCAGCAACAGCAGCAGTTGCCCAATCTCCGAGCTACGCTTTCGTCCCGAAGTTGCTACGAGCCTCCCTCCTTCCCTCGCCCTTTCCACTCTTTCGGGCAAAGTCATTCCAGATCCCTTGGCAGCGTTTGTACCACTCTCATTAGAGCAGCTCTTTTCTTTCAGGCTTTTCGTTTCTTTTTCTGTCGAGGAGGTTTTCAGTTCGAGACAGAACGCATCGACGAAAAGGAAAAGAAAAAGGAAAAACAAATCAGATTAAGCACAAATCGCTGCGTGGCAAAATAGCTATTGAAACGAGGGCAAGTCGCGCCGATTCTCATTTCACTCCAGGATCCGAACGCGAAGACGACTGCTACGACCCCCGCCAATAGCAAGAGGAATCAAGTGCAGAACGAACTATCGCTACGCGTGTGCGCGAGACATAGAAAGAGGAGAACCGAAGCAGCATCAGCAGGAGGGCTGTAGCAGCGCGCCACACGGAACGAACAACGCATCACAAGTCGCGCAACGAGCCGAAGCCCGTCCCCTCGTGGCTGAAGCCCGAGGAGAGCTCGGATCCCGTTGTAGCTAGCCCCCCTCTCACTCTCCCCCTCTCCTTCACCTCTCGTTCTCTCTTCGGCTTGGCGAGCTTTTCTGGCTCCGCATGCGTATAGAAACACACGCGCGCCGGCGTAAGCCCCTCCTTTCGCCCCTTCCTTGGCTGCTTGGCGAGCGCATACACGGTCTGACGTGCGTTATCTTGCTCTCGTCGCGCGCGACCCCTCCCCCTTGGCGGCGGCGCGTTGCAAAACGGGGACTTGAGCTTTGCCGCCGCTGTACTCGGGGCTTGAACCTCCTTCCTCAGACTCCTCTCTTCTTGATGACTGCGCGTGTGGCAGTTGTGTGCAGCGCCACTGAGTCTCGGTCGCGCGGCCAACAGCCGTGAGGGCTTGCCTGTGTTGCCGACAGCGTTCAAAATGTTGTGAATGCAGTCAAACTTCATTATAACGAAACGGTTTCTAACGGAATAATGGATATAACGAAGGAATGACGATTGCCCTTGGAAGTTCGGTCATCACGGGCTATAACGAAGCTACGGCTATAACGAAGTAATCACCGGGCCCCTTCAACGTTTTCATAACGAGGTTCAGCTGTATAAGGAGGGTTTCTAAAGCGCTTGTTCATCAGTAGCTCAGTTCATGCAATATTGTTTCTGACTCTCATGCCGAAGTATGACCGTGATGTTTTTTTTACTCGACGAATAACGGCACTACTGCTAATATGGCATGATTGTCACGTAGGTCATGTAGGTGTCATCTTTTTTTAAGATTAATGTTCTGAATCATTATTTTACTTCTTCGTTATTGGCAGCTGCAGCCGGTGACGTGAGAGATAACGTCATAGCAACGTTGTGAACTACCTCCGAGAGCAAGCAAGTATCGACGACTACCGGTTCTGGTATCAAGGAATGTAAGTTTACCAATACGACAGATTTGGTTTCTTACAGCTAGTACTGAGCAGAGCAGATGTGCTGCGGAAATTGATGGAAATTGTTTACTGCGTGTTAATGGTTGCAGCCGCCACAGCTGGGAAGGTCTGATCGGGATTACGAATCGGCTGCACTTGGAGCACGCATTTTGTCATTACCGAACATTAGCGACATAGCGAGAGTTGACAGACTTGAGCTGTAAGTTATCAACCAGCGTGTCGCGCGCTGTTTAAGCAGTACTGCGAGTCTTGACTGCGAAAATTATCAGGATGCTACTTATTAAATTAATACCATGTCGATGCAAAAAGGCGTACGTTTGGTTGGAACAAGCGCGCATCCCATCCTAACATCTTTGTCTATCAAAATGACACATCTTCACTTGAAAGCGAATACTTAATCTGAGACCATCGTATAAGGTTTGGTTATGTATAAGCAGACTCGATAGTGGAGTACATTTTATGTGAAGCGTCAGCTCTATCACCGCAAACAGCATATAAGGCTCGACCAGCACTCGAAGTCGGTGTGCCCTGCGCCCAACTACGCTCAGATGATGCGCAGAGACCGCGAGCGCCATGCGACGGCAGAGGATGAGGAGGAAGGTGAGGAGGAGGGAAAAGCCGGCCGCAGTTCGAGCACGGTGCCCCGTCGTCCTCCACAGCATCCGTGCAGCAAGGAGTCCCCGGCTGAGCCAGGCAACACGGACGGCAAAAGAGCTCGGCAGCAGCAGCAACGGCAGCAGGACATCGTCGCCGCCGCTAGAGGAGACAGCGGCAACGCCAGCGCCGGAGTCGTCGCTTCGCCTCCCTCCCTTCCCCCCAGTCCGCTCGCTCTCTTCTTCCTCATCTAGAAGAGAGGAGGAGGACAGCGGCGACGGCATCCGCGGAGAACGGATGACTCCGCGTTGTCATCGAGGAGAGATCGCGGGTGTCCCCCCGGCTGAGTTATGGCTGCCCAGATTAGACGGGGCGCACAAAGCGAGCACTGCCTCCTACCGCCACCCCAGCGTCCCCGCTCGTCGAGCCTCCTATGTACGCTTTCTTCGCCGTTTGTGTGCCTGCCCGCCTCACTCTGCTTACTACTGCTTTTTCTTCGTCTTCTTTTTTTCTGTTCTGCGCTAGCGCGCGAGCGCGCGCGCTGGGAGCACGAGGAGAGAAAGAACTTCTGCCGCCGTCTCTCCTGATGGCTCTCCGTCCCTCTGCGGCGGCAACCCGGCTTCGTTCCTTTTTCTTTTTTTTTCTTCCCTCGCTCGCTCGGTCCCTGTCTCCTCCTTCTTCATTTCGTTCCTGTTCCTCTGGGCCGCGCGCAATTCATTTTATCGCGTCTGTTTCTTTGCTTGGTATCATTTGGATCGGTGTGTTTTCCTCATTCCCGATGTCATCCGCGAATAGCGCCGGCAGCCGGAGTCAAGACGACGGGGACGACGCACGCGCTCTCTTCTCGCATCGGGGCCGGGCCGACTCCTCTCTTCTTTTCTTCTTCTGCTCCGAGGCAAATGCCGCGCTCTGAAAGAGAGCGAAAGAACGAACAGAAAGAAAACGAAGAACCGGCCAGAGAGGAACGCGGGATTGTCGTGCGCGGGGGAAATGTATGTGTCTATCTGTGTAATGGCGAAGGAAAAAGTAGGCGGGAGTTGGGCGTGTGTCTGTGTGTGCGTGTGTGTGTGTGGGTCCTGTGCTTTGCCTGGATCTTCTGCTAGCGACCCGCGAGAGAAGAACACCGGAGGGGGCGGTTTTCTGGTCTCGATCATCCCATTTCGGGATGGTCTCCTCGCTGGGCTCAGGGGAGGCGGAGGAGGGACGGACGGACATCTCATCATCCCTCCTGGGACTCTATATACCTTTAAGGCCGCCTGGACTGCGTTTGCTGTGACGCAAGAAACCTTATGGCAGGACTCGGGGAACAAAGTAACTGCTTATATTATTTTGGGGAGCTTGAAAGTCCGACACAGTCCTTACTTTCATCACCAATGAAAAAAAAAAAAAATAACAGCGAACACGCTGAACATCTCTTTGAGTACGTAAGAAAACACACAACTGTTACTTCCACTTTCTCTCCTACCTCTTTAGGCCCTCCGTTGTCTTCATATGATCTGAAATGGCATTGCCCTGAAGGCTCGACTAACGTCAATCTATTTTGTCTCTGCGAGCTTCTTTGTATCGGATGCAACGCCATTGTTTTTCATCATTGTTTTCATTCACACCCCAGGCGTTGCTGAGGTCTTGAGTTTGTATGTGGAGACAGACGATGGTATAACCACACGTTAAGGTTGTGTGTGGGTAGCGGCTCCCATGTTCCTCCTATAGGATATATGACGACAAAAAATCGCTCATTTAATTTCGTAAATTTGAACGTAGCATACGCGTCTTTAAAGACGTTGCCTAAAGTTCACTACCCGAGTGTACTCGTATGTATACATGATAGGTCCGTCATTGTGTTATTGCTGTATTCCCAATAATTCTTTCCGACAGTAACTCCAAAAATGCATTTTTGTTTAGTCGGGTTCTAGGGTTACTGTCCTGTTTTGTTTCTAAGGGACAATTGATAATGCGCGAAATGGATTGAGCATAACCATCAGGGGCTTACGACAGAATTATAGTTACCATTTGAACCAAAACTATTCACGTTCTTTCCTTTCTTTTTTTTTTGTCATAAGAGCAACAAAAGCAAAACTGGGGTCTCACCACTATTCATTTCAGATCATGCAGATCTAAAATAGCCCGGATAAAGCAGCAACTCTATTGTGGCTAATTTAAGTGGAATGCAAATTTCTGTGCCACTCTGCACCTACACTTTTTCTTCGATTGATAAGTCGGCTTCTTAGAATTAAATGCTTTTTCGACCAGTGCACATATGCCCACATTCAAAATCTCATGAACCAAGGGCATCGCGGGGTGTAGCTTGTAATGAGGAGGGCAGGTGTAAAATGCTTACAACTTCCAAAGAGTGTACATACCTAGCGTTCGATTGTATTTATGGTCCTGAAAAGCTTAGTGCTGTCTGATATGAAGCTAACGGTGGCGCGTTTTTCTTTTGTCACAACATCATGGTCGTCCATCGAAAGTAATATCTCACATCTCAAGCCGCCCCCTATTTTCTGCGATTTTGCTGATGAACATGCGTACAGCTTGATTTATTTCTGATTCGGCTACAGGAGTCAGTCATCAGCTTTAACCAATCTATAGCAAGTTGTCTAGCCCTTTTTAAAGACTGCGAACGCAAGAGCACACTCGTTGCATTATATTCCACAGACTACAGAGGTCAACGACCTGTTCCAACTCTCAGTTACATGTGACCCTGCGGTATACAGGGCATACAAAAAATAAACCAGAGGCATGGCGCTCTGGTTTATGAACAGAACGAGCTTGGAGGAAGATTGAGCCGTAGATGTATTCACGGCGCACTTGGAAAAATACCTGTTCAAAGAACGAACCTCCAAGTGAGGAATTATGCCAGCTTCCGTCCGTTGAAGACACTGCGTAAAAAAAAAAAAAATCAATGTATAGAAGACAAAGAAAGATTCTTGAGCCTGACATTGAATGTCTGGGTTCTTCGCCTGCCTCTGCATCGCTGTGCCGATGCTGCTGTGGCATTTTTCCAGTTATTTATTCATAGCTCTCTCCCCCCCCCCCCCCCCCCTTTCCGCCTTAATCGAAAAGTATCCACTTGTCTGCAATGACTCCTCTGGAGACTTACTCTAGTCGCAGAAGCTTAAAATCTACGTTTCTTTTGCAGTGTGCTCGTTAATCTTTCATGATTTACGCGCTGTGAATGTTCAGCATCGAATGTCAAGATGGGAGCACATTTTCAGAATATTTTGTCGTTCGCGAACTATCCGTAGTTGGAAATCTGAAAGAGTGTCACTTCGTCTGTGAAGAGCAAGAATTCCTCAGACGAACGATAACCTGTCAAAGCATTCGACCAGAACCGGAAAAAAATTCTTCCCGACACGGATGTTCGCGAAGCCTGTCGATAAGAAGGGCTTCCAAGGCGACATCTCGGAGTTTCACCTCGTGATGCGATCTGGCGTTGGATGACTCTTGTGCCGCAGCTATTGCCTTGAGTTTTCATTCCTGATTTATTACTTTGGAAGAAGTTCAAGTCGTGGAAGGGTTCTTCGGCGCCTTCTCCAAAGAAATTAAGTTGGTTTATTGGTTTATTGGGGTTTAATGTCCCAAAGCAACTCCGGTTAAAGAAATTAAGTGTTAAAAAAGGATTTAGGGTTGAATTATCGAAATTTTTAATCGTCATCATCCTGACAATGCAAACTGCAGGCCAAAGGCCTCTCCCATGTCTCTCTAATTAACCCTGTCCTTTGGAAGCAGAGCCACCGTATCCCCGCAAACTTCTCAATTTCACCCGCCCACCTAACTTTGTCTTCTCTTGGAATACGCTTGCCTTCTCTTGGAATCCACTCCGTTACCCTTAAGGACCAGCGGTTATCTTGCCTTCGCCTTACATGCCCTGTCCAAGCCCAGGGATTGGGCCAGGATTTTTTTGCTGAACGTTAAGTTAGCTTTCCCACATTTCCATCAAAGCTGCACAGGTTTTAAGAGTGAGCAATGAACGTGTGCTCTTCTTCTTGGCTTCCGGCCCGTGATGTCATTAGAGGAATCACGTTGGTGTTTGGGTGTTAAAAAAAGTAAATAAAGGAAGCAAGAGACTACAAATGCAGTCGGCCTGCTCATGTTAAGCATCAAGCAAAACAGGACTGCCTGTTTGTTGGTATGAAGCTATGCAGGGAAGCTCGCCAACCGCTTTGCGGAGAGCAGTACACAGGAGCACTAAACACTGAAAAATAGCACTATTAGAACGCTTAATATATTCATGCTAAATGGCCACTCCGTTTCCTTCAATATTTTCAACTAATGATATCCACCATGAGCCATGCCCCCCTTCCGGCTTCAACTATCGTGAATAAATAGAAGGAACGAATAAAACGAAAATTAAAGGAAGAGAGGAAATAAATAAATAAATAAATAAATAAATAAATTACTTGACCGCCAGTGTCCTGTCCTCTGCAGCCCTCAGCAGAGTTTCCTCGCAATACACAAAGCAAAACTCGCACGCAATAATTTATCGGGATTTGATAGAGGCAGATGCCGTCGGAAGTTGTACCATTCTCGCGGTCGCTTCCGAGTCCTGCGGTATAAGTAACGCGCGCCCATTGTTGCCCGCTCGCACAGTGCGTATATTATTAGCGCGCGCATCCACATCTCATTCAGCGCTGCGCATCTGCTGCCGCCGTCGCCAGGCCGCCAACCCTGGCGCGCCAAGCCCGGCGCCTCCCCAGCGCGGACTCCCGCTGAGGTGAGCCAGCGTGGTGCCAGAAGCGTCCACCCGGGTGACCGGGCCACCCGCTGGGCCCGACGCCGAGGCGCCTGCCCGACTCTGTGGCCCACCCGCGGGACCTGCCGACGCTCTGGACGGCCCCCCACGTACACGCGGTACTACATACACGCATACAGTGGGCGAGCCGTGCTGAGAAGCCGAGTGTGGCCGTGTGGCGTAGACAGAAGAGTGCACGTGCCCGTTGAGGGCATTTTAATACTACCGCTGAGCCAGAGACATGTATGAACCTGCTGCATGTGTACAAGCACTCAGCAGCTCGTCAAAGAGCCCGTTGCGGCTCTACACTAAACAGAAAAGAGTAAACAGGGATCAAGCTCTCCTCTAGGTTACTCCCTTTTATAAAAGGAAGTGCGCTAGAGGGCAGCTAACTCCCTTCTGACTCCCTTTTTGCTCCAATATAGGTGTATTAATTTTAGAGTGTACCGGCACCTGCGCTCTGTACACGAATACGCCTACATGGGAGTAAAAAAGGTGTAAACTATCCTATGGCGCACTCCCGCTAGACCGGCTTACTCCCTTTTTACTCCCGTTTTACTCCATTTTTGCTCCAATATAGGTGTATTAATTTTAGAGTGTACCGGCACCTGCGCTCTGTACACGAATACGCCTACATGGGAGTAAAAAAGCTGTAAGCTATCCTATGGCGCACTCCCGCTAGACCGGCTTACTCCCTTTTTACTCCCGTTTTACTCCATTTTTGCTCCAATATAGGTGTATTAATTTTAGAGTGTACCGGCACCTGCGCTCTGTACACGAATACGCCTACATGGGAGTAAAAAAGCTGTAAGCTATCCTATGGCGCACTCCCGCTAGACCGGCTTACTCCCTTTTTACTCCCGTTTTACTCCCTTTTTGCTCCAATATAGGTGTATTAAATTTAGAGTGTACCGGCACCTGCACTCTGTACACGAATACGCCTATATGGGAGTAAAAAGGGTGTAAGCTATCCTATGCCGCACTCCCGCTAGACCGGCTTACTCCCTTTATACTCCGGTTTTACTCCCTTTTTGCTCCAATATAGGTGTATTAAATTTAGAGTGTACCGGCACCTGCACTCTGTACACGAATACGCCTATATGGGAGTAAAAAGGGAGTAAGCTGTCCTCCGGCGGACTTCCACTAGAGGACAGCTTACCCCTTCTTTACTCACTTCTGTTTAGAGTGGGCTGTGTGTCCTGGAGGTTGCCCGGTTTTTGTGGCGGCACATAATATGCATACGGCAGGCCTTTTGACGGAAAGCAATGTTTATTACATCTTCGGGCGGAGTGGTGGCCGCAGTTATTTTTTGAGGGTATATCACTGCTGGCTTCCGTACCCTCATCTACTCGTGCTGGCTGGTTAAGTTAACATGATCGTATGACACGTTAACACGCGAAGATGGTCATAACATCATATTGTCGGGTTGATACGTCAAGTTTTTGGTTTTGCAGTTTGCAAAAATATGTCACGCGAAATTTATTAATGGTCTGTGAGAGCAACATTACGAGCTCAGTTTAGAAATGCGATCTCGGGCACGACAGAGAACTTTTGCGTGTTGGTTCAAGGGCATCCCTACAGAAGGCGGTGATCAGATTTCTTAGAGGGAGTGCGATGTTGATTTCGGGGACATTCATTTGCAGAAGGAAAACTTCATGTCACGCTGGAAGTTCGAAAAAGTAATAAACTTCCTTTGCAACCGAATACCTTTATATCTAACCTTTCTATATATACTCTCCTTTCCCGCTCACACACTGCCCTTTTGCACAATGCACGATAGCAAAGAGAAAAAAACCAGAAAAGAAAATCCTCCTAGTTGAGTAATAACATAGAGTACGCGACTAAGACATGACATTCCGGTGTGCAGCACAGCTTAGGGAAGAAATTGTTTACGCAAAAACAAAAACGAAATAACATTTCGGTTTAAGCCGTTATCAAAGATCCACCCCTCTCTCGCTCAAAAATAGGCTCGGTGAAGACGAAGCGTTCACTTGGCAGTTATTCGCGTTCCAAGCGTAGTTGATGTCACAGCTGATACCATATTGCGGGATGGCGTTGCTCGTCCGTCAAGCGGGAAGCTTGAAGCTCCAAAGAGGAAGCTTGATCAAAACATAGCGTCTGGCTCGACGCACGACTATGAGGTACGGCAGGGAAGCTATACTAAAGCGATACCGCAACAGGGGAGCATCCTTGTAATAGCATTTCTTTATAGCGCAAAGTCCACAACGTTGGAGGATAACAATTTCCATGAGATGGAGAGCAAAAGGCTAGAATAAAATGGCGAGACCACAAGTAAGTGACTACTAAGAAGCGGGAAAAATTATTCCATTGCTTATTCATGTTATTTATTTATTTATTTATTTATTTATTTATTTATTTATTACAATACCTTCAGGGCCCCAGTGGGGCGTTACAGAAGGGAGTGGATAAAAAAGTAAAAACAATACAGCAAAATGAAAACAAAAAGTAAACGGAAAATGTAATGTTATACAGCAAGGAATGAAAAAACATAAGCTTGAACAAAATACAAATCAGATTACGTAAGAAAACAGCCTAGTCAAACACAGTTTTCCGCGGCATTTTTAAATAAACAGTTGTCAGAGATGTCGGCAACCAAGGTGGGCAGGTGGTTCCAATCGCTCGCCGTCTTTGGTATAAACAAGTTAAAATATGCATTGTTTCGGCAGTATGGAATGCGTACCTTGTGGCGATGATCCGTGCGAGGTGATATGAACGGTGGTTCAGATAGAAGATCCCGTTTTAGCTGATGATTGTGGTAGTAAATCTTGTGAAAAGTTAGTATTCGCGCGAGTTTTCTACGAAGGGAAAGGCTAGGAAGGTTCAAAGTATTTTTCATTGTAGTTACACTAGCAGTGCGGGAAAAGTTAGACAAAATGAATCTGGCGCTACGATTCTGTACTGACTCTAACTGATTAATAAGAGTTTCAAGTCCCGGGTCCCACACAGAGCACGCATATTCTAATTTAGATCTAACTAAGGTTTTATAAAGTAGCAGTTTTAAAGAAGATGGAGCCATGGAAAAATTACGACGCAAGTAGCCAAGCATGCGGTTAGCATTGTTAACAATATAATCAACATGTGCCTGCCATGAAAGGTTAGAAGTTATATGAACCCCTAAATATTTATATGTGGTAACTTGCTCAAGGAGAGAACCTGAAATATTGTAGGGAATAAGATTTTCGTTAGCAGACCGGTGTGAAATACGCATGACGAAATACGCATTGTACGAGAACGCCAATGTTTTGGCGCAGATTGTAAACCGCGTTTGTCAGTCACGTCTACGCCGGCAAAACTGCTGGAAACAGCCCAAGCGGAAGACAAAGCAGGGCAAAGACAGCAACGCTGGGCTATATGTAGAGAACCTTTGTCTTCACTGAATGAAGATTCTAAACAAAACTCCCTTTAAGTTCATTTCAAAGAAAAATAAAAGAACAGGAAAGTGGTATAGTATATTCTCTAGTTTTAGGAAAACAACACAAACAAAATAACCAGAGAGACGTTTAGTTTAGCGGTAACTTTTACGGCAACGAAAATGAAACGTTAAACTGAAAGCTTTCTAGTCATTTCCACAACGTGTAAACACTCTGTTCAACCTTTACTTCAACTATTCATTGTTTTTGAGTTATGCGCACTACAAAGCGCTCACTTTGTTTAATTGTTTTACTAATCCGTCATTGATTTTACTCTAGATCTTTTTCATGCTTTTATTGTTTATTGTAGTCGAGGCTCAAGTCTATCTTCGTCTTTTGGTTATTTGGGGATTTACACCAATTATGTAATGCCTTCGGGCTTCTAAGGATGAAATAGACAAAATGAAGTGAAATGAATCAGGTGTGACCACAAGCTGCTGTCACGTGGCTCTGCGGACTGTGTTTTATAATAATTTGCTGAAATAATTTACCAATATCATCGCGTGTACTTGCCTTGGTATAAGCGGGCAAGGTCATGGCTGGCGTTGTTACATTGCGAACAAGTTCAAATGCCGCTTTTTAAAGTATGTCAACACCCCCAGGATTGAAAAGAAAGAGAAAATGCGATAGAAAAGAATGCAGAGGGAATCATGTGGACGAAATTTTTAGATTTGATAAAGCAAACTTAAACAGCGCTGTCGTAAACTCTGTCCTGGCGCATTTACTTGAAAAAGAAGCCGCGTCTTTAAATATACGAAAGTGGCGCGCTTGTTGCAATAACTCTTTCTGCATTTATTGAACGTGTAATTTTGGGTATATTACTCGTGCTTAGTTAGTGCTCAGAATGATTTCTTTTTAGACGAAACCGATTTATTATCGGAACTTGCTTTCGGTGTGTTTTCATTTCACCTGCGTGGTTTAGCTAGAAGAAATTTACTTCTCTCCGGTACAGACCTATCACGGACATTACTCTTTAGATAAGATAGTTATATTTTTATTCGCTAATGTTACAGTTTAACTCTGCATTTAGATGATGTGATATACAATTGTTTAGATAAGCCCATTTCTGAAAAGTAGTATAACAGTGCAGAATTTGCGGCCATCTGAGACAATCTTGCCCCCAATGCCCCATAACTGCCTTATTCTTATTCTGTCGGCGCCAAAAACTCAGTGCTAAAGCAAGCAAATCTTAGCTGCAGTAATATCTTGCGAAGTGATGAAAACAATACTGTGAGCAAACAATATATGCAACAGCGCACCTTTCTGGCGGATTACAAGCACGCTGTAACCTCAAAGGAAGGCAAAAGAAGTCATAAAAAGAAAGATGTTCAATCCTCTCTCTTTCTTTCTCTTTGTATTGCGCCTTAGTTATGGCGAAGTTTTTATGGACCTATATATATGCACCCTGGGCATGGCGGTCGTTTCTTTGAACTCGGAGATGGCAGGCAGAGATACCAGACACTTTTAGCGCAGAATTCCGCTCGGGTTGCCAACATCGCTGAGGCCGACACGCAGCGTTTTGAAGAACTGGGACACTGAGATGGCTTTTTCTTCTCTTTTTTCAACGCCTCAGACGCGCTTACGCCCGTGAGAAACTGCGTGCTACAGCGTGCATACTGAAAACCGAACACAACCGTCTATATAGCTTTGAGACCGAGGGCTCGCTCATAAGGGGCCGTGCGAAGATAGAGAGAGAGGTAAAGAGCTCGTCCCGAAAAGAATCACATGGGACGAGCGCTCAACCCCCCCCCCCCCCCCCCCCACACACACACACACACACACACCTCAAATGTATACCGACTTTCGCTTCATTATTGTTGTTGGACACCGGGTCATCATGCAGTCTCTTAAAGTTAAAACTGCGTAGCCTGTATCACAGTGTCTTAGGCAAGTTTGAAAGGAAGAGTCTTGACGAGCCCCTACCTTAAATTTCGCCACCGAGTGAATGACGCGTGAAAATGTGGCTACGCGCTTGTCACTGTTCTCTCTGCATGGGGCGCCGAGATCTGAGATTTGTCTAAATATGTGGCAGCACAAGAACCAGTCGTGATTAAAGAAAAGTTTCGTTCCAAGAAATGTTCGTGCAAGTATTCGTTAAAAACATTTCTTATCAATTATTTTTTCCTTTCGGGCCATAGCGTTAATTAACCTAGCTTTTATTCTTGATGTGACGTCAATTTGTTGTTCAATTAAGTTTGAGTAGAGACCACGATCATGTAAAAAGAGTTATAGGCTGAGCACAGTGATATGTTCATTCATAGTGACACTAGAATATAGTTTATTTGCTTGAACCAAATAGCATGAGCTTCAATTTGATCTTTCTAACTTGACTGCTACGCGTTACTTCTGCACATTCAGTAAATAATACAGCTTGACTCGCGTAGTGCTCAGCTCCATGCTGAAAGAGGTGCCGTAGTAGAGGGAATAATTTCGACCACCTGGGGATCTTTAACGTACACTGACATCGCACAGCACACGGGCGCCTCTTGCATTTCGCCTCCGTGAATGTTAGCATAAATGGTAAACATATTGCAGGGGAAATAGTTTTCAGCCGATTCCAGCTTTTTAAAAGCCAAGTGATATTTGAGTCTGTGACTTTATCTGCAGTCCCGGTGTTAGCATTCTTGCGCGGACGTATGCGTAATTCATGGTCAAATGTTACAAATTTACTCCACCTTGGGGGATTCCCCTAAAAATTTTACCAACAATGTTCCCACTTCGAGTTATTGATCAATTCTCACTCGCCCTACCATAAGCTTGCCGTACCGGTTAGCTCAGTTGGTAGAGCGACTGCTCCGGTGAAGCGGTGGTCCCGGGTTCGAACCCCGGACCAGGACGAATTTTTCTTTAACTACGAAGTTTCTGAGAACACTGTATAGCTTTCCTTTGTAGCCGTATGGCTGCGCTTGGGTGGATGCCAATGAGTAATTACTCCCTTATTATGCGTAATTCATACTTCACACAGATAGCTCAGACGGCTCGGCTGTTCGTCGTGTGAATTACTTAACATACAATGGCAGCGACGACCATGTGGTGCTACAGCTTCTACCGCGGGGGAGCGAATCCTCTGAAAGAATAATTTATCTGCTGATATTATAGAACAGGTTCGACACTATGTCTCTGTACAGGTTGCCTGACTATCGGCAACGATGGGGGTAGAACGCCCGCTGTTAAACTGCGCGCTCCCGAACTCGACCGTTCTGACCCCACATTGTTGCGCAACCCGAATCAGTTGTGTCTACGCGTTAAACGGCGCACCCCGTAGGCAGATGCCCGCTGTGACCCCTTCCGGTGAATTGCCGGCCAGATGGTTTAATGGCTCACGTTACGTATGCTTCTCCACGTGTCTGGCCGCATCCAGGCGAAAGTCATGTGTCAGAGATTTAGTCGGAGACATGTGTCAGAGGTGGCGTATATCGTTTTGCCACTTGGGGGTGACGTAACACCGCAGCGATCGCGGTTAACCCGGCTTTGAGAAGTTTTGACTATCGGAGTGTGGTCCATCTGTTGCTTTTCCATGAAGGAGGCGATATTGGGTTGGGGATTTGAAAAAGGCATTTTGCAGATTTGAAGTAAAAAACACCACCAAGGCAGTGTTTGCGTCATGTTTTTGAGAAGTTTGGGTATATCGAGAAACAGCCATAGTCCCGCGTTCACTATTCTTCAGAAAGATCGTCATCGTGCTTTGATGCATCAGTAGTCTACTGATCCGCACCAATGTCTCCGTGAGGCATCAAGTTATATAGAAGTTTTGTGCGGGATAAGTACGATAAGGTAAATGATTACATGTTGTTATTACTTTTTATTTCATTTTTTTTTGTCTGTGCAAAAAAAGATAAATGTGTAAGCGAGAACAAATGGCTCTTTGTAATGCTTGGCGACAATTGTGTATTCTCGTCGAGTCTGCTAAAACTCTTTTCTTGTTGGTTCGCGTTGTGCAAAATCTGTTAGGAATATTTTCTTCCCTTTTTTTTTTTTTCACCGCTGGCACCTTTAGACATATATTGCAATTGGGGCGGTATAGTTGGCGCCGGATTTTTTTTTAAGGGGGACAAATAACTGTTGCATCAGGAACTCGGAAGTGCTTGAATCACGGCAGATTTTTTTATCCATATATCCTCAGTTATGAACATACAGGTATAGGTGAGCCTTTGACGTGCGCAGTGAGCACACGAATATATAACCTTCGGGGCATGGTTTAGATATTTTAGAATGATTCAGTGCGCTCAATAAAAACTTCGAGCGTGCCTTGTATAGTTTCTTACTAACAGTTTGGATTTACTAAGCACAAAGCAGTGTGTCGGCAGGCATTTAATATATCATTGGTGACCTTAAGTTGCCATTTGGCGATGACACACACGCACAAACAGATATATATATATATATATATATATATATATATATATATATATATATATATATATATATATATCATACACACCAGCTAAAAGACTAAGAGTAGACGTTCCCTTGTGCTTTCCTTGGTCTCGCTTACTGTTGGCTTCCTTCATATATATATATATATATATATATATATATATATATATATATATATATATATATATATATATATATATATATTTGTTCCTGGCTCTGCGCACACGCGTCATTGCTTGTATATGAGGCCATACGCATCTCCTTATTATTTATCCTTGTCATTGCTTTTTTATCGGCTTTGCGCTTCGAGTCCACCATCCTCATGGTGGATGGAGTCTGCGCAAACGATGATTACAGACGCCAGTATTACACCCCAATGTTAAAATGAAATGAAAATGTTCTTTACGGAACGTCGTCCAGAATTCCCTGTGTCCGGCGGAATCCGCTTTTGAGCGGTACGTGGATCAAAAGTGCGCATTCGTCACGCGAATGAGGCACCGCGAACAACCACTGTTGTATCTCCTAGGCTTAGAAAAAGTTTCGAAGGAAAATGGAAAGTCCGAAGAGTCTTGCGGGGTCTGAATTTACTGACGAATGTGCTCGAAGTTTTTCCCGAGACGGGGCGATGAATAACTGCTGAAGATACAGCTTCGTTCGATCGCAGAACATGGGCGATGCTTCAGTACTGCACGCGAGCGCTAAATTTGGCTAAACTCAACTGAGCTTAATTGGGCAGCTTTTACCATTGTCGACTAAAGTTTCCACTGTCATCCGAAGGTGATGAAAAGGCGCTATTAAGATTAGGATTCGTAAGCAAGAATGAGGTAGCGCGCATACAAAACAAGGTCATGCGGTTATTGCTTTCAAATGGGCTGATCGCGGACCGGTTCTATGTGTTTCAATTTCGAAGCGCCTATAGACGTGAGCGATATGACAGGGAAGAAAATTTGAGCATTAATTCATTAATTTCTTTGTAATTATGTGCGACAAGCACAGTTCTTTTGTTTTTTCGTGAGAAGTTTTAATTTTGGCGCATTTAAATATCCAAGAGCCATCCTCAAATTTAGTGGACAAATAAATCAAAAGTTCACAGTTCTACTTCTGTGAAAAACTTGTTTTTTTCCTTTTATACTGTTCACTGCTGTACATTTCAATAAATGCTTGCCGGCGTGTCTGCACACTTCAAACACAGGTTTGGTAGAAAAATAAAATTTGCGCACTAATTGTGTTCACCACTCCAGCAGCCACATTTAGGCCAGGATCTCCGCAGATGGCCACTTAATTGTGCGATTGTTGTCCCCACAGGCAAGACGTGAGCATGCGTACTTACCGCGAAGCTGCAATGTCTGGCGACGGGCGCGTACGAGCGCTGCCAACGGTGTGCCCACTGAGCATTCCAGTCGGTGTGCCTCGGAGTCCATTCCAACCGACGAGGTGGCGAGTACTCCATCTTGTGTCAGAATAAAGGGTTTGTCTGTAACTACTCCCGCCGAAGCACCGAGGCGTGTCCGGGTGAGATTCCAGCCGCAGTATACGCGTTGCCGGGAAGTGTTACACAGACTTCCAACGCTATTTGCTGCTCCAACATGTTAAGGAAGCGGGCATGCTAAGCACGTGAATTGATGCACCTAGCTTGATGCTACAGATATTTCGCGGTTTTTAACGCACTTAACCGTGTCGAGATATAATGGAGCGGAGGCACTCACAGCAAGAAAGCTACTGCCATACACAACGCTGCAGACTTTGTCGAGGAAAGTGCAGCACGAAACAGTGGTGCGTACACACGAGTCCTGATTTCATTTTACCTACGTGCATCTTAAGGTACCGCAACGTTCATTAAGAATCTCGTTCTATTTGTGCAACGTTTAGATCAGGAACCTTGTTTCAATCACCTGTTTTGAACTGGTTATAGGGTGAAGTGGGACGTTGATTTCGACCGCATTCTAAAGTAGACCAAATCCACAATCGACGCTGCACGCTAGCGAAAAAGGTTGGGGGCCTGGCTCAAAACCACTTACGAAGAAACACCTTATCCCGTGAATATCCTGGAATCGCTCGGTATGTGGTTTGTATTTCTTCAAATGCAGGACCAATAAATAGGACGCCGAAACCCAGCTATTATCTTCAAGAAAAGTTGCACTACCATACAGGAGCCAGCATCACTGTCGGTCCACAGTCACTCACTCGAAGCGTGCCACACGCGGAGATCTCGCTCACCGTAGCGGCAACATTGACGTAACCACGCACTCAGCACTTAACACTTGATGGAGTGGCAAAACGCCTGGCGCGCCACACAGCGGCTGGATGGCTGGCTGGCTCGAAAGTGATGCTACGAAGATCCCACAGGGCGTCGGTTTTTTTTCCGCGCAGAGTCCAGTCCCTCGTTCACCCCGCTGCCTCTGTAAGAAGTGCACACCACAGCAGGATTCACACACGCGGTTTGTGAAAGGCACTCTGAGGTTGTTCGCTCGCTGCGCACCAAGCGGTATCCTCTCGCTCCGTGTGTGTCTAGAGAGACGACAGAGAAGGCGCATTCGTCGCCTGCGCGGCAAGCAAGGGAGAAAGTGATGCTCAGCGAGTGGCGGGCGCCTTGCCAAGAGGGGCCCGGCTTCTGAGCATCCAACAGATGACTGATTCAGCCCGACGTCGAGCAAGCCGATTGCATCGCTGTGCCAGCATGGCTTCTTCTTCTGAGGCGGCGCGCATTCATGGCGGCAGCCGTCTCCGCTTGCTGCTGCTGCTGCAGCTGCCGCACTTGGCGGGACACGGTGCCCCGGCAGCGGCGCGGACTTCCCCTCAAGCACCTGAAGCACCTCGAGTCCGTAGCCAAAGGTCGTTGCCAGCTTCCTCGGGCGTGTGTGGATGTGTGTGCGATGCGTACGGAGGGCCCGACAAAACAAGTAAAATTAATGGCGTCGAGTCCTTTTCTTAGCCTTATATAATTACGTCTGCAGGCGTCCGGCGCGCATTGGCATCATTAACCGAATGAGACGTTTGAAATAACTTGCATGGTCTCCTGGAGCAGGCGTCGGCCGAGGGTCTTTCGTCACATGTGTTATATGTTAGCGAGAGTATAATGGGTTCAGGAAAGTGCCCTGGGTGTGCCAAATGGGAAAGAGTGAACGACTTCAACAGTGCAGGGAGGCATACCCTTCTATATCGTGAATGTTTTGTTTTTGGCCATGTATTTCGTGAGTGAAAAGTTTTACAACACGGTTGACTGTACTCACCTGATCTGTGCTCGCCACATAACGGCAGCCTATAGGGTGTTCAACACACAGTCGCCCGCAGCGTCCGAATGAGGCGTGCACAGCTACATCCTTCCTTTAAAACCATCATAACTATATCAAATACTTATCCTTCTTTCTCGGCCGCTCCTATCCTCTTCAATCTTTCTTGTTTTCGTTCTTGTGGCTGTTTCTCTCACAACTGACTCTATTTATTTGAGCTTGAATTAGTGTGCAGTTGACAGATGCCATTTAAGGGCAACTGAAGAGATTTTAAAATTCTACGAGTTATAGGGGTCGGATATATGAAGTTTTTTACTAAGTGTTTTTGTACTGGCATTTGAAGTGATGGCGTAATCGCCGAATAAAGTCGCGTCGGCATTCAGGCTTCTCTGCAGTGCATAGCGACGGGCAGAGGTCGCAATGATGACGTCACGTATGGCGGCGCTTCGTTTCCAGCAAACAAATGGTTGTTTCAAGAAACGAAACCAACCGCACCAAAGATGGAGCCCATTAAGCATTTTCTGGCGGCATTGGACGAAGCACGGCAGCTTGTGGGTGAAGGCAAGGGACATCTGAAATTTCGGCAACAATGACACCATCACGAGTTTCAACGCACTTCTCCAACGCAGTCAGGAGAAGCCTAAACATTGTGCAATTTTAATCTGTGATTAGTCACCGCTTTAAATGCTAGCGCAAAACTACTTGGCATGCTTCACCTAGAAGCTTCATGTATTCGAATTCTTGCATATCCTCGAATTCTAAAGAAAAAAATATCTAATATTCCCTTTAAGGAGAGCTTCCGTTTACTCCATTTAGTTTAGCTTTATAAAAAAAAAGTAAGTAATATAAAGTCGCAATGAAACGGCTCGCCGCGAAGAAAAAATTCGTCTGACAACTAACAGGATGCAGACACACGGTCATGGTGGTCATGACTGTCGCACTTACGCGTCACAATGGTTCTGCGTCCTTCGGAACGTTCACAAAATGTGACATTTAGCTCTATTGCAATATTCAACGCACATTCCTTGAATACGGCCTTTTCTAAAGTAACGGTTAATACGTGGCATCGTTGCTTTCGCCAAGATGACTCTGTCTTGGTATCCTTTGATGACTGATTCCACTGTGCTTGCACAGAGCCATCAGAGGCTAGCTACTCTCCGAACGGTTCTCCCATCTGTGTGGGCTCTGTGCTCCAAACGCTTCAAACGCTACAGGCCCGAATGCCGTGTTTATCGGCGCGAAAGCACAACTATGGGTGCCCTGAATGACACCCCTCGCCGTTGCGCTGGTCCCACGCCAACCGAGCGAAGCGGTCGTTCTGGGTCACGGTGGCGGGCGGTTGCGGCTTTGAACCCAAGATTCCGGCCCGGAGCTCATTAGCCGCTCAACCCACGTATGGAGGGCGCCACAGGCTATACACGCGCACGACCACGATTCACGCTGCCTGGACTCATTATACTGTCATATAGAGGGACACGCTCTGAACTTTCGTCTCCGCATCCGGGGTTCGCTCGAACCACGAGAGTTCGCATAGTGCGTCGGATAGGACTGAATCCTACTCACATGAAAGCCAGAATTTCAAAGCCCCGTACTGTGAGACGGCTGAATAAGCGATAGAGGCCACACCGACAATTGAAAAGTCGGGAAGCGGTGGCTAGAGGAGAGGGGGGAGCTCGCGTCGCTCCGATTCGCGCGGTTTTTGATGTAGGAAGGGGACCACTTCATGAGCGAGTGTGCGAAATCCGCCGCTTTAATAGCCGCTCCATTAGCTCTGCGGAGTCCTTAATTCCTCGTTAATCAAAGGCGGAGCACGGTTTAGCTCTTTCCCAGCGGAAAGACTGGACCCAACCCTTTCTCCGTAGTCTAGCCACTTATATAGCACTTGTCGCTTTTTAATGAATCGCGCTTCATACAGTATGAACTGAAGTTGAAAGGATGAAGAGAACTGAGGCATAAACATCGGCATATTCCGTGTGCGTGCAAGTTATTTAGTTGTAAACATGTTCTTTAACTATTTTTTGATAACCTCTGAGCCACGGTGCTCTGATCTTCATATGTTCATGTCAGAATTAATCATGCAGACCTCTAGAACCCCTCTTCGTTCCAACATGCCCTCTCGATTTCAGCCTATCGTCACGAATTTTAGAAACCTGCACAAGGAAAATAATGTAATTCTGCAGCTGCTGGAACAAATAGATTAAGTAGTAGCTCTTACTGATTAGCCGACCTTTTGGCTAGTCTAGTCTAAAAGCGCATGTGTAAAAAGTTCAAGCGAATTGTGCCCTGCAATTGAATGCCAGTTGCTACGATGTCAGCAATAAAAACACATCACATTTTTTTACAAGCCTCAGAATTTATTATTGCGCTTAAGCAACCACCTCTACAGCAGTTTGTCAGTGGAGCTGCTTCGTTTTTACACCGCTGACTGGCCCCGAAATCCCCGAAGGTGGCAGAGGGGGTGGCAAGTAGAGACCAGTGACCGGCGAGTTAAGTCAACTGCCTGCAGTACTCCATTAAACCCAATCTGATCGCACATCCCTGCCCCAACGAGCGCGGGTTGGTGTTGGTACAAGCACCCAAGTATCCTCGCTTCCAGCGTCGGACCATGCACATAGGAAAGGAAGCTGTAGGAAAAATGCACATACCAAAAAGAACGAATATCTGCCCACAAAGAAAAAAAAAAAAGCACGCATACAGGCAAGAACGCAAAGCTGTCTTCTCCGCACAGCTTCAGCGCACCGCAGAGGAGCGACGCACCCACTCGTTCCTCCAGTGATAGAGGGCGAGCACGCTGCAGCGCTCCCCTCCGAAATCACCCTCCATCGACGTCGCCTCCCCGCATCGTGCCCAGAATCGCTCGCTATCGGCGAACTGCATCACAAAGGACTCTCTCCCTTCCTACCGCCTCCGCTCTCCTTTCCACCCATCCCAGAGACCGAGGTGCGCGGGCGCGCCGTCCCGTAATCCGGCCCGACGCCCGAACCGCACGGGGCTCGGGCGTCGGGCGCGCGCACACGCGCTCACGTCTTTCAACTGAACAGTGTGAGCGTGTGCCTTTGGTGGGCCAGCGACTTCCTGGCCACGGAAAAACGCCGCGAAAGGCGCGATCACCGCCACGTTCTCGCCACTTTTTTGTCATGCACCGCGTGCCTCGTCCCGACGTCGCTCTACGGAAGGTAGGGACGGGGAAAGGAACTGGGGGAAGAACGGGGGCGCCCGTGCTCGCGTTATTGTGTTATTGTGTGCGCATGGTATCGCGGTGGAGGCGGCGACGTTGGCGGCCGCTGGAGAATAAAACAGAGGAAGGGACCGCGCCACGAGGCGATCAGAAAAACTGCGCGGTCTCGCCGCGTTAGGCACGCGGCTTAGGTTAGGGAAATTTGGCGGCTGAAAGGACAGAGGGGGACGGGGTGAAGGGGGGGGGGGGGGGGGTAAGCATGAACTGCACCATCGCCGCTGCCATTGCGCGAAGGAAGCTCGGGAAACGTCCTGCGCGGTCGGTCGGCCGGAAAAAAGGGAAACTATGGGGAGGGGAGGGATGGGTATGGCGCGTGTGCCCCTGAACGCTTATAAAAACCGAAATATACACATACGTGCACACGCTGGCACCGTTCCCTACGTATCCCAAGACCTTGCTCTGTAGTTAAGCGCCGAAAAAAGAGCAATGAAGGCAGGTCGGCAGGCAACACAGCGCGAATCACTTGTACCAGGTCGCGGCTTGGAATCGGGATGGTTTTTCCCTTCGCCCGATTTCGGGAGCTCGGCGGTAGGAGCGTGGCTGCAGGTCGCTCCGTGACGCGCGTATGGATGTAGTCTACGTGGACTCGTTGATTTTCCCCGCCGCCTTTTATTTGAGGTGCGATGCGGACCTTACAGCTATAGCTGGCGTGGGAAACGGGGGAAGCTCTTTCCCGACGCGGGAGGAAGAGGGAGCGTGGCGATATATGAAACGCCGATCATGCGTGTACGCAGTTATGCTGGCGAAACGTGGCGCCGATGCCATTCACCACGGCTCGTGGAGGCGCGTCGACTGGCCGGCTTATGAGCCCGAGTAGGGAGGTACACAAAATTAGACGCGCTTAACGCGTTTCACGGCGCGATGTGACTTCTCCTCGCGCGCTGTGTGTACGGGACTGACTCGGTCAACGTGGGAGGTCCGTCACGCAGTCACGATTCTTTAGCAGCGTTTTATGGGCTGTGTGAGAAAGGTTCGGTTTGCGGAAAGGACATGGGTTGACGGGTTGTTTGTTCAACAGATCGTCATGCTTTCGCTTGCAGGCATCATGCAGGCATCATTGATTACGGCTGATCCAGTCACGTGTGAAGAAAAGAAGTCGCCGATGGCTTTTCTCACCGTTTTCGTTTCGGTGCGGGTCAAAATTAAAAACGACGGCGAAGAAATATTTTGTGCAACGAAAATTGCCTTTTTAGTAGCGCCTAGGGATAAGACAAAGAAAGATTAAGAGCAAGAAGAAAGCTCTGATAGTTGACCTTATGCGAGCTTCTATGTGCGAGTGTTTTATGCCGTAGTTTTTATCCTTGATGTAGTTTCTATGTTTGTTTCTGTGCAGGAGTGAAATTAAGTGATCTATTCAAGTTTTCGCTACAGTCATCCGAACAGGTCTGACGGTATGCAGGGAGAGATTCCGAGTTTTATTTGGTCATGAGCCTTGCAAATAACGTTTGGAATTTCAGTTGCTAATTAATAAGGTAGAATTCTCCACAGCATAAGTCATCGGACAGGTTTTGTAGGCGCGATGGAACACGGCAAATGATTAAACGCAAAAGGAAATTCTGGACTTCGAAATCAGTGGGGCTGCATGACAAACACAGATAAATGTGGTTTAGATTACAGAGAACTGTGTTTCACGTGCTTTATTTATTTAGAACCAAGCTCTGCTTCGTGGAACGGCTGTAGTTAAATGTGACGTCCGTAACAGAGGCATTTTATTTTTTTGCTGTTTTCAGCCCGTGTCCACACGTTAGTTGCTCGTTATACATGCTCGCACTGCGAAACAGTAGCTGAAGTGTTGATGTTAGTTTGCTTGAATAAAAACGAAAATTAATTTAACTCATTGCTATTCTTCTAGACACGCGGAAATGAAGATGTCTTGCGAGGCTAGCGACCACCACGTGAAATAGTACCGCTATGTGTTATAGTATCTTGAATGCCAATGGTTAACATGCTGAAGTGCTTACATTTTTAATAATTTTGATTGGAATCAGCATCGCCTTGTTCGTCCAATATTTTTTCTCGAAAATTCTTATTCGACCTTTAGGTATGTTTCTCACATACAAAAGCTTTTTTTATTAAAAATTAAGTTTCTGCTTCACTCCCCATATGACGCTTTATTCAGTGGTTATAGTTTCACTGTTTCCCACTGCACGGAAAGCTCTACAGCGCGTTTTCCGAGCTTCCCAGTGCCATTGAGCGCTGCAAGCTACGGGCGGTCCCGCAGTCCGCGGTGCCAACCCAGCCGCAGCCGGGGTGCAGCTGAGGAGCGCTTATCAGGCCGCCTATCGGTCTCCGTGTGTCTCGCGGCTGCTCGTCCGTATCCCCAAACATGTACAGGGCGGTGCCCTCGCCTGCCGCGGGACGTCAGCACTGGCGCCTCAGTCAGTGCGTGTGTACACGCAGTGAGCATTTGGGAGGTCCTTCGGCAGGCTTGTACGGAGCTTTCTTGTCAAGACCAGAGGCTTTCCCTTGTACGGATTTGTTCGTGTATTAACTAGTGATAAGAGCGTGCTTAGTTTGTAACTAGCTTGTTGTGTGGTTCGTGACTTTTTAAGATTTTGTGTTTCTAGAGGCGTGGGACGAATGCTGCAGTCCCTAATTGGGCTTCCAAGTTCCGTTCTTCAGAGAACGAGCGTTGTGGGTATGTAGAGTGTTCAGTTGCATAATTATAAGCCAGCCTGATATGGCATAGTTTTTGTATTTCGGTTTTCATAAAATTTGAAAATGTGCTTCAGTTCTATTCTTTTTAATGTTTTGGTTTTTGTTTCAATCTGGTAGTGTGTCTCAGTTTCTTTACAAATTTATATTCACGCATATGGCTATTTACTGAATCACACATATTAAATGGTCAATGGTTTATATGAACAATGAACGCAGCTTGCAAGTCGAAATAGAGTTTTTTAATACTTGGCGCACTCGGCTAGATAAAATGATCGCCATTTGATCTTCCCTAACTTTGCGTCGACATTTGAAACTCCCAACTACCGTTACATATTCCTGTTATCTACGCGTTCCTAATTACCCATGCGCTGTTTCTGCCGTAGCGGATGAAGGCCCCGACAGACCGGGAGGCATCAGCAACGGGTTCCTTGGTAAGTCGTATTTTTCCCCTCGCAAGGCAGTTGCGAGACGAATTCGCTTGTCAGCGGTAGCCGACGGCGGGGCTCCGAATCTCCTACAAATCTCCCCGCGCGGCGCCGCGGAGTCTTCCTAGCGGGTGATGCCCCCCATGGGAACGCCAGGAGCGCAGTCATTCACTTCCCGTTCACCAGGGGCGCCACAATACTACGAAGAAGCTTGCTCCGGAAAGCCACATACCGTTATAAACACACAACAAGAAAACAGGACATTCGTCGATTAGGGCGAAGAGAAAGAGAGAAAGCGACCAGAAAAGAAAGATGTGCTCCCGGAGTTCCATAACGTATCGTCGACAGACAGAAAGAGACGGGCAGACAGACGGACGGAGCGGCGTAATGCAGGCGTAGTGGAGGCGCGGTTGGTGAAGAAAACATACGCGGGGGAAGAACAGGGCATCTCACGTAAGCACCACCACCGCTGCGGCTGAGCCGTGAGCACGTGCTGCCCGCTCTGCCGTGTACGCGACCGCTTATCAGTCGCCGGTATCGGTGGTCGCGCATTCTGTACGAGCGTGTCCGCGCCACGGACTCGAGTCGGCGGGCCAAGGCGCGTGCGATGCGGGTCGCGGCGACGCCAAGTCTCGCCGCCCCGTCGCCCCGCCTCGGCGACGACGCGCGGGTTGCCTGTCTTTTGAGGTCCACCCGACTTCCGGCACCGGCGACGACGGCTGGCGGGTGGCCCAGGGGTCCGGCCTCGACACTCGATCCTCCTGTTCTGCGCCGCGATGCGACGGGGGAAGCCTTCCTGCCAGCCAGCCCGTCGCCGCCGCTGTGCGATCTCTTGCCCACCGCTGTGCCTTTGCTCTGCAGAACACTTAGCGCCATCGATGCGTGCGTGTGCGCGCGTGTGTGTCTGTTTGTGGGGTGGGGGGGTTGAGATGAACCTTCCGTTTCCTGTGATGAACTGGAACGCCCTGTTTAACCAAAAAGTTCCCTTTTAAGAGAGTGGGCAATAGATTAATTGGGGAAAATTTTGGTTTAACACGTGATGTCTTCTGTTTCATCTTAGTTAACAACGTTTCTCCGTTACTGAATAGTTGGCCGTGCACACAGCAGCTACGGTACCTTCACTGACATAGTATGGCTGCACATGAGGGACGCCGTAACGGGCGTTCGAGATTAATTTCGGCCACCTAGGAGTGTAATGTCCACTGACATCGCACAAAACACGGCAGTTTTTTTCATTTCGCCTCCATCGAACGCGGCATAGCAGCCACGACCGAGATTCAATCCCGTGGCGTTGTACTCAGCAGCCGTATGCTGCAGCTACTGTGCCATCGCAGACAACTATCATTTTTTTCCAGTGTTTTAGGGGCGTCCTTGAAAGAACGAGTAGAATTAGGTTCTCCTACTTTACTGGTCCTTTATCAGCATTCCTTTCTTATCTGGAGGAGATACTTGGATATTGAACCACAGTAGCCGGCCAATACTTTAGCTGGCGTGCGCGACGGCCGCCTTTTCTGCGCTCCTGCGCTTGACAACGAAGAAAACTTGCGGAAATCTTTATAATAAGCACGGGCTCACTGAGCCCCTGCTTAGATTTCATATTTTAGCAAGTTTGCTCCGTCATAGGCTGCAGGAGCACGGAAAACGCGGCCGTCATGCACGCCAGCTAAAGAATTGGCTGGCTGTACCAGTGTCTTTCTCTGTTCGGGCTGATGTGTCAAGATTAATCCCGCCATTAACTTAATTTGCGGAGCGACTGCCCAAAGTGGTGGTGGTGCCCAGTGCCAGCCCCGAACCAGAACAAAGTTTTTCGCCAATTTTGAAGGTTCTGGAAAAGCTGAAGGATGAGCTTATTGTAATTACTGTTTGATTACGGAATTTTTCTCTCGTCAAAACGACGCAGAGCATGGGGTAAGAAGAAGGCGAAACTTTTCACAAGAACTGGAGGGAGTGTGAGGAACAAGTCAACGGAAGCGTCAGCGCCAGGCTCCTTCGTGTGCACGGTCTACTTTATTAAGAGTAACGCGCAGCTTTGTGTCTTTTACTTTTTTCTTCTCTCTATCTCTCTGAATTCTCTCTGCTTGAATTCGTGACAATAAGTTGGGCATGAAACGCAATGCGGTGAGCATTTATTTTCGCAAGTGTTCAAGTACGACATCAGCATATCTGACGGGATACTCTGACTATGAATAGGTTGGCGCGACCTAAAAAGAAATAAAAATAATAAGCCCCTTGCCTGCACCACATACGTACAACAGGCTGGGATACTGTGACAGTCGTACACGATAGTAATGGTCCTTCTATGCCACTATCACCGCTTTCAGCAGAGGCAGCTCGTCGTGAGACCACCGTCACATCTCGCGCGATAGCGAGCGCTACGCTTTATTGCCCGAGAAGGCAGAGTTATGCACTCTGATATTATATTTGAGCTTGCTACTCAAAAGATGAAATTATCAACTCCGTAATTAACCAAATTTCGGTTTCTGTCCCTTGACCCGGTAAAAAGAAAGAACTCTAACAGAAAGCAAGGGACAGTGGAAAAAATTCAAAGCCCCTCCACTTTCGCCCTCACCGCTCTTCGTCCCAATACAAGCACGAAATACTCTACATGCTGTATGAACAAGGCATGTAGTTCGCAGTGTGACCCACAAAGCGATTTCGATCCGGGCACGCGACATTGTTTGCCTAAGGTCCCCTCGCGTGTCCTGCCTCCACCCTGGCTCAAGCAGCCGTGCCACAGGGTAAACTACAGGTCGGGGAGAAGAGTACGCATATAAGCGGGACCGCTAATCGTAATGCTTGCCGCTTTTCAACGCGTTTAACAACGAGCAGCTTAAGAGGATTCTGGCCGGAAAGCTCCCCCTCCTTACCCGCGCCACTACTTTTTCTGTCGCAAGGTGGCGCATGCAGCGGCGTGCCCTTAATCCGTGCCACGCGGTGTGAACGCCTCCACTCGAGAGTCCCACAGCGGGAGGGGTGATGCTGCACGCTGGGACACTCGATTCACGGGGACACCCAGGGTGCATCCCTGTGTCAGACCGACGCGTCGCAGCACTGGCTTTCTTTTCTGTTTTTTTTCATGTCATAACCGTCCTTCCTCGAGACGCGTATGCATGCGAGTGTGTCTTTATTTAGTTTTCATTTACCTTACCGTTGAGCGTGCGCCTGAAACAAGCGGTGAATTTTTAGGCGACCCTCTGGGAACATGAGGGCGTTTTTTGTCACACGATCGCCGGTGGCAGGGATGAGTCCGTAGCGAATCAAAGGTTAAATCGATAAAGTGAATTTCACTTTTTTTTTAGTTTATTCTCTCAATATCACTCTGGCATACACAAGGCTTGCATCAATCTTGAAAGGATTATCGTTTTAGCCAATCCAATTTCCCCACGATCTGTATGAATGCGGGTAGTTCCTTTTTCTTTTCGGTGCTGCGATATTTTGAGACCACGCGTTGTACTTCTTAGCTATTGCTGTTGTTAGTAAGCTAAAACTAAAAAGCTCAATAAGAAAAAGCTAGCTAGGGCTTCAACGTTTCTCAATGGCTACGGAAAATCTGCTAAACGTTAATTTTGTTTCATGAATAGGCTGGCTATATGCTCATGCACTGTTCGTGACTGATCGCGCCAGCATGGGAGGTATGTCGATGCTGTCACGATGCACGCAACGCAATTTCTCACCTGGAGAAAATGCGTATGCTCGTGTTCTGTAAAAACAACCATGCACTGGTATAGGAGGTCATAGTGACGTCGGGAAGTACGATCATTCCTAGCGTAATCATTTTGCGCCGATATATAGCGAGAAGTTGCAGGCCCAATGGAGCTGCCGCTGATCCTGGAGCTGGATTCAACGGCAGGCGGCAGATTTGTGAACCTTTCGTTTTTATTATTATTTTATTGCTCTGAAACGTGACAGAACCTATATATGTTGGTTACCTAACACCTTTGAAATTCCTCGTATCATGTACTTTAGCTTTGAAATCAGCGAAGCGTTTCCTGTAACTCGGGGCAACTGATATAAAATAGAGCGAAGGGTGTTTCGCTATGGCGATACTTAGAGGGCAGCTGCACAACTTTTCGAGAATTATGCGCTATTCAATGATTAAAATATATATAGGCTTCACGTAAAGCATGCCGAGGGTTTTTGCGCCAGCATTTAAAATAGTAACCTAATTGGCGATTAAATTTTATGCTTATTCTCACAGCACCGAAGGGGTGCGGAGAAGTTTTCTGTGACGTCACGGAAGGCAAGGTTTAAAATTTGCGCTACCGCCCACGACACCCTCCCGTGCCCAGTTTATCATCATCATCGTCATCACCCTGACTACGCCCACTGCAGGGCAAAGGCCTCTCCCATGTCTCTCCAATTCACCCTCTTCTTCGCTAGTAGCGGCCACCGTATTCCCGTGCCGAGTTGGATACTGCCAAACAACTCTTGGAGGCCATTGCCTTAGGTGGCTTTTTTTTTTTCTTCAAAGCAAGCGTTTATGCGTCTTATGTAATGGTACTACCTTCGATGACGTCATGATGCGCCCCCCAGCTGGAACTGTGCGCTGCGGAGAAGCTTGATGACTGTCTCGATTTCAATCGGTGATTACGTCAACATTTCAAATGCTAGCCCGAAATGACTTCGCATGCTTTACCTGCAAGTTTCACACATTCGACCTGTTTAAGACTTGTTGATTTTTAAAACCTATGCAGTTTCCATTTAATCTCTCCGAGTGAGAACGCTCCGGAAGGCAGTCGCACGATGGCGAAATGAACAACTAATTTTCAAAAGAAACTTGTGGCGTATTATCCAATGATGCCCATAAATATTAAAAAAATGAAATATTTTACGGCACTTTCACATTTCTGCTGTTCTATTACTTTTTTCCGCCTGCTGCTTCTCTTCTGTGTGAAGCGAATAAGCATTATGAAGTTAAAGAAAAACACCTTTGTAGCCTTAGACGGTGATGCTGTTACGTCACATATATTACCCATTCACTTTCCACAAAAGAAAAATGTCGCTATGTTCCAACTTGTCGAGAGACCTGGTTTTCATTTGACAGCCTACCTGGTGTATTTTTTGTTATGTTTACAGGTTTTTGTTTTAAAAAGCGGTGAGAGATACCTCAATGTGGTCTCTTCAAGTGTATTTTACAGCAAGGCGGACATTACGAACGGCATAATGCTCATCTAAAAGACGATTAATAAACTAAAACTAGCTTATCAAAGTTAGACTCGTTTTTTTTAGGGCGCAAGATTATACTGAGAAATTTAAGTCCGTCAACACAGAAGGTGAGCACAGTTTATAAATTTTTTAAATCGGAATTCTCGTTGGGAATCGCTAAGGTGAAATGCGCGCCTTTAAGAAAGCTTCTTAAGCTGGGTTTTCTCGTTGCGCATTGATAAAGTAGGGCCGCTCACATTTCTAACGGAGCAAATAAGGATGCAGAAGAAGACTTGATGTCATGATGAAGTTATATAAAAATTCAGCGTTATTTCAGCGGCGATAACAAGCGCAGCGGCCCATTTTAAAAATATTTAATGCTGAAAAGTCAACGCAACAAGGTTTCAAAAGCGTATATTTGACGCTCAGTATTTCGACCCATGATGTCAATTTCGAATAATTTAAAAACTGGGCTCCTGTTCGACGCAGACGGCTTCGATCTCGCAGTATAATCATTTGCCTTAAAACAAAAAATTACAGGGTTTATTAGTTAATTTTAGTTGATTATAACCTTTTAGCTGACCTCTATCAGGGGCTTAATTTCCGAAAAGAAATTCAAAGTAAATTCTGATCAGCATTTGAGGCCTAATTAGTCAGAGGAGGGTAGCAGCTTCTTAGCAGTGGAGCTTACGTTTTCACCAGTGCGCTTCTTTTAAACGACTTGTTAAAATAACATGCAGGACACGATCATTTCCTTCAGCTAAAAACACTTTTCTGCTGGTTTAACTTGTGTAGCTTCGTG